>NC_090923.1:1450767383-1451126341 GCF_040938575.1 Ambystoma mexicanum | reverse complement strand
ATGCAACATTTTAACCTATTATTTAAAAAAAATTCACAGGGGGAAACCCCCCCCCGAACCTCCCCTTAATGCCCCTCCACTTAAAAAAGATTCACCAGCCGCCACTGGCCCTCAGACTGTGTTGGGAACGGGATGGGGGAACCGAGGGACTATGGTGGGAGCACAATGGGCGGGAACCATGGGATAGTGATGGGAGCAGAGTGGGGAGAGCCCTGGGTGTGTGATGGGGTGGGGAGAGACCAGCGACTGGGTAGGAGTGGGATGAGGGAGCCCAGCGACTTTGATGGGAGCAGGTGACGGCGCGCAATATATACTGTCCATTTGGCATTTCTGGGGGGTCCCGACCTGCCCAAATTTTGCTCAGGGGGGCCCTGGCCAAAAAAGTTTGAAGACCACTGCCCTAGGGGCTCCCCTTTTAACTTTATTTTGCTAACCTTGAGAGAGTTACAGTTTCCAAGGGTAGATAGGATCTTTGAATCCCTTTTACATTTTATTCTGTGAAGCCAGCACACCCCACCTTATGTGGAGTGCTGGGAAGATCCAATGTAACCCCTTTTCACACTAAAGCTGTAACAATTCTGTTACAGGGACAATCTTACCTTCAATGGCTGGTGGCAGTGATATCTTGTATTCATTTGGTGCACCTTTACCACGGGCTGTGTTCACAGATGCAGTACAGGCACCCAAGGGTGCTCATTTTACCAAAATGGCCCTGGTCGTCTTTTTTCGCCATTTTAGTGTTTGTTTTTTCTTGTTCCTTCCCCTGACATCCAGGGCAGGATATTCCTTTGTTTGATTTTTATCTTAGACGGGAGTCCCCTGGACTCCCCGCCCAGGCTTCAGTCAGTCTGTCTCTGAGAGCAGGAAGTGAGGGAGGAGTCCAAAACTCCCCAGCCCTTTGTCTTATGCCTTGCTTGAAAGGGGACAAATATCGCAGTGGGGACTGGCGTTCCTGATTTGACAACCAGACCGCCCCTTCTTGCAAAATGCGGGAAGAGAATGCAGAGGTTGTGCGGTAGTTCCTGATAAATACTGCAAACCTGGAAGCTGAAGAAAAGTCAACCAATGGAACTGAAACCAAAGAGGATGATGAAGGAAAAGCGGCGTTAACTATTTCCAGCGACCGGAGAGCCTGCTGTGTAACCAGAGACTGCTGTAGACCTTCCTTTCAAACGATCTGGTGACTCCGAAAATGACGACCCCCACCCAGAGCCTGGCGAGACCCACTAGACTCAAGAAGACATGCATTTTGAGCCATCCCACGCATTGCTGCGACCTTGTGTTGCTGAAATACCCCAATCCGCTGGAACCTCAAGCCATTGTACGGTGCACGGTCTTGCGAATTCCGAATCTCACTGAAACTTCGTGGGCATCCTGGTGGATCTCCAGAGGCACGAACTGAGTCTGAAAAGTCCCAACAGAGTGCTGGACCTTTGTAACAATGAGAATTCAACTGCGATTTTCTGTCTTCTGTGCTCCTTGAAAAGGCGCCAAATCCACAGAACCGCATTCAGCCACAAGGGAAACCTTGCCTAGAGCCTTCTTCATTGATCCCTGCTGCAAAGTCCCTTCTGAGGTCTTGTTTTCAGTCACCACAATAAGGAATCCACTGACCGGGTATTTGGCTGCAGACCCTGAAGTCCTCACTCTGCAAAATCTTCAGTCCCGAGATACTGTGTTGTCTTGAGTATGTACTTCCCCCTTAAGTCTCTTAGGATTTCTGTGTAGCTGTGGGGTGTTTTCTGTGATGTGGAGGCATCTCATCCAGTGCACCCAGTGCCACTGCTAGAATTCTGCTAGGGTGTCTACTGCAAAGCCCCTGGACCCTCTTCTAACCCTAAAACCAGAGTACTCACCCGTTTGCCCAGTTTTCCTAAGGATCTCCGATTTCTGCTACTAAAGAACCTATTCTACACTGCCTGTTGGTCACTAATCCTAGTTACCCCGCCCCCCCCTTCTGCCACCGAGAACACTCATGCTCCAAGAATAAGGGAAAGACTTTCAAGGGATTGTGACTTTTGCCTAGAAAAGAAAGGGTTTAAAAGTTACTTTCTTGTAAAGAGTTGGTTGGTAACTGTAATTCTAAGAGTGAAGAGTTCCAAAAGTTCTTACTTTGAACGTGTGATGCACTATTCTCAAAAGTATGGTTAACTTATTTTATGCCTTAGCAACTGTTTTGCCAGTCTAATAGAAAGTAGATGTGAAGGTATTTTACTCTCCTGTGATTAGGTTGTGCCTCTTCCCAAGTGTTGCTTTCACCAGATTATTCCTGCAGGGTAATTGTATGAGTGCCCTCCAACTGTTGGAATCACCAGATAAGTCCCGTTAGCATAATTGTATGAGTCTCCCCCAACTGGGTCTTGCTTCCCCCGACTTGCTGCTAGCCTGTCCAGAATAAGTCTGTATTAGGTTGTTGCCTACCTAGAATAACTTTGAATCATTCAGTAAAGTGTGACATTGAATTTTACTTTCCCCTTCATTGTGTGGTTGAAGAAAAGTATGTGGGTTTTACTTGCCATGAGTTAGCTGTGTGACTTCCCAAAAATAAGTTACAAGAGTTACTGCTTATCTCCATCTGTGTTTCAATGATCTCAAAAGCACCTGTAATTGAATATTACATCCTTTTTACTCACCTAGTATAACTGTTATCACAAAAGTAGTTATAAGTTTTTACTGCACCTAGAACAAGTGTTCCACCATTCACCAAATGTATATTGTCCAGTTGACTGATAAGTGATTTGTGCTAAGAATCAAAACTGGAAGGGTCTACTGCCCTTTTTACTGAATGTAATTTTAAAAAGTAACCATTGTTTTTTTACCCCTCGAATAGGTGTGAGCTGTACTGAATGTGTATGAAAAGGTTTTGACTTCCCTAGAACTACTGTTCGGTATTTCAAATAAGGTCTATACTTTGGTCTGTGTACCTGCAAGTATAGTGTGTTTTTATATTGTGATTTCATGCATTGTTTTAGTACATAGCCCTAGATTTATCTGGCCTACCTGTATTTAATTAAATCCTCTCTTTTTACAATACAAAGTGTTTCTTTGGGTCATTTGTATTACAATTTCATGTGTACTGATTCTATTGCCCTCTCCCCCTCCTAAGATAAGTCTGGCTGCTCTGAAGAGTGTGAGAAGGCCTTACGAATGTGGGCCACCCTATGACAAGGTCCTCGTCAGTTAACTTGGTAGATCACCACAACGAACCAATATCTAACATTGCAATGTTGGCTCCTGCAGGGATGGTGGCACTAGGGGAACGTATAAGACCTTCCCTAGGTCCATCCACTCCCTTGCCCTAGTGCCGTGGATGAAATGCATCTCTTTTCCAATAGGAATCCTTATGTCAAACCATCCAACACTATTTCACCTGCCATTTTTAAAAACAAGACTCAAGGCGCACCGACAACAGCTCTCCCCGTCCCGTTTCAGGCATGGAGTCCTACAGGACATGGAAGGGTCAGCTGGCTGTTACAACGAAGATCCAAAGCTTCTCAATAGTCAACATTCAGTATATTTGGGAAGTATGATTCACAAGGAAAGCATCTTTCTATTGACCAATGCACCCGACTCATATTCCTTTCCCATGCTGACCTGTATACTCTAACTTTTTGATAAAGGACATGAAGTTACTCATTACAAGATATGAGATATTAAGAACTCTACCGCGGATATCCTCGCAAAAATGAATAAACTGGAGGGATTTAGGGTTGCTAGGGAAAGCTGTAAAACAATCATACCTGATCCGTCGTTTGTAAATATACAGACACTATCTGCATATAGTGAGACCACTCAGGTGGCAAGTAAACACAAGACAGCCCAAACAGGTGTGGATCCTAATTATACACCTGAGAATAATAGTGTGGGATATACGCATTCAGACCTTGAACATATGAAGTTGACTAATTCCACATTACAAGACACCGCAGAAATATGGAAAAGCATTAAATCCAACATCGTGAAAATTAACGAACTTGAGACACTAGTACTTTAAGGATAATGCCTATAGCTACCAAAGACGGGAAAATGTGACTGAGATTATTAGTGTGTCGATCTCTGAAGAACAAGAATATCTGAATAGTCCATCTCCGTTGACTGACTATATATAACAAGAGAAAAAGCTGGGGATGTTGAGTGACTTCATCATGCCTTCATCCGCTCCTTCGGAAGAATAAACTGGAGGTTCCACATTCTTCCTCTCGTGTAGAACCAAACGCTTGCAGCTTAGAGCAGCTAAAAGAAGAGCCAACAGGAAAACTCAAAATTGAGTTGGATGCTAAGAAAACGAAGAACTTACCGTCGACAAAAATTAAAGGGCATAAGTCTATAATAAAAGGTCTGTGTGCGATCTCTACCGAGGACAAATTATTGGACCTTCAGCAATTAGATTAAGAAATTAAGTCTCACAGCTGAAAGGTGATGCTAAATCTCTGAAACATGTTCTTGGAAGTCTACAGAAAACAAGAAAATTAATCACACGTAGCAACGTCAAGACGGATGAAATCGTATTAATTGAGGTAAAAGGAGTCCCTTTCAAATCGATAGAGGAGTTGCATGTCTCTCCACGCCTTTTGAATGAGTTGGGAGACAAAAAACAAGCTCAAATATCTATTTTTTTCCTATCATTGGTAAGGTAAAAGGTTCCGTTTTAGTGTAGTTCAGTGGCACATCAAATGCTTATTTTGCCCCCTACTAACCTCTTCCCCTCTCAAATTTCTTCTGGCTCTAATGTGAGTAGTCAGGCAGCAGTACAGGATGTCTTGACACAACCAAATGTTGCTCCCACTACGTGTGAAATCTCTCCACCAAAGGCTATTGCCAATTCAAATATGATTCCATCAGGCATCAATGACAAAATTGAAATTCCTCAAAATCCTACAGAATCGGACACAGTAACTTATGATCTATCCCACCAAATTATGAACATCTTAGGTTGGGAGAATGACTCGAAGCTACTAGGTAGCTCCAGAATCAATAGCTCATTCCTGCTAACGGTGTTCAATCAAATTCATTCACTGATAATTTTAACCTCAAAAGGACTTTGAGGTTAAAAAGAAATTGGATATCAATGCATAACAAATGATTTGCCAGGTGCACTAAAAAAAAAGCTTTTCAAAACCAAAAGAAGAAGCGACTGACTTTGTGGAAGCCCAAGTGAATCCCGTTATAAACCCTGAAAGCCAAATTTCCAGTGGAGGTCATGAGCAGGTACCCAATGGAGAGATTATCACGCAGTTCTCGTCACTGGCGGGTGCAGTAAAAGACTGGGCATGGGTTGAACCTTTAATCAAAACTAATATGACTACCAAATCAGCTACTAACTTAGCGTAGCCAGTGTAGCGCAAAGGGCATTAATGTGATTTCCTGGAATTCATGTGGTTATAAAAACGTTCATGCCTGGTTCTCCTCACTTCCCTCTGATGCTAAACCAACTATCTTAATGGTTCAAGAAACCATGCGGCGTAGCCAGTTTCACTTAAATGGATATACTGTTTACCCCTCTTCAGCTATAAAAGGCACATGCAGGTAGACCCTCAGGAGGCCTAGCAATTATTGATAATGCACTGAGAGCAGCCACAAGACCTTTGTTCTTCTCTGAACATCTGTTGGTTGTTGAGCTTTGTCTGAAAGAGAATGCGGAAATGTCTATTGCTTATATGCTTGTATTGGAATCTATTTGGAATCCAGTTAAGATAAGGTTAGGGATAACATCTTTAAACAGTTAGATAAAATCCTACAAGATGCATTACTGCATAATCCACAATTGTGGGTGGCGATTTTAATTCTTACTGTCATGATGCATGTCGAGTCTTATACAATCGTCGAAAACTGGAGAGACAGCATCAGAGTAGAGGGAAAAATGGGTTGCTTATTTGGCCGATTGACTATAGTTGAAACTGCAGATAAATCACCCCTGTATACATGGAAACGTGGGATCTTCGGTTTATGGTCATAATGGTCATAACACCGAAAAAAAAAAAAATCGCGAAAAAAAATCTCGAAAAAAAGGCCGAAAAAAAGTTGCATTTTTTTAATGATGTTTTTTATTCGAAATGGGGGGTATTCGAAATGGGGGGGTTCCCCCCCCCCACTTTTACCATTTTTTTTTAATCCCGGACCCCAAAATAAATATATAATTAAAAAAGAGAAATTCGATTTTTTTTGAGATTTTGACCGACCATCGGTTTGTGTTGGCAAGAAAATAAGGTATTATAAAATGGCCAATTGATGATTTATTGAACATTCTCTGCGCATGCTGTATATTGGTTACAATCCAACTAACACCTCATATTTGGTTATGTGGAAGAATAATCTAAATGAGAAATTCAGACCGTTACTTTTGCAAATGAGTTTACAGTAAATGCACATTTTCTATTTTACCAGCAATAGACTTCTAGATATTGAAGGTAGAGCCTGTATTGTTATACGGCTTAGATAGGTCCTTGATAGAGGTTAGACCATTCTTGAATAGTCTACAAGGTTGCATATGGAAGAAAACTCCATTTGGCTGTTCACTCCCAAACTCTTTGTTAGTTTATTTATTTGTATAGCGCACCCACCCACCCACCCAGGTATCGGGGTGCCTTTCGAAAAAGATTACAAGTATACTTTTAGCTTAGGTTACAGTAGATAGTGGATACAATAGATACAGTGGATTATACAAAAGAAGGCAGAAATATATACATAAAGTGCAGTTACAGAAGAAAATGGATTAGTAGTCAGGGAAGAGGTTACTTTGCAGAGTCAGGAAGACATATGTCTTCACATGTACAGGGCTAGATCTATCCAGTTGTGTCCTTAGCTACAAGCTAATTTATAGCGTTGCGCCTGAAAATGAAGCAAGGCTGGTTAGCTCGCAAGGAGGGAAGGTAAGGCATTCCATGCGTGTGCTGCCATAACAGGGAAGCTACTCCCCCCCCCCCCCGCTTTTTTTAGTTTTAATCTGAGCACAACCAGACAGGATGAATGGACTGTCCTTATGGGTCGCAAGGTGGATTTTTTTTAATGATTCTCTCAGAGAGGTAAGGAGGGGCTGCTTGATTAAGGCATTTATGCGTTAGCAAGAGTTTTAAGCATAATTTTGTCCAAAGTAGAGAGCCATTTGTTCTGTCTTTTCTCTCCTTGGTATGCCATGTGCTGCCTTAAGCGCTTTTTGCAGAATTTGGATTTTATTAATTATGTATTTGCTCGCCCGCAGGTACAATGCATTGCAATAATCCATCTTAGAGAGGATAAGGGCTCTAGCTAGGATCATACAACTTACTTTGGACAGAAAGGGTTTGCAAGCCCTGATCAGTTTACAGGTGTATGAACTAGGACTTGGCTCACTAGCATCTATATGGTGGTGAATGATAACTAATTACTCTAACATCATTGAACCGCCCTCACTCACTCTACATTGATCTATCTGAGATGAATGATAACTGTTCGCACTCCTTTATGTCATTTTTTAGGACAATACAATCGTTATTGGCTAATCTGGATGTTGCGAATCAAGAGTTTGTAAAAAAAAAAAAAAAAAAAAAAAAAGAAGATCTGGTTTGGATTTCTACTATTGATGATTTAAAGAAGTACACTTTGTATAAATGAGTATGCCAAGTTCTTCAGACTAAGTCGTCACCAATGTTCTTATATACGGTCTTTCCCATGCAGCAAGGCTCGTACTTTGTACAAGCGTTTTAAGTTAAATCCACTTCGTACACATGAAAGAATATATTGGGCTCCCGTAGGTCCAATGGGACGGATGCTGCAGTGCAGATTTTCGAACTGTAATGAGCCAAAAAAAACACATCTGGTTTTAGCATGTCCACACTTAAGAGCGACTAGATTACTAATCTACTTAGTGCAAGCAATGAATCAGAATTTGCAATTAATCCATTGTAGACAAGAATGATATGCAGGGAGAACGTATCATTAACTCGCCTCTTGAAGATAATTCATGAAGAAAGATCCCAAAAAGAAGGTGTATCATTTGTTAGTATGTCTATTAGAATTGTTTTTGCTCCATTTAGTTGTAATCAAGTGTCAAATTATTGTAACGCTTACCTCTGGTGCCCTGCAGGAGGGCCTGGTCCGGACTGTTCCGAAGCATTGCCCCCACAGGAGAACTCAACTATTGTGAATGCCTAAGCCACTCCTTCCCCCACTGGTCCGCTGATGAACCAAAGCCCAGGGAACAGCGAGGTTGGGAGGGACCTGGTAGAACTCCGACTGCTAAGATGTACGAGGGGGTCTGGGTGAAGACCTAGGGATAAGTGCAGATATTCGTGTTCCCCAGCTTTCTCCCCACCTCCCCCTTGTGTCCCTCTTGATAGGCTGGCTGGCGTGCTGGTGCTCCCCGTATTTGAATGAAGGTGGGCTGGAGATACCATGTAAGCATCAGACTCCAGTTGCTTCACTGCAAGTAGTGGTCCATGCCTGCTGCGATGCACTGGATGCTGAAGGTAAGCCTTTGCACAACGCTGCTCGTCTTTCCTGAGGCTTTAGCAGCTTGCGGAGCGCAGCTGGTTTCGTGTTTTCGTACTCGTTCAGTGCCACTAACAAGTCTCTTTCTCTTCCTCTCCCCAGGTGCAGACCTCGCGGAATGTCTTGCTGGATTGGCGCTGCGCGAAGAATGAGTGAGGTGGCTGATCGCTTGTTCAGGTAGGTCTGTGCTAAATGGGAAACTCGGGTGGGAATTGGCAGTTAAATTCAGTCTCTTACTATTGTTTTCTCGTTTCAGGAGCTGCAGTTGCTGTGGACTTTGATCGGCTATGGTTCCAAGTGAGTATCAGGACGGAAACTTGAAGCAGAACTCTTACGATGAAGTCTTCGGGGAAGTATGGCTGCAGATAAGTCCGGGCGTGCACCGCACGTGGAAGAACAGGAGCAGTAAGAATTACACTGCTCTGGTAGGTAGCAGAAGAAACGCTAAGCACATGGTGCAGCCCGGGGCATGGTTTTATACCCTCAGGCCACGCCCTGTTAACACTAGACCACCAGGGATGTCAGATCTTCACGTCTGCCGGAGGCCATCTCAAGTTCCATGATGGGTTCGGTCTTGGCGGCCATGTTGGTGTAGGTCAAGGCAGCTCCTATCGAACGCCTGTGCCAGCCAGCCACCCTGCATGTCCAACTTCTCCCTACATTGTCATGGGAGGATGTGCCTTAAGTTCTAATGCATATGTTGTGTCCTTACTGGGATCGTGACAATTCTCTCCTGATAGGATAACATTTTTATCTTAATTGGATTGTAATGATGAAATTTGCAAATTTGTATTTTGCACATAGAATTAGTGAGTAGTTGACACTTGAACGCAAACGAAAAAAGGCCTTCACTGGCTTAAAAGATTCCCTGTGCCAGGCATGTGTCCCCAAGGCCCCTGACAAAAAATGTGCTTTTATTGTGCAGACAGATGCCTCCAACACTGGGATAGGTGCTGTACTATCACATACGGATGAGAAAGGCAAGGAACACAAGAGTGGCTTTATTAGTCGTTTAGAGGAGCAGCCTAATGCCTCTGCAGGAAGTCCCACCCCCCTACTGCCTACATGTTGGAAGGCTGAAACTGCACCTTGTTTGACACCAGTAGTTGTGACCATACCGCGACAGGTGTTCGAGACAAGGTATCCATTAAGAAAACCACACCAGATGTATGGCCGAAGGGATGACAGTCTCTTGGAATAGGTCCCTGTAGGAATGTGAAAACGAGAGACGCTGGTGATGTCACACAAAGTGAGGGTAACACTAAGAAGATCAGAAGAATATGTATGGACCTTATAGAACCTGATGAAATAAGGAATCGATTAAATGTTCCAATACAAAGAAGATTGCATGTGTGTGACACTGCAGAAAATGCAAACCGTTCAATGAATGTACAGACGCAGCAACGCAAATAGACCAAGTGATCATAGAAGCTGGCTATACGTAGTGAATAGACTGAAGGAGAAGCCGCCATTATATATGAAGAAGCTGGACATCAGGGTCACAATTTTAGTAAACTCATACCCACGGAGAAAAAGGATCGAAAACTGAGTCGCAACAAAGAATTGGCTGGGAGCATGAGAGAAGTGTGAAAGGCTACTTGGCCTGGTGTCAAGACTGGAAGCAGCCAAGAACTGGTTATCCGTTCTCAAAGGCAGAAAAGGTGAGAAGCTGGATCATCCCTTGACTAAGGTACGAGGAAAGAACACCATGAGTGCCAAGTTTATTAATTCAAAGACAATTAAATGCTACTAAATGGGCCGAATTACGGTCTTCTGTCACGTGAGCCAAGGATGGAAATAAGAGTTGGGCATGCAGACCAGAACTGTGGTAAGTGTATACTCGTACTCCTTTATTCCCAAGTGAAGAGAAACTTCTGAAGGCCAAGTTTAAAGACAGTCTGCATGGCAGAAGGCATGGGCGATGAGGAGTGGCTAATTGTGTGGGAAGCAAAGTCACATCCACCTCCTGGCATCTGGATATGAGCTTACGTGCTGCTAGTGGACCGAATGTTCCAGACAAGGCACGAACATGCCAACCAATTGTAAAGGGCCTTATAATGAAGGGGCTTATAGCTTAAGAACCAATAGTATTCTGTGTACATAATAAGCATTGAGGGTGACTTGCAATAGAGGCAGGGTTAAGTTGTCCATCAGATAGTGGATGGCCCATCACAACCCACCCCAGTATAGAAAACATACCTTGATGTTCCCCCTTAATCTAATCCCGATCCCTCATCGGTTTCTCATTTGCCACGTAGTAGGACGTCACTTATGAGGACATTTTAGTACAAGTAATTTTTTTATGAAATGCATCTAGAACACGATTGGAAGTCTGTTAATGTCAGTTTTAACTCTGTTTGAAATTGATATTAAATGAATGAGATTTTGCCAACTTCCTGAGTCGGTCTGATTATTTGGTGTAAGCGTCACTCTGCATTCCATGACTGGTTACTGATTAAGGACCATTAGTTGACTTGGTAGCACTGTGGGATGTTTCGAAGAGGCATCGACCTGTTAAACTATAGAGTTTGACGATCGGACATCCTCTCCATTTAGCTGGAAGATCGCAGGGTTTCCTTTGGAGAGCGGACGAATAGAATTCTTGCAGGAAAAGCGGGACTGTGGGCCAGGTCCCTCTGACAAAATCCCTACCTTGTTTCCACAGGCGCTTTGCAGACGGAAGGCAAAAGTGGTCGGTTGGAGGAGGCCTACAACATATCCTGGGCCACCACCTGACATCTCGCAAGACCTTTCTGCCGGTATATCATGTACAAAATGCTCAATTTCATGCCAAAGATTGTTACAAGCCACAAGGATAGCATCGGTATATGCCTGTCTAAGTGGAGAGGACTTTTAGACTAAAACTATTGCCTGGAGACTATAGTGCTCCTTGCAGAAACCTTTTACTGGATTTGCATTACGAGTCGCTCCTCGACTCTGCTGTTTTCAACCCCTGACACACGCTTCCTGGAGGAGGCGGGGCTACGCACGGCACGTGCTCGGATCACGTGACCTTGGGAGCAGCTAAAAGACCAGGCTGCCCCCTGCACTGTGCGCAGAAACCTTTTACTGGATTTGCATTACGAGTCGCTCCTCGACTCTGCTGTTTTCAACCCCTGACACACGCTTCCTGGAGGAGGCGGGGCTACGCACGGCACGTGCTCGGATCACGTGACCTTGGGAGCAGCTAAAAGACCAGGCTGCCCCCTGCACTGTGCGCAGAAACCTTTTACTGGATTTGCATTACGAGTCGCTCCTCGACTCTGCTGTTTTCAACCCCTGACACACGCTTCCTGGAGGAGGCGGGGCTACGCACGGCACGTGCTCGGATCACGTGACCTTGGGAGCAGCTAAAAGACACAGGCCACCCCCCTTGCGGCGTTAAGCCCGTCAGGGGTGAAGGGCAACGACCGTTTTGCGGCCGTTTGGCGCAGGTGGCGCCATACTAAGCCGGGATACTGCGATCCCTCATAAAGACATTACTGCAAGGGCAGTAAGAGCAAACAGAAAAATTGAGGTCATCGGATCCCCCCGAGAAGATGACGAAGGTAGGTGTCTAAGAAGTATGACAATGACCCAAAAACAACAGGGAATCACCCCAAAGAGTCAGGAGGGAACATCGATACACAATCCCAAGACAAACGAAAATGATAGAACTAGCGAATGGGGTCTGCAAGATAAGGGTGGCCAACAGACTTTACATCAGATTTTGGCTCCGCAATTAGATCAAAACATGCAAACACAACAAACAGATCCCACAAAATCGCTACTGACTGCAACATGGGTGTGCTCATTAAATGAAACGAAAACATCACAACCACAGCCATTGCCAACACTGCAACTATTACCTGAGTCCGATCCCGTTGAGGAGCCGGTCTCGATAGACCTGGTTGACTTGTGCGGGGGGCCCGCGGTTGGGATGCCGGGGGCTCATGGAACCAGCCCCTCATCCACGAGTGGGGAGGGGAGTGGCCAGAGAGGTGGGAAAAAAGGGGAGGGCGCGGAGCTCTTGCAAAATACACCATCGGGCGAACCGAGCCAAACCCCGCCCAGCACGGCCCAACAGGGGGAGTCGACGCCGGTCCGGATCCAAGTGGAGGCAGAAATCCAATGGGAGACGGAAGGCTGGATAGATGACAAGATAAACCAAACAGACATAGAAGCAGTCCTTATGGCCAGTGATGTCAGTAAAACACCTAACAACAAAAAAAGGCAAAGACAAATGGTCAGAATTACCACAAAAAGAAACAATGGTGGTAAATGCTTCAACAAAAATAGGCCAATAACAAACGGGAAAAACTCAGTGACTAACTACTTCACGTCCCGAGTAAGCACAATAGGGGTAAATAGACATCATATGGAGCTATCGGACATGGAGATACTTGATGCTTTAAACGAATGCTTACCCCCGTTCAAACTACGAAGAGTAGATTGCAAAAAGAGTGTAAGGCAAGGGTCAAGGGACGTTTCAACATTGGAGGAGAAAGAGAGATCACTGAACCAGTTAGATAGAGGAGCAAGTGAAGATCCCGAGATACCCAAGACACCACTCCCCCCAACGATTTTGCAAGAAACAGACGCCCAATGGCGATCTGCATCTACAAATCGATACAGAAATGATAGAAGAGGGGGAGAAACGGGACAATGCGATGGCGAGGGAGCAGGTGAAATCAAAAAATCAACCGGAAATAGAAAGCCTACTTGAAAAATCAGATACTAGGGAGAAAGAAGAAGCCTCTGGTGGTACACCAACAGGGATGGACAAGACAAATAAAATACGCCGGGAAGAAGACACCACACTTCTTTCGAAACTGGACAAAGGAAGTATGTTTAACCTTGACAACGTAACATCTATTAACCCACGAAAGGAGTCCGACCCGAAAGCAAATGATGGGACCAGACGGGAACGGCATCTGAGTAAAAGGGAGGAAAACTCACTCAATTGACCTGTCAATCCCGCCTAAGGTGATACCAGTCCAGGCCCAAACGAAGAAAAATTGGTCGAACCACCATCAAAACCTGTGGGGCCATGAACCAGTTAGCCCTCGACCGGATACGACAGAGAATCGAAGTCGCTTACTTGACATTGCCGCACCATTACAAAATCAGGGGGGAAATACGATAACAACTGTAATCGATGCCCCAACAAGGAGATCCTCAACGCAACAACATTCTTCGAGTCCAGCGGAACACTCAAACAAAAAGCCTGATCTACTTTCCATCATGTCATCAGTAAATATAGCACTTTCTCCATTTATGAAGCTCTACGAAGCCATAGCCGACTCATTGAAGGATCATACCAGTATTCAAGCAATGATGTACAGCAAAGTCATTTTTTTAGAAGCTTATATCATGGCCTTAGAAGCAAGAAAAAAAAACCATCAAGAAGAAAATCAAGATTCATCAGCCTCGTCTAAACAAACACGTGGGAAAGATGAGGCACAGGCAGTGGCGACAAACTATAGAGACTCAAACGATCACTATGATAGATTTAACAGCGAGTAAATCATTAATAGAAAAAGCCTCTAAAGTAGTAGAGACGAATATCCGCTCAAGTCAATTAGAGTCTACAACGAACTCAAACAAACCAGAAATTACAATCGAAGTATCAGGAGGAAAAATTCAGGGACGAAAAATCGTCCAAAAAAAAAGGGAGAACAAAAATGCCGTCACCTAAACTGGTCA
The DNA here is from genome assembly GCF_040938575.1 of Ambystoma mexicanum. NCBI lineage: Eukaryota > Metazoa > Chordata > Amphibia > Caudata > Ambystomatidae > Ambystoma > Ambystoma mexicanum. Next base: position 1,451,112,190 of record NC_090923.1, on the reverse strand, counting down.
AGCCAGGCACAGAAGCAGTAGAGGCGCTTTTCCAAGTTTTTAAGCGGCCAGTAAATCATAAAGACAAAGTATGCCCGGAGGAGAGTTTGAACATAAATACAGAACCTAGAAAAAAACAGGGAAGCTCGGAAACGAACAATACATCACCACTGAAGATGACCCATGATTTTCTGGTAAACGAGGAATTAATGAACCTGAGTCAATATGTGTCGGAAGACTCTACTTTAGAAATGAGCCCAAAGAAAATCTCCAAAACTCTGTATTTACAATCGGCCAGTAAAACCAACAAAGTAGACAATGACACAGAGGTAAATTCACAACAGGCCGAACAACGACTAAAACAAAAAATGGTAAAAACTAGTAGCCGAGATAAAAATGAAATCGAGGTAATTAAAACGTCGAGACAAAAAATTCTGAAACAAATGATGGAAACAAAAAAGGAGAGAGAAAGGCCTAGATCAAGAACACCAGAACAACGGAGTGGCAGAACTCTAAAGAAGGTAGACTACCATTCCCGTGTAAGATCAGAGGCCCGTGAGGGCGAACGCTCCAATCTAATACAGCGAGAGGACTTTCAGTATCGTCAAGACGAGCAAGAGAGCAAAAGTAAAAGCTCAAGAGGGCATATGCCAATGAGCACGGATATGAAATACAAACATGATAAACGTGGAAAAAATGAAAAGACCTCTGCAACTCCATTAGGCGGCAATGGAGAATTGAGTTCGCAGCACAGAACTACGACCAAATGGCCCAATCAAAAACTTAGGAAATGGGACCAAGCGAAATGGCAGATCAAATTAACGCAAGTGGAAGAAAATGAGGACAAGGTAATACTAAATAGAAATTCGGTGTTAAAGTTGTTCAACCACATCCGAAATCTAAAACATCAAATCAGAAGATTTGTTAGTGGTAGAACCAAGTCATAGAAACACCAAAGCCAGAACTTACTTGCATATAGCGTCAACGAAGTTAAAAAATATCTTGCTTGAAAATAAAAGAGAACTAGAAAATATGGGATATGACTTAAAAGTGTACCCAGTGACGCAGACAGAGGAAAAATACGTCAGTAAAGAAAGGAAGAGGAAAGAATCTCCGGATAAATACTTGAATAAACAGAGGAATTCCAACCTGCAAATAAAGAAAAGTTACACAAGTCCCGGAGTTAAGGAAAAGGTGCGAGAAATGAAAAAGCGAGAAGGACAAAAATCCTCGAACTCGAAGGATAACATCCAAAATGGAAGAAATGAGAGAGAAGACAAGAGACAAGTATATAGCGTCATGGAAACATCCTCCCGAAAACAAGAACGAAAACAAGAAGATCCAAGAAAGATTCACAAAGCCAGGGAAATAACAGCCCGAAAGGATCAGAATCGGGAACAACAACAAAACAAAATTGAGAGCAAACTTCCACTAAAATGTGCCCCAATGAAAGGAATATGGTCCTGGTTGCCAAAAGCGCTAACAGAAAAGAAGCAAAAATAGCAGTTTTCTGGAGTCGAGCACATTTTACAAGGGACAAGCAAGGGAGGAGAACAGAAGCAGTTAATAAAAATGTGCTCGTGGAACACGAGAGGACACTCGCACCTCCTATCCGCCAGTGACACGACTTTGGGAACATACGATTTAATATGCCTTCAGGAGACCTGGCTGTGCGAACCTCCCTCTATGAGAGGATTTGATTTAATCTTGGCACCCGCTAAGAAGGGCCGTTTGGGAAGACCATCATCAGGGCTTCTGATTGCCTGTAGAAATGGAAGTGGGATTAAACTAGACAAGACCCTGATCAGCAACTCTGATATATTGATGGTGAAAGCCTCATGGACCCGTAAGACAAATAACAGAGAGGGCTATGGAAAAACACCACTAATAATAGCAAATGTTTATTGGAATCCAGCAGTCATAGAAACAACCACTTTCCTGGAAAAAGTTGAAGAAGCATTGGATGTAGCCCTTGCGGATCATTTAGTAAATCACTTCCTTATCTGCGGGGACTTAAACGCAATTTGCTCCACAGTCCAAGAGAAAGGTAATAGCCAAGTATACAGACAGCCGGGAGAACAGCGCGGTGAACTATGGACCAGCCTGATGAAATCGAGAAATTTGTACAACTTACATGAAGCCTTCCCAGACCCAAAGCGGCTGCCAACATGGGAAAGGAACAACTCTAAGGCAACAATAGACTATATGTTTGTTACAGAACCAATGTTGGCTATAACAAAAGACTTTGGTATAATTAGAACAAGGTCCAGCGATCATAATCTGCTCTCAACTTCTTGGGAAGCCTCAAGTCCCCCGAATGATTATATGGAAGACAACATCATAATCAATGGACAAGGAAACCGCTTAAAAATATCAAAGGAGCACATTGTGGAATTAGAGAACAGATTTACTTCCATGACGGAGACAGCAGAAGCAAATAAAACCAACTATATCCCGCTCCTAACGAAGTACAAAAAAACTGCATTCGTAAAAAAGTTCGGAGGAAACCCGCCAAAACATGTGTTTGATAAATCTCTGGTGGAGAAGCGTCGTACTCTTCGCAAAATCCAACGTAGAGCAAAAACTAAGGGGACATCGGCAGCAAACGAAGAAGCAGTGGCTGCAGCAAAACACTATAAATCCTGGGTTAGAAGACATAGGTTAAACCTCTACCAACAAGACTCGGAAAACATGTTAAAGTTGATAAGTGGGAGAAATACAAGGGAATTTTGGAGCACCTTGAGAGCTACGATGGATGTACAAGAAAAATCCTTAACAAGTGAGGTGGGCGAAGCAACATGGGTAAAACATTTTGAAACAATGTACTTGGCTCCAACGAAACCTTCTACCGAACTCGTTGAATGTGAGCAAGGCCCATGGCTTGAAGTGGATGACCCTGAGGAGATCCGATTAAAGATCTCAAGTTTAAAGAACTCAAGAGCCCCGGGGCCCGACGGGGTTACTAATGTGGACTTAAAAACAAATCCCGAAGAGTGGGCAAGCCTACTGAGTAAAATCTTCAGAAAATGTTCAGAGACGAGAACCATACCACCGTCTTGGAAATCAGCAACAGTGGTACCCATTTTTAAACAAGGAGACAAAAAGGACCCAGCGAACTATAGACCAATCGCGTTGCTTGATGTCATAGGGAAAGTGTTTGGAGCTATGTTGCTGGATCACTTTAAGCTATGGGCAGTAAATGCCCCATGTGATGACCCATTCCAAACGGGATTTAAGAAAAATATGGGCACGACGGCCAATATCCTACTTCTTTCCGTCCTGAAAAACAAAGTACTGGAAGGGGGTCCAAACATCTTTGTGGCATTCATCGACCTGACCCAGGCCTTTGACCGTATAGACAGGACTAGGCTCTGGTCTAAATTGGAGGCGTGGGATTGCCCAACCACCTTGCTAAACCCAATCAAGGCTTTGTATACAGACACCAATATGCGGATCTGTTTGGACCAAAATGGTTTACTATCAAACCCGATACCAACAGCTAGAGGTGTGAAGCAGGGGTGCCCACTGGCCCCGGCCTTGTTCTTGGCATTTATAGGGGATGTAAAAGATTCAGACGCAACAACACGATCTTTCCCACCGAAAATTTGCAAAACACCTATAACAAGGCTTCTTTATGCGGACGACCTAGTCCTCTTAGACTACACTCTTGTGGGACTACAGAGACAAATGGCAAGTTTGCAGAAGTATATGCAAGAAAACAGGCTGGAAATCAATGCTAAAAAAACTAAATTGCTGAGATTCGAGAAGTCGACTAGAAAACGCAAAGGATCGTGCTTAAATCTTGAGGGCAAGCCGATTGAAACAGTCTTGGTTTTCAAATATCTAGGAGTCACATTAGACAGCACAAAACAAGACAAAGCTATGCAAATAGCGTTAACAACGAAAGTAAACCAAATGGCAGCCCAAGCTAGGGCAATAGACAGAAAGTTTGGCAGATACTCGCTGATACCAGTGCGAGATTTTTATAAGAAAAAGGTGATGCCAACACTATCATATGGAGGCGACGCCATGATAAACTTGCCATTAGATATCTGGACAAAAATGGAGGCAAAGTTTTGGAGAAAAGTCCTCATGCTGCCAAATTCAACAGCGGGTGCTTCGATTCGTAAAGAGCTTAGTTTGCCGTCCCTTAAAAGCTCCGTAGAACAGGCAAAACTGATCCTTTATAGGAAATGCCGGATGGCGGAGCCTCCATCAATTTATAACTTAATAAATCAGGAACTTGAACGAACTACTACCGGAAGCCTAATGAAATGGAAAAACGACAACATCCGGGTGTTGAAACAAATACAGGTGAACGAAGATACATTAATCACCAATCCGAAAAACAAGTCCTTAAAAAACTACGAGAATATGATTGGATACTAACTCTGGAAAACGCGGAAAAAAACAAGCTAACTGCACACCTGCCACCAAATGTCAAAAGTCTAAACGAATTACAAGAATTCATCAAAAAATTCCCTTGTAGGAAGGGGAGAGATATGCTGCTACGTGCTCGCCTCAATCTTTTGCCTACAAATGAGATCCTGGCAATAAGAGGCAAAACTACATCCAATTTCTGTCGTTTTTGCAATGCACAAGAAACAGAATCAATACGTCATTTACTGCTAAAATGTGCCGCAAACCAACAAGTGAGAAGCCGTTATTTGAGACATATTTTTTCAGACTTTATCATAGCTGACGAAGACACTTGTTGGGCTCGCTTAATGGGAGGAGACAAGACAAAATGGCAGATAGCTACATACAAAATATTAGAATCATTCAATCTGCCACGACCTTAGTCGGCGAGGACGGCACATTTTTAGCGAGACCATCTGTTTCATCCAGCGAGACCACCTGTTTTAATGCGAATTTTATGACAAAATGCCATTTTGTAAAAATCTATTGATTAAATACAAAAAAAAAAAATATAGTGCTCTTTGCTCCCTGCAGAGATCAGTGGCCGAAAAAGACCCTGTGGGTTCTTTTCCTTGAAACAAGGCAGCAGAAACTACCACTGGGTGAGTTTCAGGACAAAACCGTTCAGCGGGATCCAGTTTGCTAAGCGTCACAATATGCGGCTTCCCCATATCTTCATTGCTTTCGGAACAATGCCTTGCTGCATGGGTATTCCACTTCTCTCAGAGAACACCCCATTGGGTCATCAGGAACTGGTAGTTGCAAAAACTCTTATTTCCCCAGAATATATTGGAACATCCTGACAGAAGAAGATGGTGCAATGTGAATAATGTGCAGTTGGTGAGCAGGTGCAAGTGGATCTAGGTCACCTGGCCTCAGGGAAACACTGTTGGTTAGTGGTTACAAGGCAAATAGAAGGTTTGATGAGAAGAATTGTTGTAAAAAAGTGTTCATGTAAGACCTCAGGATACCATTAAGGTGAAGTTACCAGTGAAGGTGAAGAAAGGTAACTCCAGATTTCCAGAACCCATGGAAATTACCGAAGATTTGGGGGTGTCCGTGCTGGTCAAAGTTGGAGGAGTGTGGAGTAGGGTGAGCGTGGCAGTGACACCTTAGTCCTGCATCTTGCTTTCTGCTCTTTTAACTATTAGATCAAGGGTGTCTCTCGCCCACGCAGACAAAGTGAAGGGCAGACTAAGAAAAGGGCAATTCCCCTTTGGACCGGGAGGATCCAAGGACCAAACTCCAGCTCAGACAACTGGTAAGCACAAGTCGACATGAGTTTTCTCCCTCCTTCCCCACATGCCACCCCCACCATCAGGCAACGCCATCGTCTCTCCTCCAAGGCATGGACTCTGCAATGCAGCAACCTCCCCACATCAGTCCCAAGCCCATCAGCACCCCCTCACCATCCACAAAACGGAAGTTGATGCTCGCCAACGTCCTCTCAGCTTTTACCCATGCAACATACATTACCAACTTCATCACCAGACACGCCCTTGACATCAATAGGACCTGGTAGACACCTACCTACACCCACATCCTAGACGTCCATGTCCCAAACAGCTACAGTATACAACATTGACTGACCGACAAGACAGGCAGAGGCCTCGCAGTCATCCACAAGACCTCGTGGCCCTGCACCAGACTATGTATACCATATTGGCTCATTTGAAGTCCTCTCCTGCTGCTTCCAGCTCTCCCCAATGGACAAAGTCACCTTCCATCTCATCTAAAGACCACCCAAGCCCAACACTGCCTTCATCAGAGACTTCACCAACATGGTCACCACCATGTCGCACATGCAAACATCTGCCTAGGCGACTTCAAACTAACAAGTCCCCCAGACTGATGGCTCTCCTCCGTCCTTGACACCCTCAGTCTCACACAGCACACGAAAGACCCAACACACGAGAAAGGTAAAGTCCTCTACCTAATCATCATCACACTGTCTTCCCTCCACTACAGCTCTCCTCTCCTGCTTGACTGTACTGATCACCTAGTCCTGTTTTTTCAACATCCTGCACACCACCCCAGTCCAGCACTCCCAGCAGACAAACCTTCAGGTCCTTCAAGAACTTCACTGTGGAAGCCCTCGCCAACCTCCACCTTACATCGACTGAACACTACAAACCGAACTCCGACTCTAGTGGAAGCACTCCACTCCAACTTTTCAGCCTCCATCGACCGACACGGGCCTCTGATTCAACGCACCTGCATCTGAAACCATCAGCACCCTGCTACACGCAAGAACTCAACCTCAGCAAAAGAGTCATCAGGAAACAAGAGAAAACCCGGCGCCGCTCCATGACTGCGTCCGACCCGGCGCTCCTCAAGGAACTCCGAGCAACCTGCTGACAACTCAACACAGCCAATGCCGCCTACTATCAGAACAGCATAGCAGAAGCAGACAACAAAAGCAGAGCCCTCTTCAAAGCGGTCAAGCACCGAGTCAACCCACTACTCGCCCCTACCATGCCACAACTCATTGAAAAATCCACCAGTATCAACACCTTCATTGACAAAATCAGCAATATTTACCAACAGACGCCAGCACTGCATCCACAGACCCACCTCACATCCCTCTTCATGAAATCTCCACACCCTGGACAACATTTAAGACACTCGACATAGTATCTGGTAGAAACCCTGGCCGTCCTCAAAGCCACATTATATACAGACGACATCCTCCCAGCATCCATTCTCAAGACCCTCCTTCCCTACCTGGAGATCATAAACATCTCCCCAACTCAAGGCACCTTCCCATCGACCCTAAAAACAGGAAAAATCCTCCCTCTACTAATGAAACCCACTTGATACTGACAACCTAGGTAACCATCGCCCCATCAACCATCATCCCTTCCCAAGTAAGATCATCAAGAAAGCAGCTGCATAACTGCAGCAACACATCGACAACAATCTCCTCCAAACCTACCAATCCAGGTTCAGACAGAGATCAACCATTTAGGTGGTCGATGTCGCCCCCGACATCCTGGATAATGGGCACCCCTGCCTCCTGCTTCTACTAAACATGGCGGCTTGCGACACATTAGACCACCAAGCGCTTACGAACACCCTACATCGGCGCATGGAGGGGACGGGGGGGAATCCGCAATTTGTCCTATGCTAGTTCAAGTCCTACATTGTCAACCGCCAGAAGTTTGTTCAGATTGACTCATCCAGATCGCCAATGCTACCGGTCAACTGTGGAGTGACGCAGGGTTCCATCCTCTCCTCAGTGACTTTCAATCTATACATGGAGCCGCTGGGAGCCCTCCTAGCCACACACAAGATCCACCAATACGCCAACAACCCACAGCTACACTTCAAGATCGAATCCATCAAGGACATTCACACTGCTCAAACCAGCCCCTAGTCGATCCAGTCTTTGATGTCCAGTGCATACTTGAAGCTCAACCCCTCCAAGAACAAATTCCAACTCCTCATCAACAACACCGAACACCCAGACATACAGACCTGGCTATCAACCACAAACTGAGGGATTTATACCTGCGCTCACCTCCTATGCAAAGTCTCTCGGGTTCCACATCGACGAACCTCTCCTGCAAGACACGCATAGCTAAGACAGCTTGTTAACAGCTCTCCCTCCTGAGAAAAGACAAGCCCTTCCTCTCACCATTCCAGGACTGGTCCTATCCCACCTGAATGGGGGCAACACACTCCAAGGCCTCCTATCGTCCTCCCGTGCGCCGCATGGCACAAGGGTCTACGCAGAAACAACCACATCACCCCAGCCCTCATCGGCCTTCCCTGTACACCTCTTTGTCTACCCCCCCCCTGCTGTATATCTGTTCTGTAAGTGCTGTTGCTTCTCGAAGCCAGGTTTGTGTTCAATAAATACCATAATAATAGAAAGTACTAGTATCCTAGAATTAAAGATACTGATCCCTTCCTCACAATATGACTGAAGGAAAACCATTTAACAATAAGTCAAATGATTAATAATATTTGCAACACAAAAAGATCAGAAACATTCTCAAGGTAAATTGTGCAATGTTGACTCAGACCCAATTAAAGATTATGTCTATGTGTAAGCAATGCCGCTGCATTTTGGGGCAAATAATGTCTGGAGGAGCGATGTTCCAAAAGCACTACTGTCGCCATGCTCGCATGGCTGGACATAATCTCCCTCATGAAGTCTCCCTCATGAAGTCTTTCAAACAATTTCTACAAGGGTTAGACCAGCATAATCTGGTCAGTGACTCTTCTCGTGACACAGGAGGGTCATGTATCCTGGCAATGGCACAAAATGGTTGGCGTGGTAGGGCTTTGGATGTGTATCCACCAAAAGGAATGTGAACCAATCCCATCTGGCAAGGGGGGAGTGCCTTTGTATGGGTCCCATATCAGAGCAGTCCACGTTATGCACAGCTCAAAAGTATATGCCCATGTTCCCTGCGTCTCCCTCCGCTTGTGGGTTGGGTATGATGTACAGTGGTTGCCTCCGTCTCATCTGGGGCTTACCCCAGTGATGTAGAGATGTTACTCTTCAAAAATAAAAACAGGCACCCTCCAAATCTCATCCAGCAGATGCTCCTTCTGATCCAATAATAGCTTTAAAAAAAAAAAAACCTCATAGCCCACTCATGCACACGCATTCACGCACCCTGGTGACTCGGCCATGTAAACCCAGGTTCTGGGTAATGCCTTATCAATGCGGCATCAAGGACGCCCTGAATGTAAGTGTCAGCGCGACTATTTTACCCTCCTCTCTTCCTGGAACGCCTTTCCTGTGCCACCCAGGTGCCAGTGATAATGAATAGTCTGTCTCAGTTGTTTAGTTTAGACAAGATACAGTGTATTTTATGTATGCTCTAACCTTCACCGCAAGGATGAGCCCAGCTGACCCATGCACCTCAAGATTGACAGGGAAGAACCAGTCAATTACCGCCTGGCATCCCCTATGCATGTGTAGGGTGCCTCCAATCAGCAGCACCAAAACGTTCCTTATGCGATTGAAGATTTTCATGTTTATATCCCCATGTTTGCCGATGTAAGACCTAAGCGCTCTTGAGCAGCAGAGTTCTTTGCTGGCACTTTTTTGTATGAGTAAACCTTGTTATCCTTGCAAAACTATCCATTTACTGTGGAGTGTGCGTATAGACGGACTTGCTTTCGGTGGTCAGTTGATAATTCCACTAGAAGGAAGTGCCCCAATGCAGTAAAAAAGAAGTACATCTCTCGCTGCTTTAGTAAACCTAGATTTCAGTCTGCAGAGTTCATCTCCCAATCCTTTTAGTTTAGTTATGGCAGGGACTGTAATTTATAAAGCTTTCAAGTAACGTGTTCTGGCTCGCTGGAAACTGTGCATTACATCCTCAACTGTAGACTATACATTACTTTCTAAACAAAGGGGGTGAGGAAGGCCTGGGAATATCTCTATCAGCACAAACACAGCCCAATGACCTGTTCTTGGGTGAATAACCCCTGGGAGAGACTCTACCAAGTCTTTAGCTCACTGTCCCTTTCACAGAAGAAATTTCCCTGTATATCTGTCTTTGTCTTGCCCAGGGGCAGCCAAGCATTGAGAACTTAGGAAATTCTCCTCTGAACAAGAGTACCAATAGCAATCCCATACACGCGTTTCAGCCTTGTTGGGCATCAGTGAGGTGAAGCTGTGCCTCTCTAAGAACAGTGAGCAAGAGGTCCACGTCTGGATTGCCCTGGTACCTTAGGGTGAGACCTAAAGTCAATTTATGCAAAACAAAGGGGTGGAGGGGTGGGAGACAGTCTGGAAATTTCTCTACCAGCACAAACACAGCCCAATGAGCTATTCTTGGGTGAATAACCCCTGGGAGAGACTCTACCAAGTCTTTAGCTCACTTTACATTACTTGCTGCCACCCAAAGGGGGTGGGGACCAAGCTTGATTTGCATATGCTCTTTCCCCTTTTGTAATGGCTTGGCAAACGAAAAACGATGGTCTGGAGGGTTGCCCAGAGCAATGCCAGTGGTTCTAAACCCTCCAGTCGTCACCTCTTTATTTTTGCCAAAGGATTGACACACCAAGTACAAAATGTCAGTACAAGCGAGACTAGCATTTACAACAATTACACAATTTAACAGGGCTAATCCTTACTCCAAGAAAAGCACAGTACATCTTCCACTCCACAATATGAAATTTTGTGTTCCTAGGCCCAGTACCTAGGAAAAAACAAGTGAGGTCCATGGAGCTTGGCAGTCCCAGAAAGAGCCCATAAGTGGCATAAGTTTCTACTTTAATCCCTAAAAATCAGACCAATACTAAAAGGAAAATCAGGAACTGATACACAGGAGTGTGTCCCTTCTACTTATTCAGGTGATTTGTTCAGAGCTAGGAAATGAAGCGCAGGCTCCACAAAAAGGGCCTCTGCTACAGTGCTTTTGTAGGTGGAGATAGTCTGGGTCAATGCATTAAAAACAAAATGTTCATTTGCAGACATTCCCTACTACAAAGCAAGATGGATCTATAAGAAAGGAAACAAATTTCAAATTCAATATATTGTTACTTTCCTCACTCCACACAAACCAAAATGAGAAACCCTTAAAAAAAATTAAAAAAAAAAAAAAAAAAAGTACACCCAAATTCCAACATAGAATGTTGGAATTTCTTACCCAAGCCCACAGTACACATCAATAGCCCCAATTTCAACACAAATTTGGAGTGCAACAGTCAACATGCAAGCCTCTTACCTGGCAAGTGCCACACGCATCCTCCAACCCCCACTAAAGTCCTTTAGTTTCTTTCTCTGCATTGCAGGAGTGAACCCCAGTCCATGAAGAATCCGCGCTGCCCGCACCTCAGCCTTGGCAGCATCGAGCTCTTCCAATCGTTCATATAACTCCATGAGCTTTTCACATTCAGCTGCAGTAAGAAAAAAAGTGTCAAACAGAGCAGAACATGATTCAGTACAGGCAATGTGAAGACCGAGGGAAGGAAGGACGGAGAAGGCAGAAATGTGGGAGTACCAGTTTTTAAGAGCCCATTAAATCCAACAACCATCCAGAAAGCATTATCAAAACAGCAATGCAAATCTTTATGGCAGCAACAATTGCGAAATACCAGGCCTAGAACCACAGTTCCACTAAAAAGTGTTACTGATGAGATGATTCCTAAACTCTGGCCTGGTGGACTGAGTTTGGGAGGCCACCCTATTGGCCAAGAAATACTAGGAAAATGAATGTAGCAGGTAATGTTATCACACAATACTAATACAGAACATATACAGTCACAGTGAGTCAAGGCAAAGTAAGCTGTTCTGCCACTCCTCCCCAATACTTGAAAGGGAAGGTAAGTAGTTAACAATTGCACCAACAGACCACAGGAACCCGAACTTGTAAAGACCAGCCCCATAGCCTCGGTAGTGCACAATAGGGGCACCCAAGTACCAACTTAAGGCCTCAGTTCTTTTTCCGCCTTTAGTAGCCTGGTTGTTCTTAGTCAGCCCTTCTACCATTCTGGGAGGGGAGGCCTGTGTGCGTTTTTCCTTTGGTGTGAACCCTCCCTGCTTAGGCTCCAGTGTGTCTGGGCAAACAGGAAATGGGGGGAAAGGAGGGGGAGGGTGTTTTGGGGAGAGGCGTCCTTTGTCTGCCAGAGAGCCTGAACAAAACCAGCTCCCACTCAGGGTCCGACTGTCCTGATTGGACAGCCAAACACCCTTTTCTGTAAATTGCTGAGAGAGATTGCAGAGGAGTGTGTGCTGGCACTGTATAAAAGGTGAGGCTTCTGGAGTGAAAAGCAAGTCAACTACTGGAAGCTGAAATAACTGAAGACAACCAGTGACGCCTGCAGACACTTTGCAACACTGAAGCGACCACTGCTGTCCTGACCCAGTTTTCTTTGCGACAGGAGCTCCGAAGAGGTCTCCTTCCCTTTGGCTGGTGGGAACCACCAGTCCCAAGACGAACTTTGAATTGAGCCGTTTCCAGAGCTGCTGAACCCAATATCATGAGACGTGCTGCCCATTGCGAGTGCATAGTCATAGAAATGCTGAATCCGTCCAAATCTTTGCTGAGCCCTCAGGGACACTCCAGAGATCCGATCCAACTTGCCCAGACCTCCACATAAGAGTGCAGGACTACAGGAAGCGGAGAAGGTTGGCCAGGCAAATCAAGAGGTTGTTGAAAGTCGTGCCCTGAGGACTTCCCTAGACACTGCTGTCGAGAGATCCTAGCCATTGTCCTGCCTTCAGAAATCCTGAGGTCGGGTCCGGAGCTGCAACATCCAGCACAAACCTTTTCTTCTGGACTAAAGTACTGTCAGGAAAAATGTATTGCTTGCCCAATTCCAGAAAGTCGCTCCAGCTGGTGTGACCGCCTGTTGGGCAACCCCCCCTCTTACCTCCAACTCAAGACACTACTTACGTCCCTTAGAGACTAGAAAGTATCCACAGGAACTTTGATTTGTTCTGCTTTGCAAGACTTTAAGCCACTACGAACTGGCTTCTTGCTAGGGTGGTGGTTTTGACTTTAAAAGACTGCTGCAAAACTGCCTCTAGAACCTGAAGCTCTACTAATATAGCACTAACCAACGGTTTTCCTGCCTAAAAACCACTATCTGGTATGTGTATGCAGACTAAATGAGTGATGGTTTATTGTGCCAAGTATTTAACAGTGACTGGTGTATTTCTTTTTTTATTAGCATTTTCAATTACAACATTAACCCCCTCTCAATTCCCCCACCCCGCAGAGTCGCGATTCCCTTTTTTCCACTGCACTAGTAAACCCCTTTTGTTCTCATTTCCACCATGTCCGTCTCCTAATTCTGATCTCCCAGTCATCACACATTGACTTAAGAGTATCTAACTTCAACGGTCCTTTAAATGTGGTTCTAATTACTTCAGCAGAAAGAGAAAAGGATAAAGAAATAATCAGGCATGGCTTTGACTGCAGGTGAAGGAGAAAGGAAAATACAGTATATAATAGCTATTAATTTCCATAGACCTGCAATTAAACAGGAAACAGTTTGGGTTTTAAACAAAACTTTCTTTTCTTTTTTTTTTTTCTTTAAAATCAATGCCGCCTACGAATTGGAATTGCTGTCCAAAATATTCAGCTTGCGATAAATTGGCTCCTAAAGGAAAAAGTTTTGCCTGAGCCCCCAGAAAGGCAGCAAGTGGGTAAACATGTTCCTTTAGTTTATCTTTATTAAAATGTAGTAAATAGTCTTGCTTGTATTCTTGCAGAGCAATTTGGGAATTGTTTTCCCCCAAAAAGTTAGAACCAAATAATTTCCTTTGATTCTTAAAAGCTGCCTTTGTAGCAAACTACTCCTTGGGCAAAAAGAAAACCTGGAGCCCTGCAACAGGTGATCAGATTGTCAGCCAACACTATACCAAAATCCCTCAATTAATGCAGAAATAAATAATTATAATTTACTGAAACTCTTCCAGCCCCCAGCATGCTACCTGTGCAAAAACAACATGTCTGGATAAAGCAAACATGTGTACAAGGTTAATCGCCCCAGACACTGAGCTTGCCCACAAAAAGCAAACTTACTTTAAAAACAAGCAAAGGCTATTCACTCTTCAAATTCGGGGTAGATCAATAAGGTAGAGTCTGAAGCTGTCCCCAGTGTGGTTCAGATCACTTGTGTCCCTCTCTCTAGCTCCTCTTACAGAACATGGATGCCTATCCTTCATGGATCATACCTAAATGTGCACAAACACCAAGCGGGGGGCAACCTGCGCACCCTCAAGGGGCAACCCACACAGAGGTTGCCGAACAGGTTCAATGGGCACAGTGCTTCAAACTTACCATCCTCATGTGCAAGCCGTTCAGCCTCTTTCTCGAGCATGTTCCTTTCCTTGTCCACCTCCATGACACAGTGCAGGGCAGTCTTATCTGTCGGGGGCATTTCACGGGTAAGGTGATAGATATCAATGTGATCTGGAATGGGAATTTCACGCTTCCCAATGGCCGAAAGAAGCATAGACTTTCCTGCAATAGACAAGAAAGCCAAGTGACCATGGGAGTTTGCAGAGCTTTAATCCAGCACCCTCAGCGGCATGGACAACTTTTTGAACACCACCCCATCTGTGCCCCCTTGTGCTTTCTTTTTTAATATAATGGCTTGTTAATTGTACCATTGTATAATGGTAGTATTAAAGCCATGCCAACTCAACACTTCTGCTAAAAATACTTATCCTTGCTGCATCCTCTTTGTTTCCACCGCAAACCAAAAAATACAAAACCATTTTTCTTCTCCTTCCTCACTGTTGGTTGCACACCTTGGGGAGACTGGATTGTTGATGAAGTATGCTCCTGGAGACCCAAGACTGGGCACACCATGTGCACTGCTTCCCAGTATAAGCAACCTTGATAGGCTGGATGTAATGGCACCACTAGTTGGCTTTATTTTTATAACCATTCACATTGGCGATATTGTTCCAGCGATCCTGCTTCCTGAATGTAGACGCTAGTGAAGTCTTAATATTCTTGTGTGACTTGAAATGGATATGGGGTGTATCCATGTGTGGGTGTGGCCCTGCAAGGCTTCACATTTAGCGACCGTGACCAGATGAAACCAGTTTGTTTGGGCTGTGTGAATCCACATATGGATAGTTTGCTGGGGAAAAGCCCTCAACGGTTCAACTTGGGGCCCCTATAAAATAAAGTTCCGGTAAGATGAGCGTCTACTTCATTACTTGTAGAAGCTCTGGAATCTCGCTT
Organism: Ambystoma mexicanum; assembly: GCF_040938575.1. Taxonomy (NCBI): domain Eukaryota; kingdom Metazoa; phylum Chordata; class Amphibia; order Caudata; family Ambystomatidae; genus Ambystoma; species Ambystoma mexicanum. The sequence continues at coordinate 1,451,097,122 of NC_090923.1, read as the reverse complement.
CAGTATAGCGATGAGATAGGCCTGGTACTTTCTTTTTGTACGTGCTAATGGTTGAATTTGGTACTGAAAGGCCTTTAAAACCAAGGACTGAGCTCACTCCCTTTAGCTCATTGTAATTCCCACACCCTCTTCATATCGCCAATGTAAATGGTTATAAAAATAAAGCCAACTAATGGTGCCATTACATCCAGCCTGTCAAGGTTGCTTATACTGGGAAGCAGTGCACATGGTGTGCCCAGTCTTGGATCTCCAGGAGCATACTTCGTATTGCAGTGCTAAACTGGCTCACCCAGGAAAAAAGTTAACACACAAGGACACTGCACCATGACAACAGATTATGGACAGTCAACAATCCAGTCTCCCCAAGGTGTGCAACCAACAGTGAAAATGCTCCACTACGGCTTTACTATTGTTGGACCAATTAACTCCTATCGGCACATGGGTTTTTTTTGTCTGCACTTATTCCACCCACACCCTTCCCTTCTTACCTACTCCATTAAGTCCAATGAGCCCATAGCGGCGCCCAGAGTTCAGCTCCAACCTTGTGTCTGTCAGTAGCTCCTGCCCATGGAAGGTCAACGACAGATTAATGATGTGCACATCTGTGCTGTTAGGATGGGAGGAGAGTACTCCAGTCACTGCTCGAGCTGCAGCTTTTTTCATTTCAAACTCTTCCAACTCCTTGGTCAGCTCATCCACTTCTGCAAAAAAGAAAAATTAAGTAGGGTGGGCATTAATATGTTACACTTAGTCTAATTCACAACCGAAAGGTGAACGTAGCACATGGTTCACACTACCACAGACTACATTTAACAAGGATCATAAAAGCCCCCAATGCTCTAGCCCCACCAAGAGGAGCCAAGTCCAACTTATGACCCAAATCAAGAACAGAGCCTCGGGAGCCCACGTCGCTCTTGCACGTTACAGGTACACACAACCACTTTGTTATCAATTACACCAGGAAACAGACAATGCCTTCTGTGTCTAAGCTAAGCAAGATTAATCCACTGGAACCCCTAAAAAAAAGAAAACAAAAGCCAACAAAACCAGAGCGCTTAAGGTGGGGAAGGAGGGTGGCAAGAGTGATTTGCAAATAAAGTAAATGTTCAGGTTATAGGTAAAAGCAAGCCAGATGAGCTGGTTGAAGAGTGAGCACCAGTCAGCTACTGACGATAGTAAAATGCAGTGGCCGGGAGGGGAACAAGACTGGAAACAAAGTCCTACCGCGTCCCAGACCCACTAGAGGACATTGACCTATGAATCCAAAAACTATGCCAGGACCCAAAGATAAAGTAAGAGTCGAGAGGTAATTTAAGTAGAGAAGGAGGGAAGATGGGTTTCAAACAATTGATAAATGCCTCCGTGGACGAGGCATACCTAGCCACGAATGGTTGTTTAGTTCTGTTAAGAACAGTGTTATGACGATCAATGAATATCCCAGAACAAATAGATTAAGCCTCAGGGACTTCAATTTAAGGCATCGTTGCATGTCACTTTGGTTTGAGGAACCTGACCAATCAACTTAACACTGAGGCTTGAGGAATGCACAGAGTAAACAAGCAAGTTTCAAAAAACATACGTAAACAAATTTGCCTTTTTCTCTCCAGAGTTTTACTTGTGCAACTTCAAACGAATAAATGGTTTATAGCCAACAGTAATTCTACATTAAAAGAGAAGGGCCTTTTCCTGAATGTGGAGCAAGATAGCAAACAGTAGTCGTGCCACTTTTTTTAAAATTTTAAATATAAAGAGAAATCCTGCACACCGTCTGTAAATGGTGGAAACTATTCCAAATAGAGAGAATAATGCAAGGCTGCCACTTTTTCCATGGCACATCTCTTAAACAAACATTCAGAGTGGCAACATATCCAACTCTTGTAACTACATAAACATAAAAACGAAAATATGAACCTATACAATGACACTAGTATAGAACATCTAGGAAAACGCCATTATGTTTGCTACATGGTACAAACTTGGGGAAACAAAAATAAATGTCCCCAAGATGCATGCCAATTTAGTGACAAAGCAGGCACTGCATTTACTACAACAGTTTACTATGCAGCCAAATTAGGATTATGTAGCAGATGCAACATCCTGGCTTGCATTCACCAGCGATTGCTCCTTCAGATATGTTTAAGAAACAGTCAACTTCTTTCTTTGAAGTACATTGTGCTTGTCCACACCCATTTTTTCTTCCATTTTTTTTGTCTGCGTTTTCCACTTTAAGGACACATTTGTTAGTGATCCAGCATCTGATAAGGTCCCTGCGGTTATAAATTGACGACCAACAGGCTGAGAACATAACAAAACATCAAAACCGATTGGACCATTTACCAATAAAATACTTTATATAGGTGTACACATGGAGCCACACGAATACAACAGTCCCGTTAACATAATCAATGATTTAATTTGAGGCAATTGGTGAAGGTGAAGTGTGGGACTATGTTTCAGGTCAAATTTAATAGATGGCGACAAGGTACTTTTACACCCACAGACTTGCATGGGGCTGAACAGTGAAGGCCACAAGCACCAAATGGAACAATCAGACAGCAGCAAAAGACAAATAGGAGACCTCCAGAGATCTGAAGAAAGGGGGAAGGTTTTTAAAGGGGCAAGATGGAGAAAAGCCATCTTTTACAGTGCAGTGGTGAAGTTGATTATTGAGTACAATGTTCTTTATTCTGTGGTCTTCAAACGTTTCTATTCCAAGCCTCCCCCCCTTTATGGAAAACTTTTGAAGTCAGCCGCTACCCCCCAGCCAGGTCATTGAGGTACTTGGATGAGTGGTCGACAAAGTTTTCCAGGGACCACCTACCCATAGTCACAGGACTTGCTCCGAGTAGGTAGCATGCCAGGAGACTTAATGACCAAACTTGCTTCTCAAACTCTTGAGCCTCCAAAGAGTGAAATGGAGTGGGTCCCATAAAATATCAGGCACTTAATTTGCTGAGGGGCACTACCCAAACAAGGGAGAGTGAAGATGTTTGCTTAGGTTGTGGGAGGGTAAGGACAGCCGCAGGTCCCAGGGCATTTCTTTGAAGCATCGCGAGTGAACACGCATCACAAGCAGACCGTTAATAAAAGGTTATCCACTATACATTGAATGTACAGTGTAATTCAGCAGCACACCGTCGCATCCTCAACACTTTAAAATTCTTTTGTCTGTGTCTACTTGTCAGTTAATCCATTCTGCATCACATCTCTTCCTTTGAGGGTCTCTTCCCATCCTCAACTGTTGGGCTCTCTTCCTTCTTACTGCACCTGTTTGGTCTCCCTTCTTCCTCTCTAGTCTCAAGTGACATTCTTTTGTTCTGTGATGAATCTGACAAAGTCAGCACGCCTTTCCCTGGGATAGCCTCTTCCCATGTGGCCAGGGGACGGCAGTCGCTACCTGATCCAGCCCCTGGGGGTAGCTATATGTGGGAGGATCACAAGAGAGGGAGGGGGGGGGGGGAACTGGGGAGGCGGGATTAACTCCCAGGGGGACAATACAGCATCATTGGGGGAAGCAACATAGGATATGATATTTATAACGCGCCTTTGCACAAGTGTTTCTAGGTGCCGCAAGACAAAGGAGGGGAGACAGAGGGATGACAAGACAAACTATCTTACTAGGCCTTTTGGCATTCGGATCAAGCAAATGAACCGAGAAAGTGCAGGGGCGGGGTTGAGGGGAGAAGTGCAGTCAGGGTTGGGGGGTGGGGTTGGGGGTGGAAAAGAGGAGGATGATTGGCAAGGCACCCTGCATGAATCCAGAGGACAACCACGCCACCAGTCAGGACGAGCAGACAGGTAGATTACCAGAACAGCAGGAGAGACATGGAAGAAGAGAAGAGGAAGGTCTTTAGCAGCTTCCAGAACTTCAGGTGATCCAGCTCAAGTCTGAGGGGCAGGGAGGCCATTCCAAAGGGAGGCACCTGAAGACGAGAGGGAAATCTACACCCCCTGCCCCCCTGCCCCCCCCCCCCCAATGTTTGGAGAAGTGTCTGGCCCGCAGAGAGTTTGAGGTAGCTGAACGGAGGGCTCTAGAAAGAAGGCATTTAGGAATGGCGGATATAGAGGGCTGGGGCCCCAGAAAGCCTTATGGATGATGCTGAGAGTCTGAACTAGATCCTCACGGCCACTGGGAGCCAGTTGAGAGTTCTCAGAGTTTGATAGATGTGGTCCCGGGGCTTGAGGCCAAGGATAAGTCTTGCAGTCATTTTCACTCCGGAGACAGCTTCTGGGGGAAGGTGAGAAAAGGTACGATACCTCTGAGGAGGTGCAGCTGGAAGTGGGTCTTCTTGGAAAAGTCTGATGTGCGGAGAGAGGGGAGTTGAAGATGACGCTGAGGTTTTATGTCTCACAGGAGAGGGATGGGAGTGGGGCCAAGGAGGGTGGCCAGAGGGAGAGGAAAGGCGGGAGCAGGGTTCCCCATTAAAGAAGGATCTTGGTCTTACTAGCATTAAGGCAGAAGTTGTTTAAGGCACAACATCCCTGAACAGCGGATAGACCGTCAGGAATGAGCGAGGGGGGCGAAGAGGCTGAGGGTAGCCTGAAAGAGAGCAGTGTCTCATCTGCATATCACTGAAAGTTAGGAGAAAGAGCACGTGGCCCAGATAGCCATGGTAAGAGGAGAGAGCCCCGGGGAACACCACATGTGGAAAGAGGTGGTGGAAATAAGGTTGTTCCAAGAAGGAGGTCAGCCACGCCAGAGCCTCAACCAGTGACACCAAGGTTCACACTGAGACGGTTGATCAGGGTGGCGTGATTGAATGTCAAAGGCAAAGAAGCGGTCAAGGAGGATGAGGACAGAGTAAGAGCTGGAGTCTAGGTTAGAGAGCACCCGCCCCACTTCCCCCAGGCCCAAATGGCCTATTGTAATATTCTCCCTCCACCAGAGCCAAGTATTTGAGAAGGACTGCAAGTTGAACACTAAGTCCAGATACCTTCAGGTCCAGCGCGCATTACAAATAAATAAAAAGACCTGGTAAATGAGTACACCAGGAACAGTCAAGTGTGAACCTTAAAATTGTTAAAAGATAACCGCATGGAAGACCTATGCCCTGAGGTTGTAAGTTGTTGGAAAGAGTAAAGGAACCTGGCAAGGGAGTATACCAGGTAACCCACAAGTCTCAACCTCACATCCAAGTTGTAACTTGAAAGAACTCCAAGGAAAACCCAGGCCCTTGGGCTTCTGAACTATCGTGTGTGTGTGTCATGAGCACTGGTCCCGAGAAGCCAAGTCAAGCCCAGCATCCCCGGAAGCAGGCTCACGACCCTCGTCCCCGGCTCCAGCAAACCCCTATTGGGGCCCTTTGGACCATGTCCTGGCGCCTCTGGCGCCAGGCTCATAAGGAACCTCAGTCCCGGCGCCAGGGGCGCCGGGCTCATAATTCTTGCAAAGGTGCTTGGGTGGACCTACCTGTAGCAGACCATGCTGCATACTCACCTTTGCAAATGCTGGCAGGATGAAGTCCCCAGCCTTCAGCTGGGAGGAACTATTCCCTGAACTAGGACTACTTTCTTACCTGGGTGGGGCTGGTGCCACTCCTTAGCTCTGGAACACAGGAACTCTTACCTGGGCGAGGCTGAGGAAGAAGACACCCAATCAATCCAACACTACTTAAACCACACCCGATTGGGAAAACGTGCTTCGCGTTATTCTGCATCTGCAGCAGGACGCTCACCGAGCCAACTCCAACATTCCAGTGACATCTCCAGCTTCGGCTCAGCAACCTGTGGAAGAAAGACACGAGAACTATACTTACCATCCAGGAATCCAGACACCGGCAGAACCTGCAAGCAAAAGAAACATAAGGTTAGCAAGTTGCAACACGTTCGCAGCCGCGCTCGCTTACCTGATCCATCTGTGCTTTCACAGAGTCTTCGCGGCCTTCTCTTCAGCAGCCTAACGGCACCTGTAAAGACAAAGAACATTGTTAAGTAGGAATCGGGTGAAGGCGGCCGCATTTACTTTTCTTACCTGCTTTTGTGCGCGTATTACGATCTCTTCAACCGCAGCAGCCCGGCACCTGAAAACAAGAAAAGACATTATTTAAGTGCTATTAAAGACTGCAAGAAAGCCTAACACTTACGTGTTTCCCCACGTGCATCCGCGACTGGGAAAACGCCCGCAAGGTCCCGACACCTGCAAATAAGAAAAGAACATTGTTAGAGGTGCTATAATAAGGTCACAGATCATTATACTCACGTACTTCTCACGTACAACGGCAACGGACGAACAACGCCCGCAACATCTCAAGACCTGAAAACAGAAAACAAGGGACATTATTGAGGTGTCATTGAAATTCCCATACCTACGTACAACCGCACGTCTCGCGCTCTCAGTGACCACGCCCTCAGCATCCAGGCACCTGAAAAAGACAATGCAAAGACTTCATTAAAGGTGCCCATCTCTTCAAGACTATAAACTCTTTATACCTACTGGCATCCGCTCGTGCAGTAACGGCGGCATCACCTTTTGGCATCTCAGCACCTGTGCCACTTCTAAGGCCACAAAAGACTTTGAGGACCTCCAGTGACGTAACTGGAACCCACGCACCCCTGCATAAGTCGCAGGATGGAGAGCCCAGCATTTATACGCCTAAGAAACCTTACCCTGCAAGCCAGACGGTCAATAAGAGGAAGCCCAGTCCAGAGAGTCATCCGAGCTCTACGCTTCTCAATTGAAGAGACTATAACAGTTCAGCCGGGACCAGCGCCTTCGTGGGAATCAGGTGAGCGTTACAGTGTGTTAAGGAGCTTGGGGAAGGGAATCATTTCCCCAAAAATTGTGGACCTTCCAAGAGGAAAGAACTACCATCTTGGTTTACCAGGAACTTGGTCATTCTTTCGTTTAAAACATATTGGTGAAGTTGAACCTGGGGAAGAGAATCAACCCCTGGAACTTTGGACATTTTTCCATTTGGAGCCCTTTCATTGAACTTACATTTTTGTATTAGATTTGAACATTTGTGCACCGTCAAGATTCAGAGACAATACCCGTTGCACCTTAGATTTAGTTTCAGAGTGTGAGGGCCAGAATGGGATTACGGACACAAGACTTGGACATCTTGACAAAGGACAGCTTCATTAGTTCTCGTTGAGGTTGTGAAATAACTCTTAGACTAGGGATAGTGAGGCATTTTCCAAACTGCCTTTGGTTTATTTTAAGTCTGTAACCCAAAACAGGAGTCCTCTGTGTCCGCGTCTCATTCCTGGAGCCTCACAGTTTACTCACCTTATCACTTGCAATATCCGTTTGTCTCATCCCCTCAAATTCAGTTGGTCGCCTGTCCAGCTCTAAGCTATTCTATCCCTTCCACTCTTATGAAAAACCTGAATAGGGTTCGAACGAACAGTTACAAACAGCAAGAGACCATAAGAATGGCTCCCTTCTCATGGATAGGTTTCTTACACTCTCAAATAACCAACCATTAGGAGAATGTTCCCTTCTCCTGAATAAGCTTCTTCAGCTTCTGAACCACATTCTTGGAGAATTACTCCCTTCTCCTAGACTTCCTTTCTCACTTTTAATATGTAATCCTCTGATGTTGTTGCGCAAAATCTTTAACAGATGCAGTTCTGTAGGGGACTATTCCCAGCGACTCAACCCTGGTTTTACAATGCAGGCATTTGATTAGATAAATCGCATTTATTAAGCAACTGGTACATTGTTCAGTCTTGACCAGTGTCCAGTAGAGATGAAGCAACAGTTTTGTATAATGCACATGCAGGTCCAACACAGGCCTAAATGGGAGAGAGATATACATCTATTTTTTTTTTTAAAAACTTCTCTATTGTTTTACAACATGGTAAACTTCTCCCCCCTCATTCCTCTCCCCACCCTCCCCCCTTTGCTTCCCCCTTTCCGGCAGCATGCAGTCTTTGTTTGCGAGTGGCGTGACCGCTGAGGAGGCCGTTAGTTCAAGTCCAGGAGTTTCATTTGTTATGGGCACCATTGGATCCTGAATTTGCCCCTCAGAAAGGCCATGCCCCCTGCCCCTCATTCCTTTACAAATTTTCCTATGTTGTCGTTCATGGCGTATGTAGCTGGTAGCGCTAGAATGGGCTCACACCTTTTATAGCCAGTCCTGCTCAGTCTGAATGATCAGACCTTTCACTTTTGAGCTAGGAGGGCCATCGCTGCCAACGTTAATACCACTCTTGCCTTGTCTCGTCCTCCACTTCCCCCTCTATTCCCGCTGTTATCAATCCGAACAGGACCCGCTTGGGATCCCTTTCAATCCCCTACCCAAAGGCTTGCGCCTGAGCCTGGCAAAGCCCTTTCCAGAACGGCCTGATTTTGGGGCACTCCCACCATATCGGCGCTGCAGTTCCCTCCTCCCTGCATGCCCTCCAGCAATCTGTGGATGCCTCCGGGTAGATGCTGTGTACATGATGGGGTGTAGTGCCACTCGAGTATGTATTCATACCATGCTTCCTGGAGCTGTACTGCCTTTGCCACCTTCGGGTTCTTTCTCCAAAGCCTTTCCCATTCCTCCCCAGTGATCTCTTTTCCCAACAGCTGGTCCACACTTGCTTGGTGGGAGCCTCATCCAGAAGCCTGTATAGGTTTGAGGGTAACCACTTTGTTTGTCAGTAGGAACCTTTCAAATGGAGACCTGGCAGGTGGCCGCAGCTCTAATTTCCCCATTCATTACCCAGTGTCTCAACTGGAAGTATCCATGTCTCTCCCCTTGTCCAAAATCTTGTTTGCACTCTAGGAAGGATTTCACCCAGAAGTTGTCCCAGATTGTCCTGCAGCCCCCCTCTCTCCACCTATCAAAGGCCACCTCTCTCCAATCCCGTAGTGAACGGTTATTAAAAATCGGGGTAAATGGTGATAGGAACGTCATGATCCCCTGCTTTTTTACCACTTTGTCCCATTTGCCCGCTAGTGCCTTTGTGATTACGCTCATGTATAAATGTCTAGGCCTAATGTGGCGCGGGAGACGAGACCTCTCAGATCATGTTTGGTTACTGCTATGTCCATCTGGGTCCATTGTTTCCCATCTTTGAGAGAACCATTCCCGAATCACCTTCCGCTGTGCTGCCTCATAATATTGCTGGAAGTTGGGAAGAGCTAATCCGCCCTGCTTTATTGGTGCCATCAGTAGGTGGCAGCTGATTCGTGGCCTCTTTCCCTCCCAGATAAAGTCCCTGGTTGCTTTCCCTAGTTCCCAGAAAAGGTCTGGGAGGCACAGCCAATGGGATTTCCTGAACTAAATAGCAGCCGAAGGAGCGTGACCATTTTCTCTGCTGCCATTCTGCCCATCCACGAGACCCCAAGGTTCCTCCATTTCTGGTATTCCTTCCTTATTGCACCTAGTGTAGGTGGGTAATTAGCAGCGTACCACTCAGATACAGATGGCTTAATTTTGACCCCCCAGGTATTTACTCCCTCGTGGGCTCCACAGAGACAATGTTGCTTCAGTTCTCTGGCTTCCTCCCTGCCGAACGCGAGGTTTAGGAGTTCAGACTTTCTGGTTGATCCTCAGGCCCAACACTTCCGCGAAAGCTGCCAGTAGTTGCCTACAGGCTTCCATCGAATCCTTGGGTCTAGTGAGGGATAAAACATATCGTCTGTGAATGCCGCGACTGTTGTGTGCCCCCCAAATGGGATACCCTGGATCGCCCCTGCCCCCCTTATTGCCTGTAGGAGGGGCTCCAGATATATTGCGTACAGGAGTGGGGAGAGCAGGATGGAGCGCAACATGGACCTTTTACTAAAAGACACGTCATCGGGTTTTTGTAATTTGCTTGGACCATTTTAAAGGAAGTTTCCTCCCATGCCCAATCCCTCCATCACCCTGAATAGAAACGGCCACTCCACCCGATCAAAAGCCTTTGCGGCATCTAATGCCAATAGGTTCGCCGTGGTGGTCGTTTTATGAACTTTCTCCACCAAGTGTGCCACTCTTCTGATGATGTCCGTCTTCCCAGAACCAACCCAGCCTGGTCTTGGTGAATCAGTGAGGGGAGAAAGCATTCCAGTCTTTTTGCTAATATTTTGGTGTACATTTTGGCATCTACGTTTATGAGGACGATGGGCCTGTACGAGGTGCAGTCCGTGGGATCCTTGTTGGGCTTGGGTAAGAGTGTAATTTTCGCTTCTTCCATGGATGTGATGTGTCTCGTTGTCCTAAATGTATTAAATTGTGCCAATATGGGGCTTAAAATGTGGGTGTACTTTTTATAGAAGGCGGCTGTGTAGCCGTCTGGACCCAAGGCCTTGTTTGGGGGCATCTACATAATTGTGTTCCTCACCTCTTCCTCCGATATTGCTTGCCCCAACAGTTCCTGTTCCCTGTGGAAATCTTGGACAAGTGTACATTTGAAGAAGTCTATTGCCTCAGAGTCTGCGGGTTCTGTGACGTGTAAAGGGCGCTACAGTACCTGGCCAGACATTCCTGGATTTCCTCCGTGCAGGTGAGGCGCTGTCCCAGTTCATCCTTTATGGCTACTATTGTGTTTGGTCACTGTGATTCCCCTCAGTAGACGCGCCAAAAGTGTCCACTTTGGCATAGTATTTCTGCCTCACAAACAGCGCACTTTCAGCTTTCTTGGTGGAGGACCTCCAGCTGCCCTACTGCGCTTCTGTATGCTCTGAGCATTTTCCTTGAGGGCGAGTCCGCTGCCTTCCGGCGCGCTTCCTCCACTTCTCCCATGAGTTGCGACCATCCCCCTCTCTTCGAGCCCTCAATGCTATGAACTCCCCTCACCACCTCATGGTTGCTTTGACAGCGTCCCACCTGATACTCTCGCTCCTATCTGAGCTCCTGTTCAGCTCAGAAAAACGATTTGACCTTCCCCCTCCATTTCGTCCCACATCACTGGGTACCTCAGTAGCTCCCCTGGGAGTTTCCATTTCCATACCACCGGTGTGTGCGCCTGCCTCCTTAGTTGCATCAACACCACCTTATGGTCCGCTATCCCCAGAGGGGCCCACTTCTACCTCTTCTATCCTCCCCACTAGATGTGCCAACACCCATATAGAGTCAATTCTGGATTGCGTGCAGTGTACTCCTGATAGGAATGTGTAGCCTTCCTTTTGCCCCTCCACTGCTCTCCAAATGTCACTTAGTCCTGCGCTTTCAAATTTGTCTCCGTTGGGGGACGCTACTGCTTCCCCCTCCTGATCCTTCGCTAGTTTGCCCGTTCCCCAACCCCCCCCCCCCTCCCTTGTGCCAAGCCAGATTGAGGTCCCCCCATTAGGATAATGTATCAGAATCCTTCCACGATGTTCAGGAGTTCGGCCAAGAAGCGTTATTGGCCTAAGTTTGGAGCATATGCTGATACTATAGTGTACGCAGTTTCCATGCATTCTCCCTGGACTAGAATATACCTCTACCCTTTGTCCCCGAGTGTGCCCGATACTCTAAAGTCTATACTATCCTAAATGCTAGTGCCACCCCAACCGCTTTGGTGGGCCCAGACGTGTGGTACATCTGGGCAAAGCCCCGAAGCCCGAGTCGCCCCGATCCTTTTTCAGGAGATGGGTCTCCTGTAAGGCTAAGACGTCTGGGCCTGTTGCTTTTGTAAATCTCTAGCTTTTTCCTTTTGAAAGGGGTGTTATCCCCCTCACATTGTGGGTCATCCACTTGAACCTGCTGGGGTCCACCCTCCGCCCTTAATTTCCCCCCCCTTATATCCCTGACCATTGCAAGTTCTCGCCTCCCTTTTTTGCCCAATCCTGTTTCTTTGCCCAGCCTCCTGTTTTACACCCTATGATCCGCCACCTCCCCTTTCCTCAGCCCCTCCTTCCTTTCCCCCTGGCTCTGCTGCCCCCTTGCTGCCTTCGCCTTCCCACTCCCCCCTTTCATCCCCAACTTCAGTGTGATACCAACTCCCCCTCCCCTCCTCTATACCCCCCTAGGGTTCCTCCACCCTTACTGGTTACATCATGTTTTATACCACCCCCCCCCCCCCGTCCCCTTGCGCCTTGTACCCAATCGTCCACCACCCCCTTTTTGCTCCTCTAGTGGATGTTTGGGCTGTCTCAACCTTCTTTGTTCCCCGTTTCTTCAGCCTCTACCAACCCTTCGGTTGAGGACCCCCTCAGAGATGCCCTCCTTTTGCGCTGTTCCGCTGCTAGCGACCACTCCTATGGGTCCCGGTGGTGGGGGCCCCTCACTCACCGATTCTTCGCCCAAGTGCAAGTGTATGTGGGCCGCTTCTTGGAGTGAGGTTACCCACTTCTGGGACCCATCCCACTCGAACATCAGGCCAAACAGGAAGGTCCACTTTTACTTATGTCCTTCTTGGCCAGTTCTTTCACTATCGGATTCATAGGTCTCCTCTTGGTTAATGTGCCGCTTGCTAGGCCCTGGAATAGCGCTATTTTTTGGCCCTCTATGCTCAGCGGTTCTTGTTGCCTTACTGCCCGAAGGACAGCCTCTTTTTGCCCATATCTCGCGAACGCCACCAAGACATCACGGGGCCTGGCATTTAGACCCTTGTTCAGCCGTGCCACCCTGTGCATTCGGTCCAGTTGACTGCCTCTGGGTTAATACCCCCCCAGCAGTTCCGCAAAGATCTTCTGTGTTTCTCCCTTGATGTCTTATCCGTTACTGATTCCAGGAGTCATTTTATTCTGATGTCGAGTCTCCTCGACCTGTTCTCCAGGTCCTCCAGTTGTAGTTCCAAATTCTGCGTAGCTACATTTAGGCGTTCAATGGCCTCGCTATTTGCTGTGGCCTCATGGTCTACTTCTTGGAGACCCCTTTCTAGCAGGTCCGTTCATTCCCCTAACTGGCCTCATTTCCCCTAGCGCTGAGTTTAGGTCCACTCTCATCTGTTTGAACTGATCCTGGAAAGTTTTAGCTAGGGTTGTTTGCAGCGGTCCTGTTTTGTCATTGGAGTGCTACCCTCCTCCGCCTCAGGGTCCTTCCGATCCCTCAGGCGGTCTGTGCCTCCCCTGCCCTCTCCTCTCCTCTCGTTTCAATCGTCGGACACATGGTAGGCAAGGTACCCAGGGTCTCTCCACCGAATATGCCTGCCTTCGCCGGCCGACCTTTCGCCTTAGTCATTGAGGGCCCGTGGTGGTGGTGGTGGTGGTCCTCCTACTCCCCCCCCACCTCCTTCTGCCTCCACCACCCGCCCCCACGTCCCCCATCATTATGGAGGACAGGGTTACCAAACCCAATCAAGGTGAGGTAGCAGTGCATTCAAAGCCTAGTCACAGGAAGGGTGCAAGTGGTCTATGGCTACAAGTCCACAGAGAGGATCAGTGATTCCAGTTAAACAATAAGTAAATAACAAAGAATTATTTAGGATGCCTTTAATTTACACACAACCAATAACATGATGGAAGGGTTTGAATAAATCTGGGCAACCATCCGCACCACTGTTTTTTAGCCGGTCTGCACATTTGCAAAAGAGAGTCCAGCCATGTGCAGTCTGTGCCTGCTGTGCCCAGAGACCCAAGCTACTCCTCACTGATTAGGCCCAACAAGGCTGAAGCATGTCGGGATGCTTGTGGTCTCAGTTCGGGCTGGGACCAAGCATGATTTGCATATGCTCTTCCCGTTTGTAATGGCTTGGCAAGCGAAGAACGATGGTCTGGAGGGTTGCCGAGAGCAATGCCAGAAATTAAGATTGATTCTACACCTTCCAGCCATCACCTCTTGTTTCGTTTAGATTACACCAAGCACTTAAAAATAAAACCATATGTAAATATTGACACAAAACCTTCACCCCCCCTGCCCTCATTTCCCCCCCCCCTTTGGAAAAATAAAAATTGCATATGAATCAATTAACAGTGCAACACAGGTGAGTAGCCTGATGCATAGAATAGACCAAACCCTTCACAATCAACAAAAAACAGCTGCCCCAATTCTTACAATGTCAAACCTAATATGGTTTGTGGCCTTGTGCCCAAAGGTCACCAGTTCTAAAGCGCATACTTTTAGTAGGTTTATATAGATATTTGTAGTACCTATAGTTAGGATTCATAAAGAGTTAAATAAATGTTCAAGTAAAGTTTAGGTAAGTACTCCACTAAAATCCAACACTAGGAAAGGATCCTTAACCCAGGTTACACCACCAAAGGCCAGGTCAGTGAGTTAAGGCCAGGGCTTCACGCCCAATGTAACCCAATGGAGGACAAACTGGTAGGTTAACTGACCCCTCGGTCTCCAATTCTACCAGTGACCACTGTAGATGTTCGTTAGGGAGAATTCAGAAATGTGCCAATTCCCTCCACCTTGGAGACCACCAGCAATGTTGCTGGGTGATTATTTTTAATCCGGAGACAGTGAGACCCTTTTTCCCCCCATTCATGTATTTTAATGTGATTTCTGAGCTTTGTGTTTTTTGGTGATGGAGCCTGACAAACTCCATACTCATCTTTTACATTGAGTCACACAGCACCTTCAGTGCAGTGGCATAGGGAAGACTTTCAGATTTCCCCAAGTTAATACTTTCTCTGGGATAAATTACTGTTTCCTAGAGCAGTACAGTGAAATTGACTTTACTTACATTTGTAACTTTCTAGACCCAGCAAACACCATCTTACAATAGGGTGCTGGAGGGGTTGCTTATCCCTTTTGTCTAGTTAATGGCTGGCGGCAGTGGTTTTGTTTTAAAGGAATAGTGCGCTAAAAAATATTGTCCAGCGCGTTCGGGCATGTGTTTTTAAGCATACAGTGAATGATTGTACAAACATTTCCTATGCACCTTACCGTAGTTTTCCTAACATACACATGCGAAATCAGGCAGCAAGGCACGGCCATTCAGTGCTAATCTTATCCATTGCCGGATCGCCCTAAGGTGAACTGCCCTGGCAGCACTAAATCATATGAAGCAGACATCACTAGACGCGTACGGCCTATTTCATAACACCAATGCACATCTCGTGTCAACGTTGTCTGCACTCCAGCTAATGACATATCTCCATGGAAATGGCAGGACGCCTCTTTCCTCAATAAGTATAAACAGACCGCTTCTCAGACACCAACCAGAATTGCTTTTTCAATCGTTTCACTGTCTTTTTTTGTGTGTATCCTGTGGCTCGTTTCTGCTCTGTTCAGCTATCTTCGTTGCTCGTAGCCCGGGCTAACAGATACTATTACTATCCATTTTAATTTTGTCACATAATGGCAACAATGCAGCCCTACCAGTACGAGCCGGAGTATTCTGAGACGGAATTAGTCGAAAGAGAAAGATGCAGAAATGATGGGCTTCGGACGACGAATCACTGTATAAGAGCCCGAGCCTTGTCGCATGGAAGACCTTTCCTCCTTGTACCTGCAATTGGAGAGAGGTCATGCCAACCGAGGAGAACTGCTGCTGCCGAGAAAACTCAATGCTCAGCCTACATATTAGAAGAAGACACCACCGATATGCGTTACCAAGCTGCATGACGTCAGGGCAGCCTGCCTCACAAGGTCCGTGTTGAGGATTATGATGCATGAACTTCGCGCAACAGTTCACTGGTGGCCTATTGTGCGTTTACATGGTGGCTTCATGGGAGGCTTGGATACCGCGTTCAACGAGCAATACCTGCCTGTGTCGTTGGTGCCATTAGAGCCACATTCCCCAGTGACAGCGGTCAGTACAGGGATTTTCCCCACACTGTGCTGCAACCCAAGTATATAATGTGTAGTACATGTGTGCCATCATAAAAGTTCAGTTGTATTTTGTTGCTCATGTTGAATAGTTGTTTAAAATTTTCTGTGAATCAAGGACACGCTCACTTTTCCTGGCCATCTTTGGTGGAGCTCCAAAACTTGTGGCGGGTCTGTGGAAATTCTACTTGAATAATGGGGCTCATTAATGCACCACTGTTCCAATGTTCACTCTTGGACAGAAAACCTACATTTTCACCAATGTGCACATGGACCTTTATCGGAGGAGCCGGCACGCAACAAGTGGTTGGTTCCATCTTCACCTCCACACAAAGCTCTTGAGAAAATCGTGTTCGATAAAACTATCAAGAGATCTGAAGGGACTCGCAGAATTCTGTCACACAGAAGATTTGTAGGTGTTCCACAATTTGTGCCTAAAGTACAGGCCAAAGAGACTGCATTTCGGCATAGACGGGATGCAATATCGAACATTACTAGCGGTATTAGCACATAGCAAGAATGTAGGGAGAGAACAATCGAGGACTGTGGGAAACTTTGGGCTGCTTTGTTACACAATGGCCTTTGCGAAAAGAAGCAAAAAAATGGGTGGTCAAGCCAATATACCAGGAAATGGAATTCGATTTCGTGAAAGATCTCACTTTGACTGTGTTGGACATGCATACTCATGGAATCACTCATGATTTTGTTCCTAGGACACATACATTGCCACAAAACATTGCAAACGTGCCCTGTCCACCGAAAGCAGACCTTGTGGAACAGTTCACTTCCCAGTTCAAATGATTAGCAGCTATTTATTTGTTCAACAATGTTAATATAAATGTTCAAATAAAGCATCCTAAAAGTGCCTTTTGGAGGATGCCATACAGTGCAATGCTGTGCTTTCACACGTCCCGCTTTCGTCAAGCTATTGTCGGACCTTCACTGATAGGGGCAGGGTCCGATGGATATCAGCATGAAAACAACTGCAGGGTCTGCAGTTGCCTTACCAAGCACATGTCCAAATAGCTGAATAAATACGCGTACGACAAAGGAATCAGACCTAGGCTATATTAGAAACTTGCCACGTGTTAGGCAGAGTTTGTATGCAGTACCCTTTGGGACCAGTATACACAACTAGAACCACACAAAACCAACTTTTGTTACAAGTCTGCACTACACAGTTTTTGGTAGCAGAGCTGAGCAGCCAGGCTGATCTCAAGAGGGAACGTGAGCTGGTGTTACACAGAGGTCTACAATTATAGGTATTCAAATTAACCAAGAAACACTGAGTGTAAGAGTTTAACACTTATTAATGTATTCAACAGTCAGTTATAAAACATTCACTAGAAGGAGGCAGTTAGATATCACACACAAATATACTTCAGTACTATACTTATTACGTTTCTGAGGCAGGCAGACTACTTTGAAGGAAGAGCAAAATAGCATTCAGAACATAAATGAATTACAAGTTTCTTAGACAGTGCAGATACTTTGAGTTCACCAGAAGAGTCAATTCAATAGGCTAGGCCAAAGTCAATGGGCTAAAGTCTTGGAGAGGATACAATGGTTCTGGTAAGTAAAGGGTAAATTCGCTGTAGAAGTTCTCAGAAGTAGCTTGTAAAAAGAAGAATTATATGTTAGGTCACAAGCTAATTAGGCCTGCTAAGTGCGAAAGTTTAAAACACTTTCACAGCGAGAGGTTAAGTACTGTGTCTCGTTTTACAGTACCTTACAAATGAAGAAAAAGATGCAGCTCAAGACTTCTGTTCCTGGCAATTCCTGCAGATCTTGCTGTTCCTGATCCTCAGTCATGGAGACAAGAGGACGTTGGGGGACTCATGCACTGCACTGGGACTGGTCAAAAAGCTGGCACTGGCAAATCTTCAATTCCGGTAGCTGTAGTAAAGCACACAAACTAGTGTCCCTCACCCTGGTTATTCAGGGCTTCTCTGTCTAGATGAACTTAGCGATTCGGACCTGCAGCAGGGCTTCACCGGGCAAACCAACGGTCCAGGAGTTGCAGCAGCTGTCCTCTTCAAGCTCGTCTTCGGTTCTTTCATTCCAGTGGTCGAATCTGCCTTACAAGCCAAGAGACTCGCCTTATATCCAGTTTCCTCCGATTCATTCCAGCCTAGCTGTCATTCACCCAGCAGGGTGGCTGTCCTTGCCGGGCAGCCAGCCAAGCACGCCAGAGTGCATTTGGGTCTCCTAGGAGACTAAACACAGGGAGTTTAGGGCACCAACCTCACTCCCTGCTCATCCCAGACACTCTGGTGCCAGAGGCGGTCTTCAGTCCCGAAGCACGCCAAAGGCGATGGACCACTGCCACCAGCCATTTCGAAAGGAAAGGAAACTGCTACATGAGTTTCTAAACAAGGGGAATACTAGTTAACCCCTCCAGCACTCTATAATAAGATAGGGTGTGCTGGGTCTAGGAATTTAAAAAGACTAGTAAAGTCAATTTCACTTTACTTGCTCTGGGAAACAGTTTATCCCAGAGAAGATATTTAAACCTTGGGAAAGCCTGTAACGGTTTCCATGTGCCACTGCACTGAGGGTGCTGTGTGACAAGTGAAAAGATGATGCCTATGGAGTTGCCTAAAACTCCATAACCAAAGAACACACAAGAGTAAAACACAGAATTAAAATGTTCAAAGTCCCAAAGTTTAGCAAAAGAGCTGGAGGACTCCAAGGTGGGAGGAATTGGCACATTTATTAGAAGTTTTCCTAACAGCACGCAAGAACTACTGACGGTAAGCAAAACATCGCATGAAAGGGGGCTGCTGGTGTGAAATCGGTGCATTCTCACCTTCATTTTTATGGGGGCATGCGTTAGAGGTCGTTGCTATCGGATGCCTTATCAGGAGGGGCAGATCTTTGATTTGCGGCCTTTGGAGTCTTACGATTTCAAACGCAGTGCGGATAGGTGTCAGGGTTACCAAAATATAGGACCACTCCCGATTAGGTATATGGGAGGTGAATTTGAGGTGGTGTGGGGGTAGGGTCTGGGTACCAGATGCGTTCAAAGGGAACAGGCGGTCATGGGTTCAGGGGACCGCGACCGGGCAGGAAGGGAGGGGGGTTGGAGTCAGTGAGCAGAGACGGATTGTGCACTAAAGTTGGAGCAGGGCTTGCTCAGACATTCTGGTACGAGCACACTGTCAGGGCTCGAGACTCGCTACTTGCAAAAATGAACAGCTGCATTGCTGTGAGAACAGGAGATTGGCCGAGCTGACAGGCGGTGGGGGCTGGCTGTGCGAGGCGCTGGAAGAGTGAGCAGTTCACCAGAGGGCCTCTAAAAATATGGCATTTGGAAGTAAACTAACTTTTCATTAAAAAAAAAAAAAAAACAATCCCTAGAAATTTCGCGCAGCATTGGTGGATACCAGCAAACAGTTTGTTTTTCTAAAATATTTCCAATGCCACGTTGGTCTGCAGGGCAATTCGCTCCCATGGGAGTGAAGGGTCCCTGGAAGAAAGGGAGGATTCGGAATGGAATGAATGGCGGTATATAACAGCTTCAAATATGATAAGGTTCACCATTCCAAAACTGGACAAAGGAACATGTAATTTCATTTTATGAAAATTCGTTGTTCTGAACGGACACTGCTTTACGCCGAGAGAATGGAAACGCTGAATATTATCTAAGTTTTACTGTAGACTAGTTTATATACGAACGAGTCACGGTTTCATTTTCTGACCGGTATTGCTGGCTTACTTTGTGGCATATCGCAATGACACGCAAAAACAACCTGTGTGTACTTGTCTTTGTCCCGGGCACATGGACAGTCCAGCACCGAAATGCATGTAGTCCACATCTGGGTTCTCCCAGGTTCCACCAACTCCAATTCTACGCTAATATTCTGTTAAAATGCTGTCTATGTGTTCTTCAAATTCCTCCGTCAACTTCTGCATCCCATTGCGAGCTACATATACTCCATAGCACTAACCTCTCAAGCACATCGTAGACTCAAACTTTCCACAATGTTTTGTGTTTCCATTGTTTCACGTTTGTGTTCATCATTAGTTTTCACACCGTGCAGAACTAATGGGTAAATTGATAAATTAGAATAAAGAACGGCTACTGAGACACATTTCTGTTTCCTACACAGCTACATCCTGCCCTTCTGCGAATGTCAGTTTCCCAATACCAATTGATGGCTTCTTCAGCAGGCAGTTGCAGATACACCGAAATGGCTGGATTTCAATCACGCTGTTATGGGACGATCGGCCCAGGCCGATAAGCCCTTTCGCGGTACCAGAGTTAAGCAAACGGACATCGTTTACGGTGGTCAAGCAACAAGCTGATGCGGAAGCCTTGCGATTCACGGTGCGTCCAATGCGCTTCTTCACACCCAAAGAAACAGTGTGACTCACGATAAACATTTGTCGATCGAGAACAAAGATTACCAATGCAGGTTCCTTTAAAAATAATGTTTTGTATTCAAAATTGGGACGCGCTGCGCTGTGAGGGTGTGTGTTGATATTCCGGGTTCTGCGTCAACTGACGTCAAGAGGTAGGTGATGACTGGGCACGTTTGGCTATGCTGCCCAGTAAAGTCATGGAGATAAGTGCAGAATATCACTAGGCATGGTGAGGTCAGCTTCGGGGGCAGGGGATATGATTTAGTGCCGCCAAGGCAGTTCACATTAGGGCGATGCAGCAACGGATAAGATTAGCACAAGATGGCCACGCCCTGCTGCCCGATTTCCCATGTGTAAAATGTGAGGAAAACTACGGTAAGGTGCATAGGAAATGTTTGTACGATCAACGTATGCTTGAAAACACATGCACGAAAACACATGCACGAAAACACATGCACGAAAACACATGCACGAAAACACATGCACGAAAACACATGCACGAAAACACATGCACGAATGCTCGGGCCAAAAATATTTTTGAGCGCACTATTCCTTAAACTACCGTGGTGTGCATTTACCGCGGGCTGCGTTCGCAGCTGCAGTAAAGTCAAGGGTGTCATTTTTGTGAAAATGACCCCAGTCTTTTCGCCATTTCTTTGTGGAAAGGTCCTTCTTGGGATTTACTCTGCGTGTCAAACCAGGTTTGGTGCCTTTGTTAGTTTGGTCTTTGGCGGGTTTCACGAGTGACGCCCGCCTCTGGCTACAGGGTGTCTGGTTTAGGCAGGAAGTGAGGGAGGTGCCCGAAACACCCTGTGCTTAGTCTCCTAGGAGACACAAATGCACACCGATTGGCCGGCTGACTGTCCGGCAAGGACAGCCACCCTGCTGGGTGACCGACAGCTAGGCTGGAATGAAAAGGAGAAAACTGAATAAAAGGCAAGTCTTGGCTTGGAAGGCAGAGTCGACCACTGGACGAAGGAAGCGAAGAAGAACTTGAAGAGGACGCCTGCTGCAACTCCTGGACTGTTTGTTTGCCCGGTGAAGCCCTGCTGCTGTGCTAAACGCCAAGTTCGCATCGACAGAGAAGCCCCTGCAAGGACGACTTCTCCCCTTGAGTTGGTGGGACCAATCAACTCCAAAAGCCAGCCACCTGGACAGCCTTCTCAGAGCTGGTTGAATTTCCACATAGTTGCTGCTGGAAACCGCATAGCCAGTGAGAGGAACACCAGATTGTGTGTGTTGCTTTAAAGTTGGCCAAGAGCTCCAGGAAGATCCTCCGGACTACCAGGAAGCAGGACTGACCAAGCTTGAGCCCCCTCAACAGTGTGTGGGACCCCAGAAGCAAGGAAAGTCCAGCTCGACTCTCGACAGCCAGGAACCACAGTGTTGCTATTTGCGGTAGACACGAGGAGATGAAACACCAACAGCCACTGAAAGTGAAGTTTGCCAGTTGCAAGTTTTGACCATCCCAGTGCAGGAGTCCCCCAACGTCCTCCCTCTTGTCCCCACAACTGAGTCCCAGGAACAGGGAGATCTGCAGAGCTGCACAGGAACCAGAGTCATCTGCTGGATCTTTTCTTCATTTTAAAAAGGTACTGTACAAATTCTAAGAATTTACCTCTTGCTGTGTGCATCTACTACTCACAAGTTAACAGCTTGTGGCTCTACATTGTTTTAGAAGTCTTGAAGAAAAAGATGAATCAATGTGCATATACTTTTCTACTTGCCTACAAAGAAGTGCTTCAGCTCATATAGACTTCGGCCTATTGACTGACTTATTGGGGGATCTGAAAGTATTTGCCTGCTTAAGAAGAATTGTTGTATCTTGTTTGCTCTAATAACCTTTTCCTTTGACTTGCCTTAAAACAATTCTGAATGCCAACAGTAATAAATTAATGTCCACAGCACCCTAGCTATTAAAGTCACCTGTGGGTATTGGTCTCTGATGTATGCCATCCCAAATGGGTATTTATTGATTCTGAACAAGAGTGTATAGTTTTGAAGTATATTTGTGTGGTGTTTTACAATGCTCCCTTCTGAAGAAGGATTACATTAACTAAATAAATTATGTTTTATCAAGAAACCCTGTGTGTAAGTGTTTGCTTGAACACTTGTCACTGTGAATCTCTAACTCCTCTACAGCTCACATTGACATTGAGATAAGCCTGGCTACTCGCCCACACTACCAACCTGTGTAGTACAGACTTCTACCAAAGGTTGGGTTGCCATTGCCAGGTCAGGGTTGTTGTAGTGCACCCTAAGGGTACTGCATACAATCTTGCCTAACAATGTTACTGAATCAGTTGGGGATACAGTTTTGAGAGTTTGGTCTGGTGGAGGAAGGCCCAGGGGTTGCGGGTGCTGTGGTCACCTCAATGTCTGGATTTGGTATCGAATGGCCACGGAGCACAGGACACCTCACAGGATTGAAGGAGTGTTGCAGCAGGAGTTACTACAGTTAGACGGCAACAGGTGTTCTTCAAGCAGCAAACACAGGAGCAAGCCTCGTACAGCTTTTCTTGGAGTCAGATGGTTGTAAATGCAGGAGCAGAAAGCAGCGGCCCAGGAACCCGAGACCTTTGGTGTGCAAAGAGCTACCTCTGGCCAAGGTTTCCCCTTGGAATAGGTTGCATGGACACCGGATGAAGTTGGCTGGGCGGCTATGCTGATTTAACAAGGGGGGTCCTGGGAGTCCCTCTGCCAGACATTAGTCCTGGTTACGAGAGACTTACCCAGAGTCTTTAGCTCACTATCTTTCACAGAGAAGAAATATCCCAAACATATCAATCTTTGTCCTGCCCTGGGGCAGTCCAGCACCGAAATGCGAGGCAATTCTCCTCTGAACAAGAGTACCAATGGGCGGCTTTGCTGCCATAGAGCTGAAGTCACTTGTTGGAAATCTGCACACTGAAGTTACCAAGGGGCGGTATAGTAGGGGTGACCCATTGAGAACTAGAACCTTGGATAGACTAAAAGGGTCAGCCTTCGAGTGGGCCCGGGGAGCAGAAGAGTAGAGTTGCGACTTTGTGAGATTGGCTCCCTTCACGCAGGAGACATTAACTCTACCACAAAAGGTTTATGGCTTTTTGAGAGTTTAAGGACAAACTTGGATGTGATCCTATTATTACAAGAAACAGACTGGCAAAATGGTAAGGCTGGTACCTGCTGAAGAGCTAAACAGTGGGTCAAGCATAGGAGGAGTCATGCTTGAGCAAGCCAAGAGGGGTGCCAATGCTCATTTGGGCCCGCCTGGGTTTAACAGTGGATGCAGTGTTAGAGACACAAATGGTTGCTTTGTGTTAAAAGGAAGTTTGAATGGTATTAGGGTCCCAGTGGGTTCAGTCTACCGTCCTAACTTAGAACAAATTGAATTTTGGAAAGGTGTGAAGGATAAACAGGTCCTATTTGTGGAAGGAGATCTAGTGGCTGGGGTGATTTTAAACAGGGCTTGACCTGGTTAAGCAATCAAAAGAGGATGGGAGGGGTGGCAATGGACGGCCCAGTGGGAATCAGTTTTAGGAGGGTGAACCGGGACTGGTCTCGTAGACTCAATATCTTTAGATGAGGGGTATAGGCCATTCACTACTTACTTGTCAGTACACAATTCTTAGTAGAGGATACACTTCATACTAGTGGATACCGACTTGAAGGCTCAGGTCCAGGAATCCGAGATGCTCCGGATCCCATGGTCCGACCACGACTTGGTAAGGCTATCCTTGGGGAATTGGCTCAGGCATTGACCCTCTGGAGAGTAGCGGTGCAACAAATTCCTGCCCAATAACGGGGAGCTTGCTCAGGCACCTCACAGATATTAAAAAGAGTACCTTAAACAGTGAGAATGGGGAGGTGACAGCATATTCTTCGGAGGTATTCAAGGCCATGACACAAGGGATTCTTCTAAGGATTTGTTCAGTGAGAACCCCAGGGGTATTCTCACATCTACTCTCCTTGAATCCTCTACGTAGGTGGCCAGGGAAAGGTCATCACTGTTGGATCCTGCCCCTCGAGGAGAACAATTGTGGGAGGACCACCTGGCTGGAGGGTGCTTGGGGATTTCAGGGGGAATGCCCTTGGGTAAAACACAGTATGACACCCTCCTTCCAGGAGGGAACGCCCCCTCCACCCCCAACCCAGAAGTGGTTGTGTAATGTTGTTCACCATGCTCCCTAGTCTCTAAGAAGGGCAGGAGATATCACCACAGATGTGTTCCAATGAGAAGGTTTGAGGATGAGGTATTCTAGTGACAACCCATCAACCCTCTCCAACATAATGGATTATAGAGCAGTTCCCCCTTATTCCCCTCTTGGGCTACCTAAAAGTTCTGAGAGGAGGAAGAAACACTGAGTAATTGACACCACTTCCTCAACACTTTGTCCTGGGACAAAGAAGATGCATGAAGTTCAGGCATGTGTTAGGGGAGTGTTCCCAAATTCCCACTTGGAGCTAAGACTTTAGTAAGCTATACCAGTGGTTTGTAGCTGTCAAATTCTTAGTATCAGTCTGTACTACTCAGAGACCTTGGTAGAGTGACAGAGCAGTAAGGCTGATCTTAAGAGGAAGATGTGAGCTGTAGGTAGGTACACTAATGCACATAAAACACTTACACATATAAATGTATATTAAAATATACATTTACACAAGTCACTTAAATACTACCACAATAACCCAACACACGATTACTTTACAATACTTTCAAAAGGCCACTTAGTTGGTAGTTGCTGAACGCATACAATTGAGTTTCACAGTGGTCTACCACACTGTCGGTAATATCGTACACCAACTAAGTAATACGCTAGCTGCATTTAGTCAGCATACACATAAGATGGTGATTATTTGGGAAGGAAAACAGTTGGTTACTTATCCTAGCAGAGCTTGGTTTTAGAGGCAGTTCTCTGCACAAGTCTTAAGGTCCAAAACGCAACCGTAGCAACAAGGCAGTTGAGGTTTAAAGTCTTAAAAAGCAGCAGAAGTCAACATTTCGGGCTTCACCAACGTTACAGACCCTGTTAAAGGACTTGCTAACAGGACACAAACAGCTTGAGTCGGAGGTAAGGGGGGGGGGGAGGTTCCCTGGACACGTATGTGCACTCCAATGCTCTGGAGCGACTTGGTAAGCAATACCCCAGTACCTTAGGTTGGAAGAAACGTTTGTGGTGGATGTTGTGTGATGTTGCATCTCTGGACCAGACCTCTGGATTCCTTGGTCGGATGACTGAAGGCAGGACAATGGACGGGATCTTTCAGCAGCAGTCCAAAGAGAGGACCTCTGGCACGGTTTTGTCCCTGCGACTTTGGCGCCTTTTCTGCCGCACCAACAAAAGATGCAATTTGCCTGGTCAATCTTTGGTTCCTGCAGTCCCACACACCGATTAGGGGGACTGGACAAGTTGGATTGGGTCTCTGGAGTGTCCTGGAGGAAGACAGACAAATTTGGCCTTTCCATGACGAACTCGAAATGGGCAGCAGGTCTCCTGGTATTGTGGGTCCCCAGCTCGAGAAACTCACCAGGAGATGGCTCAAAACTAAGTTAGTCTTGGGACTGGTTGTTCCCACCAGTCAAAGAAGGACTCCTCTTTGGAGTTGCTCTGTCGCACAGAGGACAGCAGTGGTTGCTTCAGTGTTGCAAGGAACTGCAGGCGTCTCTGGTCGTTTCTTCTGTTACTTCAGCTTTCAGTGGTCAATGTACTTTTTACTCCAGGAGACTCCCATTTAATACAGTTTCAGCACTTACTCCTGCACAATCTCTCTGCAATTTACAGAAAGGGGCAGAACGCTGTGCAATCAGGACAGCTAGACCCCCCCCACCCCCCCCCCAGTGGGAGCTGGGTCTATTCAGGCACTCTAGCAGGCAAAGGACAGGGTGTGTGTGTGTGTGTGTGTGTGTGGGGGGGGGGGGGTGGATAACACCTCCCCCACTTCCTGCCTGCCCAGACACTCGAGACTAGGCGGGAACACCAAAGGGTTCCCGCCAAGGGCAACACACCCAAAATGGTAGAAGATCTGACAAAGAACAACCACGCTAGTAATGGGGAAAAAAGAAGCTAGGCCCCAAGTTGGTACTTGGGTGCCCCCAAGGCTGTGAACATAGCCTTCGGTAGAAAAAAAAAAAAAAAAAATCACACAATAGTGGGTCGAACATGTCCACTGCCACCAGCCATAACTAGGAGATTGTCTATGTGACTAAAAGGTCACAGGAGCAGAGAAGGGGAAAATACTAGGCATCCTTTAGGTACTCCACATAAGGTGGTGTGTGCCAATCTCTCAGAATATAAAGTTTTAGCAGAGATATAAGAACTGTAGTTACACTAGGATAAAGACAAATGTATCTCAAAGGACGACCCTAGAGGTCTCCAGCAACACTGCCCATAAGGAGATGTGTGCTGCAATAGTAAAATACAGATGCCTTCAAGAGTTAGAGAAAAATAGACTCCACAGTACAGGTAAGAGACAAAGAATAGAGTTCCAAAAGATAGAGCCCATAAGTATGAATGAGGGGAAAAGAGCTGCACTCATTCAGGATTTCTGGAAAAAGGTCCAGAAGTCCTGCAAAAAGAGCTGGGGTGGGTCTCATTAGGAGAGGGAATGAAGCATACAAATGACAAGTCTCCCCAACAGCATGTCCTTGTAATCAGATACATGCAGCATTAACGGAATACACCTGCAGCCCATTAAAAAGGACCACAGGTGTATAGGAGTTAGAATGCAGAAGCATAAGAGAGCATCAGAGGCAAGAGGAAGACAGCAGCAGGAGCTGTGCTGGAGCACGAGAAGCGAGTACCCTGAGACGCTGACCGAGATCCCTGGAGGCTGGTGGGACTATGCAGGACAGAGCTACCTCGGAAGAGAAGGCGGCCAGCAGGCGCTGCCATGGAGCAGAGGCGGAGCTGGGCACAGGAGTCAGCGTAGGGACCTGACCCCGTTTGAGAAAGTTCTTCATACCACACAGAAATTTATCCTGACGAGTATATACAAGGTTCTGGTTATGTCTGGTGCGACAGCGAGAAAAAAGTTTGAGACTTTGGGTCGAGCTTACAGGAGGGTATATAACAGAAGAGTGGGCCAAGAATTTCAGAGTGACCGTCCATGGAAATCGGTTTGCCTCCACAATGGAACAGAACTTGAAGATATTACAAGGTTGGCATAGGGATCCCTCGGAGATCAAGAAAGTTTGCAGGTGCTTCCCCCACACTGTCCAGGGGAACGTGGGCAAGTAGGCTCCCTCTCTCAGATGTGGTGGCACGGTCCCTAAATATGCATCTTCTGGGAAGAAGCCCAAAACTGGATTAAAGAAATCACAAGAGTACATCTTAGAATGGGCCCTGTTCAGATGCTCTTGGGCATGCCAGCAAAGGATAGAGAGGAATATAGGTGTCCCAAGATGTGAGAGGCAATGTTTAGAGGAGGGAGACTGGATATAGCCCAGCAGTGGGAATGTGCCCACGAAAAAGGAATGGGAGCAAAAGTTCCACATGTTGCGGAGAAACTTACGGCATTAGTTAATGACCATTTATGGTCCTTTCGGGAGGAATTGAAACTGGTTATCCAAATGGGAGGGAGACCATATTTATCCTTCCGGAATGAGTGATGGATAAAATGACAATGAGGAAGTGTGCTTTAGTGGGAGCCAACCCGTGCAGCTTGTGATGTTTTATAAATACTAGCCCTGGGACTTGGTTATCCTCAGTCTGACAATTTGAACCAGAAACACTGGTAAAGCGAAGGGCGATGACCTGAGAGGCATGTGTTTTTTGGGGTATACAGTATTGTAATATTCTGGTTTGTAATAAAGAATAAATGCAAATAAAAATTAGTAAAAAATAAAACGAAACTAGAGGAACAGGCGAAATGTGCAGCTGAAGATCTGCACATTTCCAAGGCTCCGCTCCCAGGAGAGCACTGGTCAACCAGGGACACTTCCAAAGGCTCAGCAGGAACAGAACTTTGAGCAGAGGTCAAGTATGATTGTTCCCACCTGTCCAGGGGCCGAGGCACCAACAAAGCCCTTCTTGAGATCAAGGCAGATGGGCAGGGCTTCGCTGAGAGAACTCTGTAGTCGATGCTCTTCTTCATAGAAGTCTTGCTTGCAACAATGATCTGACCAGCTGCAGGAGAACTCCTTTTATCCAAGATGCAGGCTGCGAGCAAGCCCACCAATGGTAAGGATCTGTACCACTCAAACAGCCGGTGGAGATCCATTCATGGATAGCCACTGGTCATCCCATCCACACAAACAGGGTATGAAATTAAGATTGGATAAGCAGGAGCTAAAAGCAGCTCCTGGGTTTATCACAATAACCAGGAGCTACCACTGGGGAACAAGTACATAGTATTGCTGAAATCAACTTCCACACAAGATGCAATCTTTTTGTCCATTATTTAGTATCCATTAAGCTTTAAAACATCCCATCAATGTGTCCTGACATATATTTAGAGATTGTCCCAAAAGCACAGAGTTAAATTTGCCTAGATGTGTTTGTTCAGCATCAGTTGGCTTGGGAAGCCAAAGTAGCTGTTGGTGTCTAGCCATTTGTGGTAAATGCAAAAGTACATGTTAAAAAGAATTCAATAAAATATTACAGCTGCCACAAGGTTATCCAGGCACAGTCAAAATAACCAAAACGCCATTATATAAAAATATGATGATACCAAGTACCCTAACTAAACTTCACTGTAAGAGGAGTGGAATTGTAAGCATACTAAAATTGTTAGCATACCAACTAGTAACACGGCCCGTTGTGCGTTTTTATATTCCATAGATCAGATACCTTATCTGACTACACATCTATACCTAGAGGACTTTGAGAGCAAAGATACAACTTCTCGTGATATGATAAACACGCTGAATTAACTACTTCAAAGGCGTAGCCTTATTGACAACAAATAAGAAGTCCTGTAACACAGAAACAAGATCCCTTTACCCATGCTATACAAGCGCAACTGACTGAAAAATGTCCCTTACTTATTTTGCCTTTCATTCCCATAGTTAATCTACAGGGTTATGTACACTACCAAAACAAAAAGGATCGATTCCTCCTCTGTATTAAAAGAGGATTAACATATTGAAGAATCTTCTACTGCGCCATGGCCCAAACGTGTATGGTAAGCCATGACTAAATTTAATATATTTTGCCACAGTTATCCACTGAGATGTAGCCCAGTCACAGTTTATATAAACGATGCAAATTTAAATTGCAGGTCGCATACGACTCAACATTGAGTCAATATGACCACTCTAAATCATTGGACTAGTTAATTATTTTCCTTAGTCAAGTTTGATACAAAATAAGATTATATGAATTATTTAAGCAATTATAGCTTACTTTCATTGTTCTTATCTTTAAAATCAACAGCTACAGTCTGAACACGAAAAGTCTGATGTTTCATACTACAACAAGGACTGATATTAACTATTGTTTTTACAACAGTCTGTCTTTACTGTACTATTTGAAAATACAGTGACATACCTCCTGAAGAAAGTTCCGTAATAACTGTATGAGAACTGAAACATGTCGAGTTCCCCTCTCTAGAGAAGAAATTACTAGATAGATGAACATACTCAAAGAATAAGAGCGTTGATTGGTGTAAGACGGCTAATGCCCCTACAACACTCAATTTTTCTAACATTAAGTAGATACACGTTACCTAACTTTATTTAGGCCTATATGTCACGACTATATTGTCTGGTTTTTAGACAGTGTTTTAGTCTTTATTATATATAATGAGTTTTACTGTAAGCTGTTGATATTGGCTAACTACCTTTGTTGTCTCCAAGGTTTACCTCCCCGATAAAAGGCAGAGCTACTACTTGAGTATTACCATTGTGATTGCCCCTTTTTGTAAATTGAGTCTTAGGGACTAGTCAGTTTCCCCAGAAGAATGAGCACAACGGGCAAGAGAATTAAAACCAAAGGCTTACTGACCTCAAACGACAGGAAAAGGTTCCAAACAAGCAAAAAGAAAGTGTGTCCAATAGAAATCTATAGAGGGAGTGGTGCAAAAAGAAAATTTCCCAACATAGGGCACAATCAAGTATGAAACATTGTGGAAATTCCCAAATCAGTAGCATTCACGACTAAGTAGTCTGTATACAAGAAAGTCCACCAAGGAACCTGGTCGTGCGATATTCTTAAAAGAACAGAAACCAGCTTTTTTTTTTTGGCAAGGAATTCCCAATATACAGCCACACAATTACGACTGCGGGGCTTTACCACAATTCTGATTCTGCAGTGGAAAGGAGCCTCCATGATTGCACTATGGCTTTTCCAGATGTTCAGTACCAGTCTTAACAGGTTGTGTTTTGTTTAGTAGAAGGCCAGAGTATTTTTCTAGGCCCAAAGGAAGACATTGGTATCTGGTGTAGAAGCCCCTTCTCTAAGTCCCCTTTGTCATAGAGCAGTAATGGAGTTCCTACAGTGAAGGCACACTATGAACGGTTCAGGCCATGAAAACAAAAACCTTGAAGGCTGGTGGTCAAAGTATCATACGAAGGGGCAATCTTTAACAATAACCCCATAAAAAAGGTGTTAGAAAAGAACAGGAGGCATTTTATCTTTGAGGGATGGAGGAGAACACATTCAAAAGTTAAACCATCTTGCACAGCAAGGTCATTTTAATGCCCCCAATTATATCCCACAGAGGAGGAGCACGTAATGTTCCTACCTCACGCAGATTACAGGTTCTTGGGAAGCATGTGTTTCTTGCGATTTCAAACTGTGCCCAGCAGAAATGGGGATGCTCAAATAGTCATCTATGGCAGGACTGTGGTAGTTCGGTATGCATTCTTCAATATGTTAATTTAGTAACCGGAAAGCAAGTTATGCAGTACTTCAAAAAAGTATACACAGAAAAGTACATGCTCGATCGAAACCCCTTAAGGGACAGTAAATAAAAAGTAGCATTTAGAAATATTTTGATTGCATTAACTAAAAAGGACAAAAATACAAATACACATCTCGTTCATACCAGTGTGTGGGAAGTTCAATGTTGGTGCAAATGAATGCAAGTTACCACAAGTTCATGTAAACGCAGTTTTTGGTAGTTAATGGATTTCCAAGCTTATCTACAGCCTAAATAAAATAATCTATCCTACTGCTGGCAAAGGGCATAAATTGGAGTTAACTTCTCACAATATGCATTTACTGCAAAGTGATCAACAAACCAGTTGGTTTATTCTTAAAGAGTTCCAAAGTGTATAAACTCCACAGATTACGCTCTCGCCTAACATTTTTTTTGGAATACATTTGGGTTTCAATCCCCCTCTCCCCATTCTGGGACTTAGTTTGGTACCTGAAGCCTGTTCAGTACCGTAGAAAGAGCAAGTTATCCTGCGACCACACTCAAAGCCACCTGGGTTTTTGTCCAACATCCCGTTAATCTAACTAGACAACTGAAGCCCAGGTAACAGGTTAAAAAAACTGGTTTAGATGGATAATTTTCCCCAGAGGGACCGTGAGGATAGTTTTTCCACAATCCACCTCAGTAAGACCTTATATGGCCATCTCCTTTGGGCAATATAGAAACTCCAACTGTTAGTATAGGCCTGTACAACTCAAGGTACTGGTAGGTGGGCATAGCCCAAAGGATGATTTCATAAAAATAAAAAAGTCTTCCTGAGGTCGATTTTAGAAAAACTGTCCGAACACTGTTGGCATACGGTGGGATTTGTGTAGTGTTGGATTACATGGAATCTCTGGATACTGTGTTCACAGAAACCATCCACAAGATTGGTTTAGCCAAGAAAGTGTCCTTTAATAAAATCACAACTGAAGCCATGGTCTACTTTAAGCCTGATGCCTTAAATGTACAAATTACATTAGGAGTATGGCCTTACCTGTAAAGGGAGTAAGCTTGATATAATACAAGACTGCGGGACAAGCAAGTGTTCTCCACGAAACCTGCATCACCTACTAAGCATATTGGAGTGCGATGTAGATTTAGGCACCAGTCAAAGCTTGACAGGATGAATGAGGAATCTGAAGAGGGTGAAATTTCACCCACTCTCCTTCGCCTGCCCCTGGATGCCCCTCCACCACGGCTCCTGAAATATCCATTGAAGTAAACCTCTGATGGACTAGAACGAGACTCATAGGTCTACGGGAACAAAGTTTGTGCAATTTTTCAGGGCCTTCTCGGTCTGAAGATTCTGGATACAAGGGCTGGTGAGTCAGTATGATCTGAAGAGCCATACTGTTGTATGGCTGAAACTATGGCCCTTACTGGTAAAAAGGTTTGGTGGAAGGTGCGAGAAAAATAAAAAAAGAAAAAAAGTGTTTGGCCTTCCCAAGAGTACACAGTGATCTTGGATATCTATGAGGCTGAGAGAAGTAACTAGAATTGGGTGAAAATAACTCTTATAGGACCCTTCTCCATATCTAAACCCCTTAAGGAATAATGAGACACGGGATGGAATCCAATGGACCACATGGGCGAGTGAATGCCTGAAAATCTTAGATGGGAAGAAGACCAGAACATATTTTATTTTTATAGTGAGGAATTCCTCTTACTAGAATACATGTTTGATGCCAGTTGTTTAGAAAGTCTGGTAGCAGCAACTGTTACATTCCAGCTGTTGTCTTAGACTCAGCTGAGCCCCCTTGCAAAAAGGTGACAGTTCCTAAACTAGAAGCCAGAGAGGCCACCTTAGGGGACCCCTCCTCAGAGACTAACGGCAACAAATGCCACTCTGAAGGGCACCTGGGTGTCACACCTGTAGTTCTAACAGGATTCAAGCCCCTAGGCCCACAAAGCTAGCGGCCCCTCCTGTGAACCCCACCTTCAGCTGCTGCAGAGGTGACTGATCCCTCTGATAATCCACATACTGTGGCAATGGTTCAACCAGTTAGTGTTCCTGACAACGCCCCAATATGGTGCATGCACCATCTCCTCTCCTAGTGAGAGGCCCAGTACTTTTTGCTTCACTTCTGGACTTTTTTCTTAAATACTGAATGAGCGGTCCTTTTGCCACTCATTCATTCTTGTGGGAGCTGTCCCTTGGAATGCAATTCTTGGCATTCTACCTGTACTATGAAGTCTATTTTCTCCATAAACTCTTAAGACATCTGTATTTCACTATTGCAGCATACAGCTCTTTATGGGCAGTGTTGCTGGGTGTTAGGCAGAATTGCATGCGGTACCCTCTGGGACCACCACATACAATTAGACTACAAGTGTAAGCAAAAACCAACCTTTGGTAGAAGTCTGTACTACACAGTTTTGTGGTAGCGAGCTGAGCAGCCAGGCTCATCTCAAGAGGGAATGTGAGCAGTACACAAGGTTACATGGAGGTCTTACAATCACAGTGGTTCAAGTAGACACTTATACTCAAGGTTTCTTTGTAAAATACTACACAATCATTTAGAAAACATTCACTAGGAGGCAACTTATTATACACAAACACACTTCAATAGCAAAAGTGTCTGAATAAATTAGGCTCCCCTGAAATAGGAGCAAAATGGCATTTCAGTTACTTTCAATTGGAGCAAAAAGGCACAAGTTAGTAGAATAGATCACAGATACTTTCTTAGGCAGTGCAAATAGTTCTAGTTCACTAGAGGACTCGATTCGGTTCAATAGGCATAGGCCAAAGTCAATGGACTAGTGTCTTGGATAGGAAAGAGCAGTTCTTGAGGTAACCGGAAAAGTCTTTGCCAAAGTTCTCAAAAGTAGTTTGTACGAAAAAGAATCATATGTTGGGTCACAAGCGGATGAGGCCTGTAAATTGGGAAAGTTCCACGAACTTTCAATGCGACAGAAGCGTTCTCTCAATCGGGTTAGCACAGTACCTTAGTATGAAGCAAAAGATTCAGCTGAAGACTACGGTTCCTGGCAGTTCCTGCAGATCTCACTGTTCCAGAGTCTCAGTCGTGGGGACAAGGAGGACGTCAGGGGACTCCTGCACTGCACGGGATCGTCGGAAAACACTGACAAAATAAGAGTCACTTCAGTTCGAGTATCTGTTCAAGCACAAAGCTGGTGCCCTTCCCCCTGGATAATCCTAACCAGCTTCGAGAATGTTATCCAGGTGGCTTACAAGTGGATTGGTCCCACCAACTCAAAGGAAGAAGTCTTCCTTGGAGACTAAGCACAGGGAGTTCCAGGCACCTCCCTCACTTCCTGCACATCCCAGACACTAAGACACCAGAGGCGGTCATCAGTCCTGAAGCCCGCCAATGGCATGGAAACAAAAGGGACCAAACCTGCTTTGATGCGCAGAGAAACACTAGAAGAACCTTTCCAAAAAGAAATGGCAAAAAAAGAAGACTGGGACCCATTTAAACAAAGGGGTTTAAGGCGCTATCTTGAAAAAAAATGGCTCTCGCAATTTGTAGCTACCAGTGTGCGCGGTCAGGAAAAATCATGGTAGTTTGTTCTAAAACCACTTCCACCAGCCCTTTCAATAGAAAAGGGTAGCATTGGACTGCTATGCAAGTTTCTAGACACAGGGGATACTAGGTAACCCCTCCAGCACTCTATAGGAAGATAGTGTGTCCTGGGTCTAGGAATTTAAAGACTAGTAAAGTCAATTTAACCTTACATTCTCTGGGAAACAGTTTATCCCAGAGAAGGTATTTAAAGCTTTGGGAAGTCTAAAGGGACATTCCTGTGTCACTGCACTGAGGGTGCTGTGTAACACACATGACAAGATTCCTATGGTGTTATCTTAAAACTCCATAATCAAAGAACTCCAGTGTAAAACATACATCAAAATACATGAAAGAGTGGGAAAAAGGCTCACACTCTTTCCAGGTAATAAAAAATCAAGTCCCCAAAATTCAGCAAAGTTGCTGGGGGTCTCTAAGGGTGAAGGAAATTAGCACATTTATGAGAATTCTTCCTATCACTAGGGACCCTTAGGGTCCTCCTTTGAGATGCTTTTTCACATCCTCAAGTAACTAGTTACTAGTATCTCTTGAAAAACGTATAGTCTGGATAATTGGCACACACCACCCTATTTGGAGTCCAGAAGGGATTCTGCTCATCGTCTCTGCTACTGTAACTTTTTTGTCACAATCTCCTGGTTATGGCTGGTGGCAATGTACGTGTTCAACCAACTACTGCGTAATTTTTATACCGCAGGCTATTTCCATAGCCTCTGTAGTGCACAATAGGGGCACCCAAGTACCAACTTGGGGCCTCCCTTCTTTTTTTGCCATTACTAGCATGGTTCTTATTTGTCAGCCCTTCTACTATTCTTGGAAGGGGAGGCCTATGTGTATTTCACCTTAGGTGGAAACCCTTGGATGTCCCCGCCTAGGCGCCAGAGTGTCTGGCCGGGCACGAAGTGGTGGAGTTTTCCACCCCCGCACCTGAATAGAACCAGCTCCCACTGGGGGTCTGGATGTCCTGATTGGTCAGCCAAACTCCCCTTTCCGCAAAAAGGGGAGAGATCGTAGAGCAGTGTTAACTGTTTAAAAGGTGAGGCTTCTGGATTGAAAAGCAAGTAGTTGACCACTGGAAGCTGAAGCAACCAAAGAAGAAGAACAGAGACGCCTGCAGGCCCTTTGCAACACCGTGAAACAACCACTGCTGTCCTGACCCCGTTTTCTGTGTGACAAGAGACGCTCCGAAGAGGAAGACCCCTTCCCTTTTGCTGGTGGGAACAACCAGTCGCAAGACGAACTTTGATTTGAGCCATCTCCTGAGGTCCTGTGAGTTCCCAGAGCTGCAGAACACCAATATCAGGAGACCTGTTGCACATTTCAAATGCATCGTCATGGAAAGGCTGAATCTGTCCAAATCTTTGCTGAGCCTCTCCAGAGATCAGATCCAACTCACCCAGACCCCCTCAGAGAACAGGACTGCAGGAAGCGAAGAAGATTGACTGGGTGAATCACGTCCTTTGTTGGGGCTGTAGAAAAGGTGCCAAAAACACACACTGAACCAAGTAAGTCGTGCCCCAGATCCTCCCTCGAGACTGCTGCTGAGATCCCCATCCATTGTCCTGCCAGTCATCAGACCAACGATTCTGGAGGTCAGGTCCAGAGCTGCAACACCAAGGAGCATCCAGCACGAAAATGTTCTTCTAAACTAAAAGGTACTGTGGGGGAAAAGGTATTGCTTACTCAATTCCAGAAAATCGCTCCAGAGCGTTGGCATGCACGTAGAGGTGCCCAGGGCAACCCCTCTGATTCAAGACGCTGCTTGTGTCCCTTTAGCGAGCCCTTCAACAGGGTTTCCAACTTTGGTTAAGCTTTCTTGCATCTTCCTTCCTAGAGACTTCCTTCCTAGAGACTAGAACGTATCCACAGGAACTTTTTTTCTTCTGCTTTGCAAGACTTGAAACCGATACAAACTGCCTTTTAGCAAGGTTGCTTATTTGACTTTGAAAGCCTCGATTTGCCGCGAAACTGCCTCTAGAACCTGAAGCTCTACTAGGATAATACTAACCAACTGTTTTCCTTCCAAGAAATCACTCTATATGCAGACTAAACACAATTACTGTATTTTGTGGGTGCCCGGTATTACCGATAGAACTGTCACTCCTGTAACAATTGTATGCGTTCAGCAACTACCTAAGAAGTGACCCTTTCAAAGTATTAAAATGTAGGTCTATGTGTGATGGTTTATGGTGCTCTTGTGTAAATATACATATTGTGATACTGTTTAAGTGGTTGATGCGCTTTACTTCCCTACAGCTCACATCTTCCCCTTAAGATAAGCCTATAAAAGGTCCTGAGCTAGTACAGACTGGTAATAAAGGTTTTGGTGGGGTGGGATTGGTCTACAAACCGCTGGGATAGCTTACTAAAGTCTTACTACCAAGTAGGACTTCAGGAAAATTCCCCCAACAGTGCAATGCCATTGTTCAGGTCCCTTCTGCGACCCCACCTTCAGCTGAGGCGATTGAACCCCCTGAAAACACACAATGTGGAAGTGGTTCATAAAACAACTGTAATCTCCTGTAAACCCACATACTGTGGGCGATCCAGAGGGTTAACCAGAACCTAGGTGCTCTTGTCCAACCCCCAGAAGGGTTTAATACCCTTAATCCCAAAATGGTGCGATACCATTAACAGAGGCAGAAAATAATCTTTCCTTTATTGGCTCAGAGTGCCCAGAGGGGAACCTGCAGGCCCGAGTAGCTGACCAAACGAGTAAGTGGAAGGCTAACTCCTTATTTTTTACCATAGGCCTTCTGTTAAAAAGCCTTTAATTCAACCTGCTCCTATAGGATTCTTCTGTGCTTCTCGCGGCTCTGGATTTGGTGCGCTTTGCAAGAAACCGAAAGAAGAATGGTTGTCTGATCGATTTGCCTCGCTATCTTTGTCTAGCACTCTGCTGAGGGACTTCATGGAGTGGACTCTTGCTTCTGGAGGTCCAGCGGGAGTCCACCGAAGTTTCTGCGAGATGCGCTCACAGGAAGACTATACAGAGCACTGAGCCTGAGGTCCTAAGGTATTGGCGGTTTGCAGCCCAGGCAGGTCACATCTTGTCACGGACGGCTCGAAATGCAGGTTTTCCTAAGACCGATTGTCTACAGGTCAGTGTAGTCATCTTAGGGACTCCTCTGGTGATTGGAAGAAGGGTCAGCACATGCAGCGGTAAAACAGCAGGCTTCTCCGGTCGCTGAAATCAGCTACAGCAGTCTTTTCTTCCTCATTGGATTCAGCTCCATTGGTCGGCTTACCTTCAGCTTCCAGATCCAGGCCATTTATCCAGGCACCCAGCCCAGACATGCTACATTCAAACTTTGGGTCGTAGGGGGCTGTGCTTTCAGTGAAATGCTATGCAGAACAGTTTGCTATACATTTAGAGGTGGACAAACACCATTAACTCTGTCCATCCCACCAACCACATGCCTTTTATCAACATTCACCTCTCACGCATTCTACTCGTGGATTAGGCTGCCTTCCAAATTGGCCTGAATTAATAGTGGTAAATTTACCTGCTGTACCAGAGACAGCAGGCATTGTTTGAGTCCACAGATGTAACAGGATTGCCCGATCACACAAACACCTCACACCCCCAACACTACACTGTTACATTACTCCAAAACTGCCTTGTGTATATTAGCTCATAGTCTAATTCTTTCCAAGAGTCAGGACTTGAATCAATACTAATAAAATCATTCAACTTTGCTAAACTCCCTCCCCACGTCTGCAAAAACGTGTTCTCCTTTGCCTCCCTCCAACTTCCCATTTCTGTAGGCTATTCTTCGGTGTAAAGTTTTCCCTAGGAAGCACTCTAGACAAGGGGTCTGCGCTTTGAAACTAATATGGTGGTTATTCCATATAGTACAACAGCATAGCAACAATACATGTAGAAGAGGATTCAGGCTTACGCATAAGAACCAATGGTTCATCAGCAGAGACCACCACGTTGGAAATGCAGTTTCTAAATCGGATACCTTTTATACACCCATATAGACAAAAAGCACATGCCATTAGATCAATGAAAACATCAAATAAAAAGGGGACAGGACATCCCCGTCATGTCCTACAACAAATGGTGAATAGAACAGAAGTTGTACAATTTACAGATACCTGCATATACTCTGCAAAAATAAAACCACCACGAAACCGCATTTGTTTTTTTAAAAAGAAAAAAGTCACAATAATGTCCAGCTGACTCGAACAAACGGCCTTTTCTGAAACATGCACAGGAGCCAAATTATCCAACTCTGAACTGGAAGGAACTCGCACCAGATGCTCTGTATCTGGGCAGAGAAATTGAAGTTACCATGTAATATTTTGTCCACTGAAAGAAGAATTATTATTTTTTTAAATGCATTCCATAAGTTAAATTGGGATTCACTTTTTCACTTGTAAATTCTGAACAGCATGTCCTTGTGCCTTCATTGGTTTTAAAAAATG
The DNA here is from genome assembly GCF_040938575.1 of Ambystoma mexicanum. Taxonomy (NCBI): domain Eukaryota; kingdom Metazoa; phylum Chordata; class Amphibia; order Caudata; family Ambystomatidae; genus Ambystoma; species Ambystoma mexicanum. The sequence goes on along the minus strand of NC_090923.1, from coordinate 1,451,058,388 downwards.
TGCAGCTTGAAGGCTCTCTTAGATGGATCTAAAATATAATTCATCTTTATTATGTAAATTAGGCATATGTGAATAGTCGGCGAGAAACGGCGCAGGTTGATATATCCCAGCTTCCTTGCTGGTGAGATGGTTACTTGGAGATGGAAAAATGTGTAAACGTGTATGTGCATCTAAGAAGCCAAAAGACATATTGAGATCAAAATTGCATTATTGGAATCGCCTAAGTGCATGCAATCTGATGAACAGATTAGTAACATGATTACATCTGTGGAATATGCAGTTTTAGAAAGTTACAAATGTTTAATGCAGAAATCTAAGACGACATATGGGAGGGAAACTGGGTTTGGAAGTTACGCCCCTCATTAATATGCCCAATGACCATGGAGGAGTTGGCTTAGCGTGAGGTCAATTTTGGAACACTATCCAATAACAAACGGGCAAATTAGAGAAATGATACACATCTTAAGAGGGTGCCCACCTGTCTGAACCATCCAAAAGAGACACTCCAATGCCAAGGGAAATATAATTGAGGGTAAAATCCCCGGTCATGTGTAAGTACTGAGGGGTGGGGTTAAATAAACTGGCTGTACATTCTTAGAAGTTATGAGTATTTCAGAAGTGCATTTGATAGAATATGGAGGGAGGGGGGTCAGTGCAGAGGGGGGCGCGAGTGTGTGCGCATGTGTGCGTGCGTAAGCGTGCGTGTAATTGTTTGCATGTAAGTGTATGTAGCTCCCCCTCACTCCGCTGTGAGACGTATAGCATAGAAGTAGTATTTGGGGAGTGGGGCGTCAAAGGGACATCACTGTGTGCATAACTAGAAAAATAATGGAACTGAAGTTATTCCTTGGATGCAACAAAGCCGAATCCTATTAGTGCTGAATTGCTCAAGACCAAAAAAGGAAAGGGTGATTTGCAACCCATTTCCCCACCTTATGTGAAGTGCACTTTAACGAAATCAAAAAACCACTACGGGAAAGGTAAGTTTACTAGAGCGCTGTTTGAAAGCAAAATATCGAAAGGGAGAGGACAGGGTGCCCATTTTCAATAAAAGGGAAGTAGAGTGCTTTAGAGAAGTAGGCTGTTCTGATTTAAATAGCTTTTTAGCCAATTAAAGATTCATTCTGGACTATCACGCAATTTTCAATCTATGGTGCAAGTGCCTTCAGTGTAAACAATTTGAATATATTCAGGTTTACGCATGTTCATTTATATAACAGTAGCATAGAAAATGGCTAAAACAGTGCATTATTGTTCATCGAAGTGACGGACGTCGAAATTTCGTAGATGCATAATTTGTGTATATTTAAAAAGATTCAATTATTTCTATAGACCTGTGTAACCTGGTTTCTAGTCCCGAAAAGGGAGGGAGGCTATAGGGAACCAATATTGTTAAATCAGGGGAGGGGCAGGAGGGTTTGGAAGAGTCGCAGTTGCATATAAATCTTGATTAAATACATGGAAATTGGGCGCACCCAATTTGGGGTGGGTGGAAAATACCTCAGAATTAGAGGTCCCCCGATTAAAAACATCCTACAGGTTATCGTTGCAGTCCCCATAAAGAGTGCGTTTTTATGTCGGTGGATGCTTTCGGTAAACAACTGAAAGGAGGGTACCTGGAATGCCCCTCTTGACCTCCATGAGCATGACAGCCCGAAGAGCCAGAAATGGAAGATGCCAGTCACCGTTTGGCCAGCCCGCAGGAGGGACAGTGACATCTACATATGTGAAAAGATATTCTCAGACAACCATTTAAACCTTATCCATCTCACATCTTCCTGGATAAAGGTGCCTTAACACTGGTCATGGATGCAGGTGCCTCACTGGACCTGATCGACTAATGATAAATATCCAGCTGTGCTGACAACATGACGTAATATTAGCCATGAAGCAAACTCTCATCGCTGCACGAAGAATATGCCTACACAGTTCTGTAGATGAAGGACAGATTCATATACATACTGTCGAAAGCCTTTCTTATTTTCTCTCATTAGCCAAACACAGAAATGCAAGAAATGCAGAGCAAGCACGCAGCCGCTTATTGCCACTAACCATATATAACTACAGGATTGTAGAAGAGACCTTGAAGAGCCAAGTACCACTAATCCATAAGGAAAACAATACAACAAAGAAATCATAGCACAACTATTTGAATTACATGAAGCCAGAGGCCTCAGAATATGGGATGAAGGAAAACAGATTTCACAGCACACTGTCCAGTGCTGATGCTCGCAGCCAAGGTCAGTGATAAGCAGAACATTCCTGGCCCCAGAGACAAGGGAGCCACATGCAAAATAACTGAATAAATCCTCACTAATTGCAAACCAAAAAGCTCAGTTTTGCAGTCCTAACCCACGTGGTACGGCTGAGCCGAACAATAGCCCTTTACCCGCGGTGGAGAGAGGAGCTGTTCAGCGAAGCAGACAATAACTGATACATGTTGTTTAGACACTCTAAGGCAAAGTGGTTACAGCAGTAGCAACTATGCGGACACAGTCTTGCTCATCACCTTGAGAAGGTGCACAGAGCGCTGAGAACAGAGCTGTGTCCCAGGCATGGGGAGGCCCAATCAGGGAACACTAATCCAGGGGTGGATGGCAAAGGGCAAGGGCCAATGGTAATCCTGCAACAATGTAATAGATAGTCTCTGGGGAAGGCAAAGCCAAAGCCACCTGACATGCGAGGACCAGTCAACTAACCTACATGGGTGCCCTATAGGCAATACCACCCCAGCCCCACAATAGCAGAAGCTCATAGGTTTTGGGGAAGGGCCCCGATTTGTGATGCCACAACACAAATCCCCCTCCTCCCTCCCCGCCCCCCCCCACCCCCCGACAGGCTCAGGAGCTGCGATTGCTGGAGATTTTTCTATTTCCTGTATGATCACTGTCGGTTATGGAAAATAAAGGACAGTTCTAACTTGCCCTTGGCCGAGTTCTACCTGTATACCGGCGGAGGGTTCGTTGGGGCCCTGGGTGCTCTGAATGGTGAATGTTTAGTGGGAACCCCAGACCTTAGTATACCTTAACACAATTTACACACAACTGGAGCAAATAAGTCTAGTCATCTTATAAATCTTATCTGCGGGTGCATTTCTTTTTTAGTGGTAAAATTATGTTCCCTATTTTTTTGAAGTTGGTAGTAAATTGGAGAGGGGGCAAGGAAAAAAAGATTAGGTGCATTTTTTGATGGGGGTAAGCTTCCATTTAAAAAATAAAAAATAAATCTTGTCACTATTAACATACTGCTCTTTACCATCAGACTGTGCCTGCCAGACTCCCATTTAGGTCAAGGTTCTGCACTAAATAATCATTATTACTACTACTATTATTAGATGAATCCACACGCCACCTATCTTTTCTGTTACTGGTTTCATTGTGAAGAATCCCCTAAAGGGTTACATCATCACTGATACCGACATCTAGGTGCAGTGTTAAAACCTGGTGAGCTTGTTGGTGGCAGGGTGGGAGAATTTCGTTTGAGTGTTGAGTTTGGGGCTTGTGGGCAGTATCAGGAACTCTGTTCCCTGCACCACAAACCCCCTGCCCTCAACGGAAGTTCAAGCAGGCCACCAAGCAAGCAACGGGACATGTTAGTGTGGTTTGGGGGGTGCAAGGAGGGATAGGGGGGGGCGCAAGGAGGGATCCACCTTTTGAGGCAAATCCCCTCATCCTAGGGGTCTGTGCAAGCCAGACTGGGGGTGACTCCCCTCTGAGGGACAAGGACTCCCACAAGGAACTCCTGATTCAGAGTACATGGTCTGTTTACATGAGAATTGAAGAGACATCTGTTTTGAATTCACCTAACAGACATTTCTTTAACTTCTTTGCTGTAGTAATGCTGGATCTTGCCTGAACTCCACAATCCAAGAACAGTGACACACCCCTTTTGGTCGCGATGTACATTAACAGATGTGAAACTCCTACGCAGGAAGGAGTGTGACTCCTACACAGAGGACAGAGCCAGCGATGGTGTGGAGCATGAACACATTTCTAGCTTGATGCCAGAAGGCTGGCAGCCTGACCAACCAGGAAGCCAAAGTCAGGAAAGAGACTGATATGGAGACGCAACAGTCTCTTCTGGTGGCATGACCACAAGTAAGCTGGACCTGGGGACCTGGTAACACCGAAACCAGACTGCAGAGGGGAGCCCGGATTCCCTAGCTCTGTAGTAAATTTGACACAGAGACAAGCGACAGAAGAGAAGCAAACGCTGCAGAGGAAGGTACGAACACTGACTGTCAAGGTTGTAGACGCAGACAAGGTTGCGGGAGCCTAATAAACCAGAGTGGGCGGACATCCTATTTAAACCAAATTGAGACAGGGTTATTAGATAGCCGGAGGACTTTGGGGAGTCCTGAAAAAACAAATAGCCTATAGCAAATCGAGGCTGGCAGTCATATTCAGGTTTACTCGTTTCCTGCAACCTTAATGGGCTGTAGTAGCCCCATCGCAACCAAGAAAAAGTAAGCCTAGCAGAGGAGAGGACTATGAAGAGTCTGCAAACCACTGAGTTCATTAAGAAAACTGTAGAGAAAGAACGTGGAGGGTTTCAAGCACCTAGTTGAATCTGGGGAAACTATGAGAAGACAGTTTGGAAGACATTCATATTTGACATACAAAACCTGCAGAGAGGTTGTGAACAGTGTTCATGAACATTCCAAGAGGTTGTAAACAGTTATCGTACAATGAAATACGAGGAAAAGAGATCCAGGTGATCAGGCCAGGCAGAAGCCAAAGACAAGAGGCCATTGCTCTGGCCTCCTTTTTGTCATTTATAATGCGCACAAAACCCAGAGGCATCTAGGCGTGCTTACAGGTATCAGTTACATAAAGCCCATTGTCCTTTGATAGGAGGTGCATACATAAATGTGGTTAGATCTTGGATAACAGTAGTGCAAACAGGTTGTAGTTACGAGCAGGCAGATTGTGCGGCATGCTGGACAAAAGGATAGAAAGACCTGATAGAGTGAAGGTGTACATCTGCGAGGGTGGTGGGTGTGGGGCTGATCAGAGGGGGGGTATACGGGTTAAGTAAACATCCAGGTTTTGAGCGCTTTGCGGGATGCCCAATAAGTGCCTTCCGCTCTTAGTGCATGTGGTAAATCATTCCATTGCTTGGTAGCAATGGACGGAAAGTTGGTGCTGCATGCTTTGGATCTTTTGACTCCAAGTTAGACTAGCCGGGAGTATAGAGTTCTAGTCGGTCTGGATGAGACAGATGTTCGTGGTAGGGCCAGGCAGTTGAATTGAACGCAGGAGAATTTTCTGGCATTGCACCCTTCGTTTTATTGGGTTGACAACTCCCCTCATAGCAGTAGGGCTAGATAGCAGTTTTTTTGTGTTTTTTTTGTATTTTCTTTTAGTTTAAGTAATTTTTATTAAGTTAAGAATTCATAAACAATAGCAAGTTCTTATTTGTAAGATATGTAGCATGTAACCTTGAACAAAACAATTAAGAGTTAATAGAAAATAGTAATGGTCAAAATGCATGAATGTAAGAGAACTTATGAAGTTGGCATTAAAAAACAGCAAGTCATTTGCTCCACTGATAACATTCTCACTAGGATCTGTTTGGTTAGAATCATGTTCCAACAAAATCATAGAAAAAGTGCAAGGCATAAAATAAGCAGTGTCGCATAGCAATTTGCTATGCAGTTCTGTAGGTTTGCTAATTAAGACACTTGTGTAGAAAAGTTACCCATTTAAGTTGCCCTGTTCAATAAAACCACTGCTCACCCTGAAATACTCTGGCTACCAAGGCTCTTGCTACACTCTTCTCCGTTTACTGCAAATTCAAAGGGTCTAATAGAGAAAGAGTAATAGTAATCATCTCCTTCCCTTAAGTGCCAAAAGCTTGTGGGTGAGTCCTAGGCAAGACATTTTCTTTTTCTAACAATTGATAATCAGAAGTAATATGGATGATACTTTTAGTAAGCTAACAATGTCCTCTTTAAGTATGTGTAACTTTCTTAAAAACAGTCATGCAATTCCATACCTAAAGGTTTTTACATAATGCACAACTACAGTATTGCTTTTGTAAAACACTACATTGTCTCCATGGTTTACAGTAAAGTTTAGGTTGGGTTTCTAAATCTCAGTGTTAACTAGATTTTTGTTGTTGTGGAAGACGCAACATTCATGAGTGAACAAGTCTGAAAATGAACCTGATCACACAGCCAACTGCTATTAATGACAAATCTAGTTCTGTGATCGGCCCATTACATTTATCTGTGCAACTGGTGCTCAACGCATGAGCAGCTTTATACCAATTACCCGGAAAGTGAGATGGCAGAAAACTAAAATATTCCACCTAGTTTGACCAGTTCTCTGCCTGCTTTGCCATCTGCTCTGCTTCTTCTTACACTTACTTTCTTTACTCTTACATAATGAATACACAAAGCTAACTAGATGTTTATGCAAAAGAATGATCAACAGTTCCATCCAGACTGTACATTGACTGCAATACCATACACTTTGCTCTGTTCTATTGTTTGCATTATACATCTGTGGGATGGAGTTGGCCAAACTGTTTTCAGAGCCTCTTTATCATATTTATGCATTTGTGTCCATTCGTACAGCCAGCACTGTACATTTTACAGGACACTCAGCCAGAGCCTGCAAAGTCCACTCAAGTAGATTTTATGAAGGACAAGTACCATTTGTAGGGGATGTTTGAAACTTTTATGTAACATTTACTTTCACTCACATAAGTTACACTGTGCATAGCTGGCAGCAGTGTGCCAAACAAAGGGTGTTGGTGCAGATCACCACAATTTTACAGACAGCGCATTTACATTTTTTTGTCACCCGTTGCAATGGGTAGAGTGCATTTCTTTTAGGTTGAGTAGGTAAACTATAAATTACTTAACATGCAGGTATAGAGGAATTTCAAAGAATTTTCAAATTCATATCCGCCTCACTAATATCTTAGTGCACACAAAAATGCTTTATCGATGCTAATAACTTGCGTTGACATTAAAAATATTAATACAACATTGCTCATCTAATGGGTGTGTTTGCTAATCAGGAACATTTTAATTTGCAAACTCGGATCCATTTTTGAAAACTAATTTATGCCTTGAAGTGAGCTAGTTAGTTTGTCCGGATAGCAAGAAATGGGACAAGAATCTGCAATCTCCTTGCAGATGACCTAAAGACAGGTTACTGATGCATTGTTTCAATAGTATATACACTAATCATGATAGAATAAAGACCAACTCAAGTCGGGCATTCAACTAATTCAACAAATGAACACTTTCTCCAGGAGATTTCCACACATCATTGATCCAAGTACTTCCATTCCCCCCCTCTGACCCCTCCCTTGGATCAACAACCAGAAAATCCTCCGCTAGACGAAATCGTACGCAAAAGTGACAATATTTTCCAGTGTGCTCCAGCTTTTAAAGATACAATCCCCAATTCATATCCAATAGCAGAAAAGGGACTGAATTGGGTAGGCGAATAATTCTTCTCCCAAATCACAACTTCAATAACAGATCAATCTAAAACAGAAAGAGCATAGCATTCTATCCCATATAATAATGTGGGCACTGTTTTACCAAGATATCGTATCACCATAAGGAGAACTTTGCATATTTCGAATCAAACCTAAACAGTTGTGGAGGCTCAATCCTTAATTCACATATGTAGTTTTGGCCATGCTAGATCTTGATGTAACCATAAATCCTAGGTGTGTTAAGGATTGAACCTTAAACCAATGATTCAGCACCAATCTGGCAACAAAATGTACTCTCCTTCATTCCCTTGGTTAGGTGAATAACTTAGTATTCAGCTTCAGAGAGTGACTATAAGCATAAGTAGAAATGGCATTGATTAGACGTTGAAGGCCAAGAAGGGTACAATCACAAATAAGAAAATCTGCATAAGATAGCCAGAATGCGCTCAGGTTGTTTAATTTAGGGGTAACAAAGGTAGCCGATTTCAGGTGTTCTCCAATGTCTGCCATATATAAATTAAACAGGCAAGGAGCCAAGATGCATCCTTGCCTGGCCCCACAAAAATGAAATGGTGTGGTACAAATGGCCAGAATGATATTTAACTAACTTGAAAATTGGAGTTTGAATAAAGACTATTAACCTCAAATGCCCTGCAGGAATTCCCCATGAGTGAAGTTTATTTTTATTCAACAGTAAGCACAGTCCGCTGCATCAAAAGCAGAGAGGTCCACTAATGCGACAAATATGGAATCGTATTACCCCCCTCCCACACAACCAAATGCTGAAAACAATTCAACATAAGACCATTCAAGGAGGTACCCGTGTTCCGCCTAAAACCAATTTGCCATTTTTCCGGCCTGCGTCTCCTTTGCCCAAGTATCTAAATGCAACAAAGAAAATGAAGCAACAACCTTGCTATCAGCCTAAAGGGTGGCTATTGGCCTGTAAAACACTCAGTACAATATATGCAGTCGACTAGGAGGGCAGAAAGGTGTTCGTTTCAACTATATTCTTAAAAACAAGCAGGATACTGTTAATGGCCAGACTTCAGGTTTGTTTTTAAACAAAACATTTAAGAGCCAATTTGGGCCAGGTGTTCGGGAAACACCAATCTTGTTCATCACATCGAACACCTCCTGGAACCTGAAGTCAGAGTAGTTAAGAATACAGTAATTCACCACAAATTCAGACCAAACCTGCTGGGAGTCAATTACGGCTGTGCATATACGGAGCAAAAATGAGATACCCAATAGGCTTTGTGAGCAGCGTTATTTGCATACTAGCTTGTGACAAAATCAACCCCATTAATAAGTCACCAAAAAGCTTGTGAATTATAATTTTTTTAAGTGCACAACATGGCCTCAGTGTCCTCCTGAAGCCTTTTCGCACAAGTTTTATTAAGTCAATTTTTAGATCACCAAACTCGTTCGGACATACTAGCCCATTGCCCCGGTGGAAATTTTCAATTGCTTTTGCGGTCACAGAGGGCACACAGGAGCTGCACAGTTTTGGGGCAAATGTGGGAAAACTTATTTTTCCTAAAACAGCTTACCAACTTGTGTAAACTTAAATGCTAGAACAAACCCATAGAAAGCAGATTGAAACACCACAGGCTTCACATCAGTGTCTCCCATTAAAAGCTTCTGCCTGTTTTTTTTTTAGATCAGCAACCAAAAGCGAACAGGGGTGCTATTGAAAAGACCACTTGCATGACAATTGGGCCTATTTTTAGGGAGTCAAGCAGCTGGTACCTTCGGTTATCTGTCGGGCTTCTAAGCCCAAACTAGCACAGGGCTTGTATCACTCTGCTTTGCAGTGGAGTACCCTAACTTTGCTGAAAACGAAAGTCTTGAGGAGACTTGTAGCAACTTTGAGATCGTAAGCACTTATTCTGAACAGCAGGGATTTACCCATTCGATATATGGAAGCTCATTTTTCACATTATGTGACAGGGGCATCTTACATGACTATAAGACTAATCAATAGCCCTGATTTGAAAAAGGTCCTTGAAGGACCGAAACTCGTGTCATCAACTATAAGGGCAATTTTCGGAGAAATAAAACTAATTTGTAAAAATTAGGCGCAGTCTCTTTCCAGGTTACTTATACCTTACACAAATATAAATAGGGCTGCGATTAATAACATCTTGGAAAATCTCCAACTGAGCTGCTACCCAGGGTAAGTAGCCTTTCCCCCGACTAATACTCCCAGCAAATCCAAACCACAGCAGAATACTAATACTACATTTATGTAGGGCAGTATATTGTTCCAAGTAAAATAGGATAATGCCTGTCAACATCCATCACATCCCCTCTGCTTAACACTTATTATTTTCCATAACTTCTACCCAGCTGCGTTTCGACAGCCCCGTTTTCGCAAAGGCTCTAGCCAATGTACACATTTGCCCACGTGTGAGCATTCCAGCTAACACACGCTGTTCCCAAAATCAGTCCACCCAAGATGCTCATTCTTCACACCAGGGGCAGCTGTCATTCTTACCTGGATCTGTTGTCCCATTGGCCTGTTCACACTTGTCCTCAAGCCCACCCTCCTCCTCATCTTCATTCTTCTTAGGTCTGTGGCGAGCTTTGGCAGCTTCCTTCTTCTTTGCTGCTTTTTTCTTGGCCAGGTCGGAGGGCATGGCTGCAAGTTCTTGGCTGTGCGCTTCTCAGATGTAATAAGCGCCCTGTGGAGGGAAAGAGCATTTGAAGTTTAAAAGTAAAGAAACCAACAGGGAAGGAAGAGGACATGGGAAGCTTTGAAGTTAAGGCAGGCAAAAGAGGCTCACCTGTAGGGGAAATTATTATACGTAGGCTCTACAAGACAATTTCCTAAACTGTACATCACTTTATTCTTAAAAGGGTAAAGCAGCAGTTCCAAAATTATTAAATCTGCTAAAACCAGCCACAATAGGCAGAGGCGTGTTTGGCATGCAATTCAAGATGCAATGGCTCCTAAGGCTTTCCTTTAGATTCTGTGTGCACAGGATATCGGTCATCTTTCTCGCTAGCACATCACACAATAGGCTCCCTTATGGGCAAATGTTATAGGCATGAATATTTGTGCGTCTCCAAGCAAGTTGAAATTCCACAGTACAATTGTAATATTCTGGGAGACGAAACAAGGACGACTCAGTTGGATAGCTCCAAATCTCAATCCAGTAATGCTCCTGTGCAGTACACGTGATAGGGAGGTGTAGGGTGTGTGATCTGAGAAATACCTGAATATCTAAAAGGGGTGGGAATGTAGGAGGCATATCGTCTGTGCGATAAATGTTAATGAGTGTGTAGATGAGCACCTGCATGCCTCTGCAGGAAATCCCATGCCTCCTATATGTTGGAAGCCTGAGATTGTGCCAGGCTTGACACCAGCAGTTGTGACCAAACCACGGCGAGTATTCGAAAGAAGGTACCCACTGAGAAAATCCTATCAAATGTATCCCCGAATGAGACGACAATCTGAGGGAGGAACTCCCTGAAAGAATATGAAAAAGAGTGAAAGAGGAACTGGTGATGTCACAGGAAACTAACGTGACGCACTGAGAATACTGGCTAAAGAGTGCATGGATCTTACAATGAGTTAAGAATCAAGTAAACTTTCATATGCAAAAAGAAGATTGCATGAGTACGAAGCACTGCAAAAAAATGCAAGTCGTTCAATAACTGTATAGATTCTGTAATGCAAGTAGATTAAGTAATAAGCTGGCTATATGTAGTGAATAGGCTGCGGGTGAAGCAGCCATTGTATAGAACTGGACATTGCTGTCATAACTATTAGTAAGCCAGGACCCATGGAGAGGAAAGGCAAAGAACATTGTTGCAGCAAGAACAAGCCAAGATCGTGAAAACTAATGGCAAGGCTGTCTGGCCTGGTCCCAAAGCTGAAGCAGCCAGGACTGGTTATCTATTCTTGATGTGAAGCTGAATCATCCCTTGTAAAAGGTACAAAGGAAGAACACCAAGCGTGCCAAGTTTTATTCATTTAAGACATTCAAATGCTGCAAAATAAACCAAATCGTGGTCTCCTATCCTGTGAGCCAAGGATGGAAATAGAGTTGAGCGTGGAATCCTATAACAAAGACAATGAAATCCTGTACTCCCATATTTTCCCAGAGACAAGAATACTTCGCAAGGCCAAGCTCAAAGACAATCTGCATGGCAGAAGGCATGGATGATGCGAGATGTTAGGCTAATTGGGTGGGGGGGGGGGGGTAAAGTCAAGTCCACCTCCACCTGGGTCTGAGTTTACGTGCTAAGTGAAACTAATGTTCCAGACATGGCACGAGCGTGCCAACCAAATAGCGGGCCGTATAATGAAGGGCCTGATATACTGTGTACTTATCCTGTTGAAGAGGACATGTTTTAGGAGGTAGGCATAAGTTGTCCACCTGACAGATATTCAATCACAATCCCAATCCCTATGCCTATGCAATGTATACTTAGTTCTCCTTGACATCGCAATCCCTCATATATATTTCTCATCTGCAGGTGAGTGTTGGTGTGCCCTGTGTGACCCCTGCCCTTCACTGGGCCCTGTTGGCTGCTCCATATTACTTTAACCCCTCCTCACACCGCCCACTACCAGTCGCTTCCCAGTTTCCCTCCCTACTCCCGCCTCCCCCAATTGGTCAGCGCAATCCCACTTAGCTCTCACTCCCAGGTCAGCCCCTGCAGCCCCTGTGGCGAAGGACCTGAGGTAAAGGACAACAGCTCCAGACCGTGTCGGCCCATGTTAGCCTGTAGCGATCGACAAGGTAGGAGACCGGCACCTGCTGCTCTTGTGTGAAGTGTACAAACTCTTCAAAATTCATTGTAACCCTCCTGTTGAGTCCTTCCACTATTAGACTAGACTCCAACCTAACATTGCCTACGTAATTAGCACGTTTTGCCTTTTGTGTTCCTGTTACTGCTGCAGTACTAATTGCACTTAGCACCGTCCCCAGTGTTCGCCACTTTCTCCCTCTATCCAGGGGCCCCAAATCTAGGCGCTGATATTAAATCTACTGTTATAGCATTTACTGTTGCGTACGTGTTAGGCCCCTTCATCCTCTATGCAAGGGTCACAAATCTAGGCACTCCCATTACATCTACTGCTTCTGCATTTACTGTTGCCCCATGAGTTAGGCCCCTTCACCCTCTATCCAGGTGTTCCATGTACAGGTGCTGATATTACATCTACTGCTTTTGCATTTATTGTTGCTATCTTAGTCTTGGTACCTCGCCACAGATACCTTCCGTCCCTGCCCTCTGGACGAGCAGCCACTCTTCTGACCCCCCCCCCACATCGCTCTGCTGCTAGACCTGTCCATCCCACAACCGTGACTGACCTCCCCTCCCGGATGGAGATACCACATCAACAAAGACCGCTTCTCCCGCCCCCTCATCACTGCCCCCACCCACCCTCGGCACATAACCTCCACTCTAGCACATAACTTCACTATCCCACATGATACACTGATTCCCCCCCCCCACTCGCCCACCTCCCCAATCATCTTGCAGCCTCCTATTCTAAGATCAGAGGAGCGCTCTGGCACGCCAACCACCCCGCGCCTCAAACCCTCACCCCACCCGAACAGATCGTCCTTCCCTGACCCCCGAGCATCTATTGAGCATGGCCACCTACTCCCTGTCCATACAGCCCACGCAATCTCAAACTCCCAAGCCAGAGGAGCTCTCTCGCGCACCAAACATCACGTGTCTCCTGCCACTACTGCAGCATCTCTACGCTCACTCAGTAACTCTTCCCCAAGACCAATACGCCCACCTCAGTCCTCCCTGCCACTTCAATCCCCCTCTTGACACCCGCACTACCACACACCCACTCATGTAGAGATCCACGTCACTCCAACATAGTCATCCCTCTACCGACACGCTACCCATCCACGCCACCTACCTCAGTCCCCCACTTACTCACTCCCAACACCTCTCCCACGAAAACCCAGCTTCCCCTTGACAGCACGATCCCTCGAGGACAACTGTAGCCTGCAATCTCTGCACAGCCTGCTGCCCCCCCCCCATTGTCACCTGCGATACCATTTCACTCTACCTCTCACCACCCCCTCCTGTCCCCTCAGCTCCTACGCGACCTCCCCCTTCATACCCATTCCCTTCCCTAAAAGTTGCATGTCTTGCCCTTTCTAAAACAGTTGCTTCATCCCCTTCTCCCTCTGACCCTCCCACCCTCTAGCAGTCAAACCCACAGAATGCGGAAAGGGTGACCGGCCCTCTCCTTCGACTCTCCCTTCCTTTCCGACTCATACCGTTAGTGTCAATCCCCTCCCCCTCTCCACGCCCTCGCCTTCTCACCCAACACCTAAACCCCTTGCGCCCTCCAGACTCGAACCACAACTCACCCAACTCCTCAGATCACACATGCACCACTCCCCACCCTCCCACCACCCCTTGATCCTTCCCATGTCTCTCGCATACCTACCAGCGCCTACTCTTCCTGCTCCCCAGCAACCTAACCCACTCACCTGACACTCAAAGAGTACATGCATCCAGATCTCCCCACTACCTTCAATCAGTCTCAACCACCCAGACCGATCCTACCACACCTTCCATCTCACTGGGCACCCATGTCCACCGAGCACTCCCATCGACTAGTCATGAAAATCACCTCTGCTCATGAAGAGGCATGCCTCCTTTTCAATGCCAGCTCCGTAGCGAGAAACAGACAGCATCTTTGACCTATCCTCTGACAATCCTGACATTTTTATCACTGAAACTTGGTTCTCTGCTGATTTTGCCCCAGTCGCGCATGAGGCCTCAAACCTCCCCTCCCCCCGGCTACTCTCTTAATCGCCCACACACCACCTCCCAAAGGTGGCGCAGTGGCAATCCTCTACAAACCTTATTTCTTCACCTAACTCGTCAAAACCCAGACATGCAACGCTACCTGCGAATCCCTTCTAGTAAGACTCTTGCTACCATCGACTCACTCACAGCTTCCTACTCATATACAGACCCCCCCCCCCCCTGGATATGACAGGCATTTTGCCAACAACCCCTGTGACTCATTAGCTACCATTCAGGTAAACCTCCCAACCCTCACACTATTGGGAGACTTAGCCGATGTAGCCAACAACCCCATGACCCAACCGATGGTCGACAGTCTTCAGGCACTCAACCTCCCCGGCACACCACTGGTCCAACTCACTCAGGTGGTAACACCCTTGAGGCGATCTTTAGAACTAATGACCTGGTCTCTATATACAATCCCAAACGACTTATCTGGACAGACCACTCTCATCCCTTTCTCTATCCACACACCAGACACAGAAAACCCCACCTCCCCCCCACAGCCCCAACACCAAACTCTCCACCCTCACCCCCTCTACCCCTCTACCCCTCTACCCCTCCCGACCCCTTTGCCCTGACTACCTCAATGCCAGCCTTCGACTCTTTCCAACCAATCTCAAGAAACAAGCTCCTAGTTCCACTATCCCGGCAGCAGACCCTTTGGATTGCCCGCCCCACCCCCCCTTGACTCCTGTCCCACCTTTGAAAGAAATATTCTCCTTCACTTGCGCAGGGGGAACATGCAAGGTCCATAATAAATGACTCCCTCACCTCTGGCACCTTTCCAGAGGCCTTTAAAATAGTGCATGTCAAACCCCTTCTAAAAAAGGCATCCCTCAATCCCCTTGGCCCTAAGAATTAGAGGCCAATCTCCAACACCAGATTTCACGTGAAACTCATTGACCAGGGTGCATACTCCCAGCTCAACTGCGTTGTAGAATCCAACAAACTACTTCACCTGGCGCAAACCAGGCTTCAGGCTGCACCATGGAACAGAATCCACCCTGATCCCGATCTAGGATGATCTCAAGGTCGTGGCAGACTGGAGGTTGCACAGCGCAGATTCGCCTCGATCTGTCAGCAGCCTTTGACACTGTTAACCATCCTATCCTCCTTGAGCATCTCCACTCCCTAAGAATCCGTGGCTCGGCACTCAATTAATTGCCTCCTTCCTCAGCAACAGGAAACAAGTGTTTCCTCTCCCCTTTTGTCTCTACTGCCCGTGCTGCAAACACTGGAGTACCCCAAGGCGCCTGCCTCTCTGCTCACCTTTTCAACCTCTAAATGACTACTTTACCATGAATCATCCATGTGCACAACCTCTCGTGTTACAACTACGCCAATTTACCCAAATTATCCTAAGAATTCCCAACACAAGCACCAACCCACGTCCCGACCTTGAAGCTTGCCTCAGCAATATGGACCGATGGATGACAAGAAACCACCTCCTTCTGAACCCAGATAAAACTGAAATCATGGTGTGCAGCAATACTGCTCTTCTCCCGTAACCACTCCCATGGCCCCCCCCTCGTTGTCACCCCCCCTCATCCAAAAAAAAGTCAAAAACCTTGGCTGCACTATGGACTCAGACCTAACCCTCTCCAGTCAGATCAATAATGTATCAAAAGCCTACTAGTGATTCCAACATCCAATTCAGCCAGAATTGGAGGATCCGCCTGCTCAACCTTGGCTCCACTCACTCTGACCCACCCAGACACATTCGACACACCCAAGATTACATGGCCTTCCGCAAAGCTCTAAAAACCTGTCTCTTTCCATGAACCTGATTAAAATCATCTAGGGCTGCTGAAACCCCACAACACCATGGACCACGACATTACATTGGATAGCATTACAGCCCGCTGACAGATGTTCAGGAAGATACCGAGCAATGAAACCACTGAAAGCGACTAACAAGTCACCAAGACAGAATCAGGAAACGGTTACCATAGATGACAACATTAGCATCTTGCAGGCGCTAGATATACAACTACTGACTAGCCGCTTGCTGAGTCGACTACACATGCCTAGCTGCCTCCTGTGCCAACTAAGTCTGAGTGCAGCTATCGCGAAACAGGTGAATGTAATCCAGAACAGTGGGTTCATAAGATGAAACATCCACTCCAGGCACTCACCTCTCCTATCACTATGCCCACTCTCTATTCTAAACCAACACAATAGAGCGCAGCTATACCACAATTTCAGCCTAGCTGCTCACCTACGAGCAATACTCCATAAACACCTCAACGTCCTGCTAGAATGCAGCTATACCCGAAAGAAAAAAAAAAAAAAGAAAAAAAAATATATCTGCCTAGCTGCACACAAATACAGTCTCGGAGACAAACTACCAGACTGCACACATTCAACTGATCCCTCAATATCACACCTAATGTTAGGATGCAGCTACCATCAAGCAATCTCATTAGCTGCTCACATATGGAGTGCACCCAAGCACCCTATACCCTAGTCTCTCAACTGACCTGGACTACAGTCCCCGAGGGCGTTCAACCCACAAGCGCTTTGAGGTCATACCAATGATATATAGAGCGCTATATAAAATGCCAACATTTGCCACGTAGTATGACGTCACGTCTGACCTATTTTTTTGCATACAAGGATGTTTTCATGAAAAATATGCAACTCTGTTTTAGATAAAATAGCAACCTTTGCCATCTTCCCAAGTTGGGTCGATTATTTGGTGTCAGAGTTATTCTGCATCCCCATCCACTGCATGCACGGTACTCAAAGGGCCATATGCTCACGTGGTAGTGGTGTGGATGGTGGGAAAAGATAAACATGTTTGTCTCCAGTGTTTGAGGATTGGGCATCCTCTGCTATTAGCCGAAAGATCGGAAAGGTTTCCTGTGGAGAGCGGCCAATAGAAATAAACTTGCAAGAAGAACCGAGACGGTGGGTACGTCCCTCTTTGATGAAAACCCTGCCCGGTTTCCACGGGCGCTCTGCGGATGGAAGGTGAAGTGTTCGGATTGAAGGAGGGGTCAATACCGAAGGCCTCAAGTTGATTAACGAATGAAGTAAGTAGACTAGAGGGAATGGCAAATGAAGGGGATGGGGTTGAGATAATTTGAGTAACAGGAAATAGTGTGAAGAAAAGGTAGCGCCTAGAGTCCTGGCTCAAAGGAGTTTCAGTAGGAGACGTTTCAAATCCCAAGGGGGGGTAGAACAGAAACACACCTTACGCAAACATGTTTACGCGTTAACATCTAAAACCCTGTATAGGGTATAATTAAAGGCGAGAGAGAACGAGGTGATGACAGTGTTTATTAATGTGTAAAGTCGACTAGTCTATATGTTTGTTGAGTAAAAATATCTTAGAGCGATAGAAGTTGTGAAGTCATTCAGAACATTTGAGGAGCAATAATGATTAAGCATAGCAAAGTGATTGGTTCCAATAAAAAGGTAGAGATAGCCAATTAAGAAATTAGAGGCTTGAGCGTCGATTGAGGTTGCCTGATCATATTTGTGGTTTTAAAGGTGTTGAAAAAGTGGTGATTTAAGCAAGAGTATAAAGGTTATTTCATAAGTCTGGTAAGTATTGACAGTCAATTGAGACTTGTCATTATGGGAGATACTCTGCTGGTGCACTTATGTAAAGTTACCAAAGCACATGCCCAAGCTCAAACAGTATAGTGAGGAAGGGGTGAAAGGCATAGCAGATAAATGTCCATGCCATGGCCACCAGCTGAGCATCAGGGGGGAGATCGTCGTCAAAAGAGGTATTGCAACACATGACTACATCCTTGCACGCTGCGTACATGGGGAAGACATAAGAGAAAAGGTTAGCGATTCTAGAGCTCTGGAAAATGTACCAGTAAGAAAGCAAAGATCCACCACATGAGGCGTGGATGCTTAGTCAGAGAAAGGTGGAAGGTGTTGAGCCCTCAGCTCCCCTTACCTCGCCTGAAGTAAAAAGGTGCTAGTACGGATGAAATAGCGTTATATCCTTTAAAGGAGTTGAAAGCGGTGACTGGGTATAGTAATTCAATTACAAACCTCCCGCTTATAGGGGCAGTGATAGTCCAGAGGAGAATACGAGAAAAGAAGCAATCTATAAGATCATACAAAACAAAGGAGGAGTGATCGGTCAAATCTGTCGACAGAAATAGACTATGAGATTAAGAGATGGAGATGGCGCTCGTACAGAACAAAGGAACAAATGGATGGGAGGACAGATATTACTTAAAATAGATAGTAAAAGCATTGAGGAAGTCAGGCAAAGAAGACAAGGACGAACAAGAAAGAAAAGGAAAAACGAGAGAAGAGATTGAATGAAAAAGAGCAGAAAAGGAAGAGCAGAGAGCGACAAGAACATATCAGGAGGAGCAAGATGAAAAACAGGAAGAAAGTATGACAATAGAGTGATAGAAGATAGGGATGGAAGAGAAAGGAAGAGAGGCGGAAGCACAAAGACTAAAGGACAAAAGATTGCAGAGACAAAGGGAAGGAGTAAGGATAGTAGAACGAAGGAGTTAGGAAAGATTTCCATTCCATGTGCAGTTGTGTACCCTCCCAACTTTTTGCTTTGTTTAAACACCAAAGTCTGACTTTACCAGAGGAGCACAGCCTTCTGCTGCACTCCCCTGGGCTTTTTGCTCACTTTGTTAAGGGGAAACTGACATGACCTTAAAGACAGTCAGTACTGGGAGACTTTGTTTCCCTTAGTCCTTATCAATGTTGCAACTTTTCTGCAACATGTTACAAGTGCACAATGTACCTTGCAGTATAATGCACTTGGGTCTTCCAGTCATTTCCCTAGGCCCTATTTACTCTCAAAGGATTTTTAGGAGAAGTGCAGATGTGCCTTGGACAGGGCTGGCGGCAACTATCTTTTCATGTATTTTTAACCCTTTCCTGCCAGGAAAACCACGGTTACTCCGTTTGGCACGGTTAGGTGGCCTGGCTCCAAAATGGCCATGCCACAAGGTTCTTTGTCCTGTTCTTTAGCCATCTTGACCCTTCAACTTCCCCAGTTCGAGCCAACCGGGTCAGTCCTTATTTGGACACGCATTTTATTGCGAAGCGCCTTGGTGCTTTGCGGGCTTCTGCATGCCTCGAGTGCGCACCCCAGGATGTGGGCTGGACTGTATAGTTCCAATACACATCCTGAGTACCAGAGATTCTGGTGGGCTGTGAATGCCTGGGACCACCGTGGTCCATGATTGGTCCACATATGGTATGCCTGTATGTGAGCAGATCTCCCATTGGGTCCTCTTTGTTTTGGCGCGAAGGAGATTTTGGATAAGAGAAGGCTCCAAAACACCCATACCATGTCGATCTTTGGAGTTCACTGAACGAAGGATAGGATCCAAGTATCCTGAAACTAAGAAGCTGAGTCGAGTAACCGCTGGTGACCCGCTGGAAGGTTTGGCACCCTGAGCCCGCCGTTGTCCCGCTGGACCTCTCTGCCTCTGATCGTCCTAGGTCTGCAAAGACACTTCGACCCATTGGAATAGCGGAACCAACTATTCGGCACCTTTATCAAAACCTGCAAGTAAGCCTTTTTGGAAGTGTCCCTGGGCCAACCAGTGGGCTGACCAGCTTGAGCAGAACCTTTGCCCCGGAATCGAATCGCCGCCGTTTCGAGGAGGCCTTTGAAACTGGGTACATGGCAGCTCTGTGTTCACAGCACTCTCACCAAATTTCGTACACTTGGCGTTGCCAGGTCTTGAGTAAAGTGAGTGTACCTGAACTGGAGTATACGCAGTTACCGTATCGCCTAGCCGTGGTGACGAACTTTGCAAGTTAATTGCAGCTGTGGTCCTCTGTGCCCCGAAGCCTGCTACAGAGGAACTGGCCTGATCCATCCACCAGGAACAGAGAAATCGCCACTGTCCCATTTGCGTATCAACAACGCTGTATCTTCGTCACTGAAGCCGCAGAGCCGTGCGATTGCCGCATTTGAACCTGCAAATGAAGTGGACTCGACTGCCGAAGTATGGTCCGGAGTGCGCCAGGGGTCGGTGAGTAATTGCAACCCTAACTGGTGGTCCCTAGCGCATCCATCCACTTTTAAGCACGAGTGGCCGCAGAGGGGCCCCTCTACTTTACACTGCTAGTGTGAACTAGCAAACTATTCCTGAACTCTGGAACCTGCTCTGCCCTATTGGGGAGACCCTCCACGAACAGTGGGAACTTATTCTGCAACACTTCACTCACCTCCCTGAGCTGCTACAGACCCTTAAAGAGACCCAGTTTTGCCCATCTGCATTAGCGCGTGCACCAGCATTGCAAGTACATTTGAGCAATAGGCTCCACTCTTCTTAGGGATTGGACTGCCTTTCAGTTAGGATTGCGTTTGATACAGAAGTGACTATAGACTATTTGCACTGCCCGTTTCCTTCCCCTTTGAGGTTGTGGACCCATTTCGTGCATTAACCCTTTAGACCCCCCATTGGTCTTGTATTTATGTATATTGATAGGATTGTGTTGGTTTAGAAGTATTACTGTGATTTGTGTGTTGAATCTCAAAGGCCTTGAAATACAAGATATATATATATATATATATACACACACACACACACACACACACACACACACACACACCTGACAGGAGTGATTTCTAAGTGTCCTTTACCATGTGTGCTCATTGAGGTCCTTCAGTCACCCTCACCCCTCCTGAGACCTAGTCTTGACCGCTGCCAATGCTACCCAGATTGGTCTGGCTTGTCCAGAAGGTTACTTCTGTTCCAAGAAACTAGGCTGGCCTTCTGAACATCTGCCCACCAGGTCAGAGTTCAGAAATCCGTCTCAACAGAAGGCAAAAGGAAGAAAGAAATAAAAGGATGTGAGAAAACAAGAAATAGAACAAAAGTAGACAGCAGGGTCTTGATACCAGTCTCATTCATAAAGGAACTAGTAGGGCCAAGCCCAGTAATACGATGGGATAGAATACAAGAGTTCCTTCTGATAAAGGAAGCAACGTCAGGGGCATCTGGAAGTAGTATTAGACAAAGATTTAATGCAGAAAGCATCAGAGAAAATATCAATAAGGTCTATCAAGAATGAAAGGAGGGTAGCAAGTACAGAAGTCAAGGGACCAATCCCTAGCATTGCAATCCCAAAGCGAAGAAGAAATTCTGTTCAGTCACGAAGGAGAACATTGTCCTTAATCAGACTGAACTTAGACAAAAGGTGAGGTGGAAAATAGTCACACTAGTTGGGGACAAGAGATGTCAAGATGAGGAAATAATCTAATCTACCCTTGAGGTAGGAGGGAGCGTGTGCGTCCCTGAAGGAAGCTTGCAAATGGACAAGAAGTAAGATGAGTCGGATCTGGAACAACCCAAGGACAGGCGGCCAGATCCCATAGCATATCCAGAGCGTCACAGAGGATGATTGTACAGTGATAAGGGAGAATCACCACCGTGTGGCTGCAGGTTAAGGTCGTTACCGACAAGGAGACAGACAGGGACGATCGTCCTTGCCATGGATAGACTAGTGATGAGAGCCGACTCTGGGTTGGGGTTCACGCAGTTTCTCTTATTGCAAAAAGTGGAAGCAAGACAACAGTATATCCCATGACCGCAGATGGACATGGATAATTTAAGGTGTAAGCTCCAGAGTTGACTTCGGGCGCTGGGAAAATAGATATATGATTAGAAAAAGTGACAGGAGGAAACATGCTGGCACATAGGGGGCATAAAACGTCTCCTGGCAGCTATTCTTGGGGGGAAGAGCCGATGACATATGGAGGAGAGCAGGGTATTGAAGTATGAAAGCACAAACATAGAGCATGACGGAGCGCTGTTTAATAATTGTAGAGCAGACGTCTGGAGGGCTCTCAGGGTACAGTACCCCGATATATCAGATATGGGTGCAATTATGACACGCAAGATGAAGGAAGATGTAGACCCTATTGCTTTTTAAGACATTCATGTGAAATGGCTAATTGAAACTCCTGAGTCGTGGGAAAATACGGTGGCATTATTTTCCCACATTTTATATCGGGGGTTGCCTGAGCCATTACAGAGGCAGATGAAGAAACAAGTGGGAATGGAAGCAAAACCGTGGGCTGAGATACAGTTAACGATCGTACACCATTGTCGATATTACAAGAGAAAAATAACAAATATGAGACTAGGAAGAAAAAAAAAAAGCCAAGTTAGTTCAGAAAACGGTCTAAATTTGCCAAAGAAGGGCCAGTATTGAAACGTGGAGAATGATGTGAATGCAGGAAGCAATGGGTGTATCGCAAGCGAGTAATCGGCACCTGATGGATCAGGTGAATATGGGTCCTTGCCACGAGGCAGAGGTATGGGCTATAGAGGAAGAGGTGGATTTCAAAATAATCCAGGTGGGTTTCAGAATACACAGAATGAGAATCACAGTACCCAGGGAGGATATAACCAGGTGGGACTGGTAAGACGCACCTCCAGTATGTTGGACATGTGGGATGACAGGGCACATTGCACGTGTGTATGAAAGCCAAGGGAATGTACAAAATGGGCAATTTAATTTTCAAGAGGGGGTGGGTGCAGCTTATCCTCCACCATATAGTACACAAACTAAGCAAGATCACACATTTTATTCAGACAAAAGCGCTGCCAGTACAGCAACAAGAGCGAGTGCAAATGAATCCCCCACAAGGCAGGAGCAACAAGCCGCTATGCAGACACAGCATTATGCAAACACAGGAAAAGTGCGGACACCCAGATTAGGTGGTGTCACAGTGGTAGTAGGAAATCCTTTCACAGGGACGGGATGAGTCTGTACCCAGAATAGGACAGCTCACAGGGTGACTGGAGGTGTTCCGTGCCATCTATGACACGAGATTCTCCACCCACTGTTAGGCAGAATTGCCTTCAGTACACTATGGGACAACCACAAACAATTAGGACTACAGGTGTAAGCCAAACCAACCTTGGTACAAGTCTGTACCACACAGTTTTTGGTAGCGAGCTGAGCAGCCATGCTCATCTCAAGAGGTAATGTGAGCAGTACAAGAGGTTACACAGATTACTTTCAATCACAGTGGTTCAAGTATACACTTATACTCAAGGTTTCTTGGTAAAACACTTATCAATTTATTACACAATCATTTAGAAAACATTTCACTAGAAGGAGGCAACTTAATATTATATACCAATACACTTCAATGCAAAATGCTAAGATTTTAAGACAGTTGGAGCTCTGCTGAAATAGGAGCCAAATGGCAGTTCATTTACTTAGAAGTGAGCAAAAAGGCACAAGGTAAGTAGAATAGATCACATACTTGTTAGATGGTGCAAATAGTTTCAGTTCACCAGAAGAGTTCAATTCAAGTCAATAGGAATAGGCCTAGGCCAAAGTCAATGGGCTAGTGTTCTGGATAGGAAAGAGCAGTTCTGGTATCAAACGGTTAAGTCTTTGCAAAAGTTCTCAGAAGTAGTTTAGGCGAAAAAGAATCATGTGTTGGTCACAAGCTGATTAGGCCTGCAAGTTGGGAAAGTTTCACAAACCTTCAATGCGAGAGTGGCGTTCTCTCAATCGGGTTGGCACAGTACCTTAGTATGACGAAACAAATGCAGCTGAAGTCGCTGGGTTCTGGCAGCTCCTGCAGATCTCACTGTTCCTGAGCCACAGTTGTGGGGACAAGAGGGAGGACGTCGGGGGGGGGGGGGGCGTACTCCTGCACGGGATCGTCGGAAAACGCTAACAAAATGGAGTCACTTCAGTTCGAGTAGCTGTTCTTCAAGCACACAAGCTGGTGTCCTTCCCCCTGGTTAATCCTAACCAGCTTTCAGAATGGTATCCAGGTCGCTTACGAGTCGATTGGTCCCATCAACTCAAAGGAAGAAGTCGTCCCTGAAGGTGCTTCTCTGTCGGGATTATCTTGGCAGTTCGGACCTGCAGCAGGGCTTCACTGGGCAAACCAACGTTCCAGGAGTGCAGCAGCCGTTCTCTCCCAGCTCATCTTCGGTTCTTTCGTTCCAGTGGTCGACTTTGCTTTGCAGTCCAAGAGACTCGTCTTTTAAACAGTTCTCTCCCTTTCATTCCAGCCTAGCTGCCACTCACCCAGCAGGGTGGCTGTCCTTGCCAGACAGTCAGCCAGCCAATCACGTCAGAGTGCATTTGGATCTCCAAGGAGACTAAGCACAGGGAATTCCAGGCACCTCCCTCACTTCCTGCCAACCCCAGACACTCAAGACACCAGAGTCGGTCTTCAGTCCTGAAGCCCGCCAAAAGGCATACGAACAAAGGGACCAAAACTGGCTTGGTGCGCAGAGACAAACACTAGAAGGACCTTTCCAAAAAGAAAGTGAAACAAGACCGGGACCTGTTTAAACGAAGGGGCTTAAGGCGCCATCTTGAAAAACATGGCTCCCGTGATTTTTAGCTACCGGTGTTCGCAGTTAGGAAAAATCATGATAGTTTGTTCTGAAACCACTACCACCAGCCTTTTCAATAGGAAAGGCTAGCATTTGACTGCTACATGAATAGTTCGAGACAGGGGATGCTATGTAACCCCTCCAGCACTCCATTGTAAGATGGTGTGCACTGGGTCTATACATTTGGAAAGACTAGTAAATTCAATTTCTCTTTACATTCTCTGGAAAACAGTAGTTTATCCCAGAGAAGGTATTTAAACCTATGGGAAGTCTAAAAAGACATCCCTGTGTCACTGCACCGAGGGTGCTGTGTAACACATATGAAAAGAGGATGCCTATGGAGTTATCTAAAACTCCATAATCAAAGAACACAAGTGTAAAATACACATCAAAATACATAAGTGGGAAAAAAGGCTCACACTCTTTCTAGGTAAGAAAATCAAGTTCTCAAAATCCAGAAAAGTTGCCGGAGGTCTCTAAGGTGAAGGGAATTAGCACATGTATGAGAATTCACCCTAACGCCCACCCCCCAATAGGAACCAAGGGTCAGTATGACGATAGAGGCAAATACTATTTTCTTGTAGAAACTGGAGCAACTCGTTTGTGTATACGAGAAGGAAAATATGTCGGGAATTGCCATGAATGCTTAAGGTTTCTCTGGCGCTACGAGCCAAGTTCCTTTTACTAATGAATTACCAATCTCTATACGAAAGTGACATGTCTGTTCCTTTTCACAACAGACACCAGTTAACATTTCGGGAAGAGATTTAATGACAAAACTTAATATGACGATTTCATTCACTGATCAAGGGATATTTTGCTCCACTCCTGGAATTATTTAAACATGGGCAAACGAATACTGGCATTCACAGGGCAAGTGGCGCTGCGAGGCGTTCCAGTAGATCGAGATTTTTCTATATGGAGTGAGCATTTTACTGACATGGTTACCTGGCTTGGTGGGAAGAATTGTGAGGATATCTGCAGACTTCGTTTAGACCGTGAATACCTATGGATGAAGAGTGGGGGGCATACTAGCCCTATAGGATTAGAAGCAGCCATAGTACGAAGGGAAATGGCAATGCTCGAAGGAGTAGACGATGCGGTTAGACCATGGAGAACAGTAATAGCTCTCGAAGAAGGGTACAGATTGACATAACTGATGACACTTTCAGGGAAAGACCAAACAGCTGCTGAAGTGGTGTGTTTTCTGAGCATCACATACTGGATAAGGACAGAAAAGAGGGAAGTACCACAGCGAATGGCAATAATGCGGCAACGTCCAGCATTTTATCAGGAAGACTTGGAGAAGGTGCCAAGCGTCCTTTGGACCACAGGCCCTTATGATGTAGGTTTATTAAAGGGAATGCGGGGGGGGGGGGGGGGGGGCAGTTAAACTGAAGCTTAAACCAGGAGCTATTTTACCTTGAGCAAAATAGTACTCCATGTCTCGAGAAGCTGATGAGGGCATATTTCAGACTATCTCAGCACTGATGAAACAAGGGATTCTGGTGCCATCGAACAGTCACGTAGTACCACAATGTATAAATAAGGAGTGTCGTGAAGTGTATACAACATACGAGACCGATTAACCAGATGGTAGAATCAGAGTTTCCTTTAGTGCCTAACCGGCAACGACCAGTGGATGCTCGATATTTCATGGTGATCGATTTGAAAAATCTTTTTATAGATCGCGTTGCACAAAGACTCAGAAGACTTCCTTTACGTTCCGCCAAACTCGACTGAAACATACTCTTTTTGCCCCAGGGGTACTGTGAGCCCCCATCGATCTATAGAGTCCTACAGAAGGATTTAGGCAACATTGATCTTAAGAGTGCAGCAATACAATACGTCAATTACATTTTAATTTGTAGCACCACGGAAGAGGAGTGCAGATAAGATCATATTCAGTTGATGACTATTCTAGCAGACAAGGGATATAAGGTAGACAGGGAGAAGTTACAATATTGCCAAGAGGTGTTACACATAGGGCAAGCGATTTCACATGAAGAAAAGAAGGTGACACCTGAAAGAGCTGAGGCGATTATGAAAACCTCAAAGCCAAATACAGTGAAACCAGTTTTTGGGGTTATGCAACTATGTTAGAGCCTGGGTGTTTGATTACAGTACATACACAAATTTCCAATTATGCTGATTCATTTTATTTGTTTTTCACACACAAATGGGACAGTTCTGACAGCAGTGCTTACGCAGAGAACTACATTGGGGTACAAGCCTTTAGCGTATTACAGTGGGATTTTAGATACAGTTGAGAGGACACTTTCCTTACGAACAAGCTTTGGCTGCTGCCGCATTCACAATTGAGAAGTGGCTGTCAGGTTTCCTTCCCTTATTCAAGTTTCCTTCTCATTATTTCTCTTTGTTTATCCTTTTCAGATTAGCTTTGTGTGGGTGGGAAGTTTTCTATTATAGTTGGTTAGGCCTTAACTTGCTGATTCAGAATCCTGGTTCTGACCCAAGGCAAAATGGAGCCTCCCAGTGACAGCTCTGATTGGTTAGAAGACAATGCAGAACAACAATGAACATTCTAAACTGTCACTCTGTGCCTTTCATCATCAAAACCCCATCTGAGAGGACGTGTTTAGTGGCTGCTTCTGCTTTAGTCTTAGGCCTGGTGGATTTTATCCTTCAGGCGTCAGCAGTTGAGCGCCTACTTTCTTGGGGGTTACAGGAGAAGCTATCAGTTGGCAGGAATTCGTTTTTGAAGACAGGAAAAGCAGAAGATCCTTTTGAATTCGCTCAGGAGATAAGTGACTTTATTTGTACTGTTACTCTGTTCATCATAATGACATTCTCCTTGAAAATTCGTGAAAAGTTGTGTTTGTACTAGAACTTTTGAACTCCCGGAGTGCGCGTGTGTTTTCCAGCGCGGTGTTCCTTAGCGCGAGAATCTGTTTGTCGCGTGCGAATTCAAGTGAGCGTGTGTTTTCTAGCGCGGGTGTTCCGAGCGCGAGAAGCAGTTTGTCGCGTGCGATTTTAAACGCGCGTGGGTTTCAGAGCGCGGGTGCACCTTAGCGCGAGAAGCTATACGTCGCGTGTGAACTAAAGAGCGCGTGTGATTTCTAGCGCGGGTGTTTTTCGCGTGAGAATCAATACGTCGCGTGTGGAATAAAGAACGCGTGTGTTTTCCAGCGCGAGTGTTCCTTCGCGTGAGAATCAATTCGACACGTTTGAACTCAAGAGCGCGGGTGTTTTTATTTCGCGTGTCCCGCGCGAGAACATTGTTGCGCGTGTGGATTTTTGCGCGTGTGGATTCTTTTGATCGCGTGTATTCGTTCGTAAGTGAACTCTTTGCGTGTGTTCTTCAACCAGGAAGATTTCTAAGTGAAGTTCATCGTTCATCTGAATGGAGATAACCTGCGTGTGCGTTTAACACGTGTTTTTTCTTCAAGGATTCTAAAACTCAATATAATTATAAATAGTTTGAAAAGTTTGAAAGAAAAAGAAAGAATATTTTTAAGAACAATCTAACTGGACCTCCAGGGCATTTTGGAAAAAAGACAATGAACTAAGATTTCCAGATTTGCCTAAAGTAAGAAGTAGCTGGGAATTTCAAGTGTCTCAAGTAAGAGAGATTTTCAGCTTCTTATCAGCTTCTCTAAGAAATTTCAAGAGAAGAGCCAGGTATGATTTTTTCATTATTAGTTAAGGATTAATGTCTTCCCATTCATAAGGTTAAGTAAGTAAATTAAGGAATTGTATCTGCTATTCTTATATCCTCTGCAGGTTCAGCTCTGGTTAGCCTTGACGCAGTCTGCCTGGTGTTGTTTTGTTATCCACTTCCCCCTTTCCCTTTGGGGTGTAGTTTACAGAGCTGAATTGAAATCTAGTTCTGGGAATTACATCTCAGGGGGATTGTCGGGGGTTCAGCAGCTTCCGCGGACACAGGACCTCTCAGCCTGACAGAATGAAAGGCCAATAATTTAGTCCGCCCGAGCTGTCATGAACCCCGACGAATCCATGGAGATGTTAGGATCTTTGATCAGAGAGTTACGGGAGGAGTTGAAAATTTCTCGGGATGAAAATGCCTTACTTAGTCAAAAGGTGGATGACTTGAGTGTTAAAGTTACACAAATTCAACAGAGGGGAGAAAGGAGAGAGGATGAGGTTTCAGGGGGCGCAGGTTCTCCACCTGAGTTAGAAAGAGAAGATCAGTTACCACAAATACAACGGGCGCCTCCAGTGGCAGAAGGGGTAAGGAGTATAATTATGCCGGTTCCTTTGGCGCCTCCAGAACGTTATCATGGGGATTCCAAGAGGTTTAGGGTGTTTTTGACACAATGTGAATTACATTTTATGAGTAGACCAGAATTATTTCCATCGGATGCTTCTAAGATAACTTTTATGTTGTCATATCTTTCTGGGGAGGCATCTGCTTGGGCTGGGTTGTTGGTGAGTCAAAAGAGTGCGGTTTTAGGAAATTATACCAGTTTTTTTAGAGATATTCCGAAAGATGTTTGATAGAAGACAGTTATCTCTGGAAGTGGATGGTGAACTTTTAGAATTAAAACAAGGTAATAGAGACTTGATTGCTTATATAACACAATTTAAGTCCCTAGTGTTAGAAAGCAAGTGGCCCGAGGTTAAACAGGCCTCGTTGTTTTATCAGGGCATTAGAGATGAGTTAAAGGATGCATTGTCTGGAGTAGTTGAACGCCCTTCTACTTGTGAAGGTCTGATTGATTTGGTTATTCAATTGGACTTTCGTTTGTTTGAGTGAAAGGAAGGCAGAGAGGCGTCATTGTCAGAGTGATGTAAAGTCTCTAGTTAGAGCAGATAGACCTAAAGTAGAGAGTAGACCCAAAGGGAATAATCCATCTCCTAGAATCAGAGGCCCTTTAACAGTGGAAGAAAAGACTAGGAGGAGAGATAATAATCTGTGTTTATACTGTGGAAGAGGTGGGCACTTTTTAGGAAACTGTCCTTACACTCCCAAGAAGACTTCTTCCTCAGCAGTCAAGGTACAACAGATCGCCAATACGGTGCAGACAGCGGTTCCTCATATAACCATAAATGTATCCTTATTTTTTGAGTTGGAGTGTAAGGGAAATGGTCCTGTAATGCTTGACTCTGGTGCGACTGGGAATTTCATGGATTGGGGTCTGGCAACATTTTTGGGAATTCCAATTATTCAGAAGGAGGTTGTAGAGCAGGCTAGGGCTGTTGATGGTACGTGTTTATCTTCTGGTCCTATTACGCATAGAACTGGTTCTTTAACTTTGGAGTTATCAGGAGGTCACAGAGAGATAATTTCGTTTGAGTTAATTGATGCCCCTTTGTTGAAGATTATCTTGGGCATGCCTTGGCTTACTCTCCATAATCCCCTGATTGATTGGAGTGCTAGGACAATTGACATGCAGTCCGATTTTTGTAAAGAAAATTGCTTTTCAGGAAGTCTCTTAGAGGAAGATGTAAAACAAAGTAATTCCATGTCTAGTTTTCTGGCTGAGACTGGAATTGGATGTCATGATGTGGGAGCTGTAGTGGGTCAACTTCCCCAGTGTTACAAAGATTTTTGGGACGTATTTGATGAGAAAGTGGCAGGAGAATTACCACCCCATAGGCCCTTTGATAGTAAAATTGAACTGGAGCCAGGAACAATTTTGCCTAGTAGTAGGGTATATGCTCTTACTGAGAAAGAGAATGATTATTTAAAAGAATATTTGTCGGAAAATTTGGCCAAAGGGTTTATTCGTCATTCTAAGTCACCGGCGGCCTCTCCTTTATTTTTTGTACCAAAACCGGATGGCACGCTTAGAACTTGCATAGATTATCGAGCAGTTAACAAAGTCACGGTTAAGAACCGGTATCCTCTTCCTCTCATCTCGGAAATGCTTAATCAAATACAAGGAGCAAATATTTTCTCTAAATTAGATTTGAGAGGAGCTTACCATCTTGTACGTGTGCAGGAAGGGGACGAATGGAAGACAGCGTTTAAGACCATGTTTGGGCTGTTTGAATATCAAGTTATGCCATTCGGTCTATGTAATGCTCCAGCGGCTTTCCAATTTTTCATTGATGAGGTTTTTAGAGAATACTTGGATATTTTTGTTGTTGTTTATATCGATGATATTTTGATTTTCTCTTCTGACCTGGATCAACATCAGAAACATGTGCGCTTAGTTTTACAAAAGTTGCGAGAAAATCATTTGTTTGCCAAATTGGAAAAAAGTCAATTCCATACAGATTCTGTGGAGTTTTTAGGTTTTATAATTTCACCTAAGGGTTTAGAAATGAATCCTAAAAAAGTGCAAGCAGTTCTTGAATGGCCCTCTCCTACTAAGGTTAAGGAAATACAAAGTTTCTTAGGGTTTGCCAATTTTTATAGGAGATTTATAGAAGGTTTTTCTCGGCTGGTTGCTCCTATAACGAGA
Source organism: Ambystoma mexicanum (assembly GCF_040938575.1). Classification (NCBI taxonomy): domain Eukaryota; kingdom Metazoa; phylum Chordata; class Amphibia; order Caudata; family Ambystomatidae; genus Ambystoma; species Ambystoma mexicanum. The sequence goes on along the minus strand of NC_090923.1, from coordinate 1,451,027,409 downwards.
CTTTTGAAAAAAGGAGTGAAATTTGACTGGGACCTTGAAGCAGAAAAAGCTTTTCAAGAGTTAAAACAAAGATTTACTTCTAGTCCAATTCTAATTCATCCAGATCTTTCTAAACCTTTTTTTGTGGAGGCGGACGCTTCAAATTTAGCGTTGGGGGCGGTGCTTTCTCAAAGGAATGAAACTACTGGTCAAATACATCCAGTTGCATTCTTTTCTAGGAAGTTTTCTGCTGCTGAAGTGAACTACACAATTGCTGATCGTGAACTATTAGCAATAAAGTCCGCTTTTGAAGAATGGAGACATTTTTTAAAAGGAGCAAGACATACAGTAACGGTCCTTACTGATCACCGAAATTTATTGTTTTTAAAATCTGCAAGAACTTTGTCTCCACGACAACTTCGTTGGTCTTTATTCTTTGCAGATTATGATTTCATTGTGACTTTTAAACCCAGAAGTCAAAACAAAAAAGCTGATGCGTTATCTCGCCAATTTCCTGGAAGTGAGGAGAAAGAGATTCTAGAACCAGAACCTATAATTGCTCCAGAACGTTTTTTGTTAGCTGGAGCCATTAAAGAAATGGATTTTTTGAATGAAGTTCGTCAAAATATGTCCTTGCAGAAGATGGAGGAGTGGGTGAGACTGGATCCAGCCAGAAGTTTGAAAGACGATCTTCCTTTTTTTGATAACAAGCTTTATGTACCTACTGATGAGTTAAGAGAAAAGGTTTTGAGAAATTGTCATGAATCCATTTTATCAGGACATCCTGGTTTTAGAAAAACTCTGGAATTGGTTCGAAGGAATTTTTGGTGGGAAAAAATTCGCCAAGACACATTGAACTTTGTTAAAACTTGTGTAGTCTGTGCACAAGCGAAAAGTCAAGTTGGGAAGCCGCATGGTTTATTGGAGCCGTTACCTGTTCCTCCTCGTCCTTGGCACACAATTTCTATGGATTTCATAGTTGATCTCCCTCAAGATAAGGGTTATACTACCATTCTTGTTGTGGTCGATCTTCTTACTAAAGAAGCACATTTTTTACCAATGGAGGGAGAGGTTACCGCGGAAAAACTGGCTCATAGTTTTTTGCAAGGTGTAGTTCGACTACATGGACTCCCAAGTCAAGTTATCTCTGATAGGGGATCTCAATTTATTTCAAAATTCTGGAGGGCCTTCTGTAAGAAACTTGGGGTGGAAGTTAGTTTGACTTCTGGGTATCATCCGGAGAGTAATGGACAAGTGGAGAGAGTAAATCAAGAATTGGAGAAGTTTTTAAGGTGTTATTTACAAGCTAGAGAGGATTGGGTGGATTTGGTGTGGTTGGCAGAATTCTCTTACAACAATTGTGGAAAAGATGCTACTTCTATGTCCCCTTTCTTTTTGGGTCGTGGGTTTCATCCTCGCTTTCTGAGTTTTGAGGTGTTGGAGGATTCAGGGAATCCTAGAGTGGAAGATCGTTTGTTGATAATGAAAAATAACTTGGATAGAGCAAAAAAGGTTCTGGGAGAAAATAAGTTGAAATATAAAAGGTGTGCAGATTTGAGAAGAAAGGCTGGTCCTGAATATAAGGTGGGAGACTTAGTTTGGCTTTCTACCCGGTACCTGAAAATTAAGGGGAAGAATAAGTTTAGTCCACGATTTGTAGGCCCTTTTGAGGTAGAGAGAATCATCAACCCTGTGGCAGTAAGATTGAAATTAAACAAGCAGTTGAAGGTACATCCTACTTTCCATGTTAGTCTTTTAAAACCAGTTTGTTCAGGAACTAGATTTAGAACACCACCTTCCCCTGTGATTTTGGAGGATTCATCTGAGGAATTTGTGGTTAAACAAATTTTGGATTCCAGGAAAGTGAGGGGAAGGTTACAGTATTTGATTGATTGGGAGGGATATGGACCAGAGGAACGATCATGGGAAGATTCAGTTGATGTACATGCCCCCCGTTTAGTTGCTAAGTTTCACGCTAAAAATCCACATAAGATAAGCCCAGAGACTGGGCATTAGGAGGGGGGTACTGTCAGGTTTCCTTCCCTTATTCAAGTTTCCTTCTTATTATTTCTCTTTGTTTATCCTTTTCAGATTAGCTTTGTGTGGGTGGGAAGTTTTCTATTATAGTTTTACAAAGGTAGCGGGCGCCCCTCTCTCGCAAGAACAGACATGATAACCTGTTCAGTGGTTATTAACCACTTGAGAGTTCGCAGCCACTGCTTTTACTCACTGTGCCTTTCACAGATGGGAAATATCCATTTGCATATCAGTCTTTGTCCTGCCCGGGGGCAGTCCAGCACCGAAATACAATGGCAATTCCAATCTGAACGAGAGTACCACCAGCAACCCCATACACGTGTTTCACCCTTGTTGGGGATCATCAGTCGTCAGCAGTTGAGCGGCTACTTTCTTGGGGGTTACAGGAGAAGCTATCAGTTGGCAGGAATTCGTTTTTGAAGACAGGAAAAGCAGAAGATCCTTTTGAATTCGCTCAGGAGATAAGTGACTTTATTTGTACTGTTACTCTGTTCATCATAATGACATTCTCCTTGAAAATTCGTGAAAAGTTGTGTTTGTACTAGAACTTTTGAACTCCCGGAGTGCGCGTGTGTTTTCCAGCGCGGTGTTCCTTAGCGCGAGAATCTGTTTGTCGCGTGCGAATTCAAGTGAGCGTGTGTTTTCTAGCGCGGGTGTTCCGAGCGCGAGAAGCAGTTTGTCGCGTGCGATTTTAAATGCGCGTGGGTTTCAGAGCGCGGGTGCACCTTAGCGCGAGAAGCTATACGTCGCGTGTGAACTAAAGAGCGCGTGTGATTTCTAGCGCGGGTGTTCTTAGCGCGAGAAGCTATACGTCGCGTGTGAACTAAAGAGCGCGTGTGATTTCTAGCGCGGGTGTTTTTCGCGTGAGAATCAATACGTCGCGTGTGGAATAAAGGACGCGTGTGTTTTCCAGCGCGAGTGTTCCTTCGCGTGAGAATCAATTCGACACGTTTGAACTCAAGAGCGCGGGCGTTTTTATTTCGCGTGTTCCGCGCGAGAACATTGTTGCGCGTGTGGATTTTTGCGCGTGTGGATTCTTTTGATCGCGTGTATTCGTTCGTAAGTGAACTCTTTGCGCGTGTTCTTCAACCAGGAAGATTTCTAAGTGAAGTTCATCTGAATGGAGATAACCTGCGTGTGCGTTTAACAAGTGTTTTTTCTTCAAGGATTCTAAAACTCAATATAATTATAAATAGTTTGAAAGAAAAAGAAAGAATATTTTTAAGAACAATCTAACTGGACCTCCAGGGCATTTTGGAAAAAAGACAATGAACTAAGATTTCCAGATTTGCCTAAAGTAAGAAGTAGCTGGGAATTTCAAGTGTCTCAAGTAAGAGAGATTTTCAGCTTCTTATCAGCTTCTCTAAGAAATTTCAAGAGAAGAGCCAGGTATGATTTTTTCATTATTAGTTAAGGATTAATGTCTTCCCATTCATAAGGTTAAGTAAGTAAATTAAGGAATTGTATCTGCTATTCTTATATCCTCTGCAGGTTCAGCTCTGGTTAGCCTTGACGCAGTCTGCCTGGTGTTGTTTTGTTATCCACTTCCCCCTTTCCCTTTGGGGTGTAGTTTACAGAGCTGAATTGAAATCTAGTTCTGGGAATTACATCTCAGGGGGATTGTCGGGGGTTCAGCAGCTTCCGCGGACACAGGACCTCTCAGCCTGACAGTGGCCAAGTATTGCCATGGGCTGCTCTATGACCCTCTTTGTGGAGCATGCTCTTTTTGCCATTTTAGAGAAACCCAAAGGCACATTGGCATCCAAAGAGCTTCAGTTTATGAGATAATTAACTCTAATCTGATGATTAAGATTGTAAAATGTAAAATAGTGAATCCTTCCATGTTTATACGTGAGCCAGTAGAAGGCGGCGATCATGTGCATCACTGTGCTAATTATGTTGAATTTTAGGATATACCCTGTGTGAAGGAAAATGCTTTGGCGGGAGTCAGACTAGTGGGGAAAGGCATTCAGGTGCAGCGGTAGTGAGACAAATATGGAGAATCTGAAGTTGTAACAAGTGCAAGGCTACCGTCTCACTTTTCAGACCAAGCAGCAGAATTAGTAGCGCTTATTGTCATGTCCGAGAAGCACAAAGGGCAGGAACTATCAACCGTACATGCAGGATTAGCACATTGGAAAAGGAGGGGTTACTTCCGTGCGGACAGCACTCCAGTGCCACACGCATTTTTATTGGACAGGCTTAAGGCACTACAACTCCCAGTGACCATAGTGGTTGTTAAATGCATTTTGCGCACTAAGCAAACAAATTTTCTCTTGCGGGAACGAAGCCACAGGCGAACAATCCAAAAGGGTTGCATATTCCCCAGATATTTTGAGGTTTCATACTGAGACTATTAAAGATAAAGTAGTTCCAGCCATGTTAATGCAAGAAGGATTTAATAAATTGTCGATATCCCAACTAATGGAGATTCAAGGCAGTGCACCGCAGAAGAGCAAGAATTATGGGAGCGAAGGGGGTCTTCTTTATCCCCCACAGAAGCATTATGGTGAAAAGAAAGCACTGGAAAGCCGGTGATGCCAGTAGCATTATTAAAAGGTTGCACTTGAACAGCTGCATTATCCCCATGCATGTAACTAGGGAGAGTCTTGCTGCTACAATTGCGGAAGACTGGTTAATTCTGAATTTGTTGGAACATGTTGCACTATTTATGGTAAACCTCATCGTGTGTCAAAGGTTTACTGCTGAAAAACAAACAAAAAGGAGTAATCCACACTGGTTTAGACATAGAAATGTATGTCCTAGTTTTGCTTATTTTTACCAGAAAATGTTTCTGTGCTCATATAGAGAGTCACAAGTAGGAAATTACCAGACGTACAGCTGGAAAAATATTGACCATTTTTTAATGAAAAAAAATATATATACAAAATATACTAAGATTTAAAAAACGAATACAGTGAATTGAAGCTTAAAAATAAATTATTCAAACACAGAAACAGTGAATTAAACAGAGCTTGAACAATAAATTATTCAAACACAAAGAGATGCATTTCTCAAAACAAAGAAAGCAAAGAAAAGATCATATTCAACAATAAAATATCAGAAACATTATAAGAAAGAAAATGTAAACAGGAATAGGTACAAAACTTGAATGCAAATAATTCTCTGTGGTAGACTATTTTTCATTCATAAAGTTTACTAAGACTGTCTATTCTCAGAGATTTCTCTATTTTTTGTGTGTATCACGATCAATATGTGATCATGTTTTGTAATCTGCCTACTGCTGGGCATACACTGAGAACAAGCAGAGGGGTAATACCTTGACCCGAATGGTCCGTTTCAGCATTTACATATTGACTGTCTATATGCTGCAAGTTTGTAATGGATATACGTATCCATTAGTGGTGGTGTATCCCTTCTCTAAGCAGATCAAGGCAGGTCTGTGTACACAGCCTGATGCCACTTGCGCAACAAAGTTTTTAGTGTGCAAAGCTTTTCCGAGATTGGGGGTGGGGGGGGTGTTGAGATCCTACAATGGGCCACATTTTGTTAGTTAATGAGCTATTACAACAAAATCGGGCTTCTATTGAATAAGGAACACTTCATCTGCTCATCACCCGCAAGCAAAATTGTATATGTGCGAGACTCATTGGCCTCCTTAAAGTATTGCCAAGATTAAATCGATTTTGAATAAGGGATGGCTATATTGCCTACCCTTAGCTTTGTATGCCCTTTGTAATCAGCCAGGATCAGACCATCACCTCTCCCCTCATCAACTACTGACGGGACGTCATATGAGAACACCCCTTACACCTCCATCTAGGAGTAGAAGAAAAGCCCAGAATGTGGCTAAAACTTTAGGTGATGAATTGACAAGAGTGCATGCTGGTGAGCGGACTTTGAGTCTGATCGTGCCTCTGGAGGTCCAATTGGAGCTCCGAGTTCTGGACGGATTTGGCCTTGCAAAGACATTGCACTGCAAATGGGTCAGAGGTCTCCTGGTATTTGCGGTCCGCAGCTCTGGAGAGGCGCAGCACCTCGGGAAATTGTGCCATTTGCAGTTCAGCTAAGAGCTGGTTAGTCCCACCAGCCAAAGAAAAGGAGTCCTCTTTGGAGCTTCTGTCGATTACAAAAACAGGTTCAGGGCAGCAGTGGTCGCTTCACAGTGATTGGAAGGGTCTGGAAGGGTCTCTGGTCGTCTACAGTTTAGGTTCTTCTGTTGGTATGATGATGGTTATTTATAACACGCTTAATACCCAGAGGTTTCTAAGCGCGGACTCGGGGATCCAACCTGTGTCGCTCTGTGTCATCTTGCTTCCAAGGCGAGTACGTTGCCCTTGAGCTATCCTCCCATTTTCCAGTGGTCGACTTGCCTTTCACCTCAGGAACCTCACATTTTATTCTGTTTTCCCACACACTCCTCTGCAAACTAATTTTATAGAAAGAGGTGGGTGGCTTTCCAATCAGGAGAGCCAGCCAGTACCACCCCCACCCACCCCTAAATGGTAACTGTTTCCATTCAGGCACTCGGGTAGACAAAGGGCAGGGGAGTAAATAACTCCTCCCCCACTTCCAGCCTGCACAGACACACTGGAGCCTAGGCGGGACACCCAAGGGTTCCCATCAAAGGTAAAACGCACAGAGACCGCCCCCTACCAGAAATGGTAGAAGGCTAACAAAGAACAACCACGATAGAGATGGCGAAGAAATGGCAGAAAAAGGAGCCGCCATGTTAGGAACATAGATGGCCGAATTGTGCACAGCCGTGACTGAGTAGTATACGATAAAAAATATAATAGTTGTTAGAACACATCCACTGCAATCAACCATAACTACAGGGTTGTATATGTGGTTCAAAAGTCACAAGAGCTAAATAAAAAAATATAAAAAGGGTGGGAATATCAGGTATGCTCTTAGCACTCCACATAAGGGGGTGGGCACTAATCTCTCTTAGTATAAAGTTTTAGGAAGAATACAAAGTCTCCCTCTATTCTTAAGAAAGGATAAAGAAAGAATCTCGAAGGAGAACCCAAAGGGTTCCCAGCAACACTGCACATACGGCACTGTGTGCTGCAAAAGTTAAACAGATGCCTTTACAGAGATATGAAGGAAAGCAGGCTCCATAGTAAAAGGTAAAACACAGTGAACAGAGTTCCAAAAGTCAGACCAAATAAAAATAAATGAGGGGAAAAAGGCTCACCTCATTCAGGATAGAAAGAAAAAGGTCCAGAAGTCCAGCAAAAAGTGCTGGGGTCTCACAAGAAGATGGGAGGAAGCATAAGAATGATAAATCTCCCCAACACCCACCCTCTTAGACTTTTCCTTTATAGAGTAGGGCAGAACAACTTAAGCTTAGGCCATGTGTGTTAGAATAAAGAAGCATTTCATGAAAATACCACCCTGTTCATCTCCAGATTCTGACCTACCACACTTCTCTCCATTACACATTCCAGAGGGTCATGTGCTGAAGAACAAAGTATGATCTTCCTTGCATTGCAACTCCAAACAGTGTCCCTTTCTAGAACCTAACCATCTCATTGCGATTAACTAAAGGCCTAAAAACCAGGCTCTTGCAACAATCACAGCCATTTTACTTCACCCAAGCCCTCGTGGGCATGGCAACAAGAGACCACATTAGTGTTGAACGTTGTGCTGTGCTCTGTAAGCGAAGGGTTCAAGATTGCTGGCTGCCATTTAGCTCCTGCTTCAAGCCTAGAAGAGCCCAGTTAGTTTGAAACCAGCAGCTACTTTTGGATCAGGACATTGGATACATGCATATGTCACAATAACTTTGGATATTTGAGAATGTCAATAAATAAGGTTGGGTAGAAAGTTAAAATGTACCTATCCTGTGGAGAGCAGATGTGTGGTGCGTTGTGCACTCACTCCTGGTTCCTTAGTGGTAGCTTATGACTACCACTAAGGAGCCTGGTGGTAGCCTCATAGTTTGGTGCGCTTTACAAGTGTCAAAATGAAATAAATGGCTATTGGGTGATGGCCTGAACCCAGCAACTAGTTTTAGCACCTGCTCAACAAATCTCCATTTCAAGGGCTAAAAATAAACTATTACCACTTTAATGATTTACACTGTCCAATCTTTATATAAAAATTTTTAAAAAGCCTGACAAGCAGAAGAAAAAAACTGACATTACCCACAATACTATCTTGTTCGGTTCTCGAATCAATGCAGATTTGAAGATTTATAATTACGTTTTAAATGGCAGTGGAAGCCATCTCCGGCCAATTACAAGTAGCATAATCTCAGATGTAACAATGACAAAAATAAGTGACAGCTGTAAGGTTATCAGGATTACTGTATGGGGCATTATTAATCTCAGAAACTTAGATGAATTTACTGTAAACACACCTGAGCAGTGCCATAACAGACCTTCTCCCACCAAGGTGGCATAAGCCACAGTCTTGCAAGGCGATTTTAGGAGATATTGCATTGCCCCTTCCAACTTGGACTGACAACCAATCAAGGATTAACTGCCCCTAGTTTTGGCAGAAAGGAAGAACAAAACCAACTTTTCCTCCAGAGGAACCACTCCTAACCAGCACAGTTTCTCAAACTCCAGAGGAAATAACACCATGTGCGTGATCAGACAAGACAAAGTTTGCTTATCAACATGGGATCCAAACTCTACTGTCCAAAGGTGAACACGTGTTTAGAAATAGATGCAAGGATAGCATAGCACTCTACAAAAACACTCAAATATAAAAAAGGCATACGAAGGCAAATCTATTAGTCAAAAAATATATTTTTTTTAAACTCTTCCACACTAACTTTGGAAACACAGGTCCTAAACTTCAAAACAGCACTGAAGGAGTGTATACTGAGGTCTTCCGAGAGTAACCTGTGACTTGACAATGCATCACTAGCACTCATATCAACCACCCAAACATTCCCAAAAAACGTGTTGTCCTCTTATCAACAACCAGTGCTCTGGATAAGATTTTGAAGTGTAGTATTTTACTCCCCATTTTTTAAATTAAACATGTAATCATCCCATTCCCCAATGGGAGTATTTTATAAGCTAGTAAATATATGTTAACTGGGGAAATATTTTTGTAATAATTATTTCTTGCACCTAATTAAGATACATGTTTACTTCTTCCGATCATACAGAAAAAAATAGCAGTTTCTTCCTGTGGTATTACGTGCACTGCTGGTCCAAACCTATCTATGGATCTGTGCGAGAAAGCAGGGGCACAAGGTCATGTGTGTCCATTTCCCCTTTTTTGTTGGGGAGTATTTTTACTCCTTACTAGTTTTTTGAAGTATTTGCATATTTATTTATTTAAGGGAGTAAAAGTGGCCGATACAACCCTTATCTGTAGGGATGATATCCACAACCTGCATTGTACTTCACAAACTGACTACAGCTTAAGCCTACTACTTGGCCTCCCTCAAGCCCTTCCTCTAAACAAAGTCCTCAACTTTGAAACCAGTACAATCTCTACAATGTACCAACCCCGCCTCCTCCCCCTCATCCCCCTCCATCTGCCAACAACATGCTGGTTGGCTCTCCACACACAACTGCTCTATTTTCAAGTTCCTTCTCCTAATGTACAAAGCCATCAAAGGTCTTGCTCCTCAGTACTTATCTGATTGCATCAGAGTTTACTCACCATCTCGATCCTCCTCTGCACTCAACTCATTTTAAGCATTTCTGATCGAAACGGACATCCCTATTATACAAATAAATGCAAAGGGTTCCACAAAAGAGATTAAGTTTCACTATACTAGAGAATATGGAAAAGCAAGTACAGGAAACGCTTTGTTCGCAACGTTGGGAAATCAAGGATGGTGGATAGCAAAACGTGCCAGAAAATAGACAGATTGAACGAGCAACAAGAAATGGAGCAATAAGTCAGTTTAATAAAGATGCTCCATGGAATTCTGCTCAATAGATTTACGAGCACACCAATTCAGAATGTAGTGATTCAGTAATTTAACATCCCAGAGGCTTCCATTAATAGCAATGACATGTATAAATTAATAGAGCTTTACGGATAAAAAAGTGTGATAATGCTTTTTGCTGTTCATGTTGAACAGAATTGTGTTTATCTAAACATAGAGGACGCCACTATAAATACTCCGGTCCTATTATGTACATGACATTACACATCTCCTCCAAAGCAGACCTGCGCCAAAGTAACCCACTTTGCTGAATTTTAAAACACTCCATCCACAGCAAGCTGTATACCTACCTACACAGCAATCAAATGTGAGATTGGGGGAGAACGTAGCATAATAAAAGTGTTCAGACAAAAAAAATAATAAAGGGGGCCAGCCATAAGTAAGGCCAGTGATTGGTGACGGCCCCCTGCCTGCTCATTTAGCAGGCAAGGAATTAATGACTATTGACAATAACCAGAGCAACTGCGCAGTGCACTGAACCATATGTGGAAAGTAATCACTGCCAGCACACAGGTGCCTTTTGGCACTCACCCACCAGTAGTGCCCTACCAACTACCATGCATTAGTTCTGGTTTACTGCTAAAGCCCTTCTAGCCATACCCAAGTATGACATATCAATCGAGGAAACGTAACATTAATCTGATTCAGTTTGATATACAACTCAAGATTAATAGACTACCACAGGAATCAAAAAAAAGAGGTCTGAAATTTAGGAGCCTCCCAAAAAGAATGAATGTCACATATGTTCGTAGCCTCAGTTGTCTTGGGAACTGAAAAATGTTCATGTTGGTGTCAAGATAACCAGACAATTCCAAGCGATTTCAAACTCTGCTACAATTTTGGTTATACTCAGTTGGCATCAATTTTGCACTTTTTTCACAAACGGCGTTCTATGGATGCTTTTGTGTTTTGCTTCGAGCTCCGCTTTAGCCAACACCTTGCGCTCAAAAGTACTGTTAAGTACTGTTAAGGAACAATGAGCCCAGCAACACAAAGTATATGAATGGATTTCAAAGGGCCAAATGCAAGTAACAGTACTATTCACGAAGGTTAGGGCAAGTTGCAGACAAAAATCTATCCATCCATCTCAGGCTGGGACCGAAAGACGGCAAAAAAAAAAAAAGCCGAGAAACAAAAATAAAATCCGATATCAGAAATCACTATTTGTAGTATCTAGTTTGTATACATGTATGCAACGTACAGTGTGTAAAAGGGGCTAGGAAGAGAAGGTAAAGTCATTCGGTAAGATAATGAAGGGGACATACGTCTCGGCAGAAGGACAACGACGTGCTCGCAAGGGAGCAACACAGGTTCGATCCCCGGGTCCGCGCTTAGAAACCTCTGGGTATTAAGGGCGTTATAAATAACCTATCATACATTTTCACCAGTTGAAAACTCTCAGGAAAGGCATGCCGAATAAGTGTGCACTTTGATACAAGGTAGGTCAGTGAAATGTGTCGAAACGACCAGCATGCACAGTGAACCAACTCAAACTGGATCAAATTGTCCACGAAAACGGTTCTCCATTCATGGTTGCCAACTTTTCACAACAGGGAGCAACTTGCACAAGGCAAACAAACCCTTAACCCCAATTCTGTAAAAGCAACACTATTTGAAAAAACCTTGAAGGAGTTAAACCATTGCGCTGGGGTCATTGTGTAATGTATATAAGGGAACACACATACACATTGTAGAAAAGTAGATTCTACAGTGAATGGTTTGTAGCACAGTAGATTCTACGGTCAAGAAAATGCAGAGACAAGCAGCACTGTTAGAGCTCGAACATACACGTTACACAAAGATCGCTGCAGATATACATTTACGGGTAGCTGGCCTGATGGGAGGGAAACTCACCACTTCTGCCAACATGCAGAGTGTCTGCTCGACATCAAAAATCGGGTAGACGAGTGGATAAGCCACTGCCACTTTTCTCAAAGATCACGTCTTCAGTCTCACTCTTGTATATCAGAAAATATGCTAAAACACACCTCTAAAAAAAATGTCGGAATGCCCCTGCATAACATTTTGCATACCTAGTCACAACATTATAGATGCAGTGACAGAATAGAAGCGTTGCTCGTTTCACATCAGGCATTGAAGCATCCTTAAACGGTCCTAAAAGGTCGTACTAAATTAAAGGCGTAGACACCCCCCATTCCTCCAGAAGAACCTTTATATTAAACCCAGCTGCTTATAAACACACCATTTGACAAAGCATACATGGTATTACGAGCAAACACTTGCAAAACAATCGGCATGAACACTTAACCAGAGATTAATATTTGAGAGGAAAGCGACATCACTTCAGTGTTCCTGGTGTCTGCTGCAGCTATTCAACCGCTGTCCTTTACCAGAACATCATTGGAAACAAAGACAGTGTGACGATAAAGTATCTGCTGATCAAGAGGCGGTCAGGCAGGGACACTGGCCAACACTTGCAGGACCCCAATGATGGGAGTCACAGAGCAGATGCAGGCAGCAGCTGGCATGACTCACTCTGGAACCTGTGCGCATTTCTCCCCGAAACTTTCAAGATCTGCACGGGAGCAAACTAACGTTCTTGCCCCCTTTGCTACAGAATGGGGCAGTTCCCCCCTTGTCCCCATGCCCACACCACTAGCCATTTGAACCAGCGACCGGAATCTGCCATTTATGACAGTGTGGTCATTGACTCAGTATCAGATCTCCACCTGAGCAGTGGATGAGTATTGTGCAAAAACATACTACTCGCCGAACACACTTCCCGGCCAGCTTCTTTAGCGTGTACCCCTCAATCTCACTCATAGTTCAGAAATGATTGGGCATCATTCACCTGGCATGAACGGTGTGGCCATTACCAATCCACATTACCCGATTTTTAGCATTTCAGATTACATTTCGTAGTTGTTGACAACAAACCCTAAAGCACTCTATGCAAATCTTCAACCAGCTGTGCATTATCTATTCAAGCAATTCCATCTACGTGATAAGTGTTTTTTTTAATATTCTTACTGCGCTCCTTAATTTTCCACACCATTCGGATCCCGGAAGGTGAATAAAGGACGAGTAACTGTGTGAAGTACAGCACGCAGGCACTTTACTAGATGCGGTTAATGCGGCTATAAAAGCCACCTCGGAAGAATTTGCCAATGATGTACTTATAGTATACTACAAGAGAACGTCATGCGGAAGATGGGGCTTGGAAACCTTGAGGGGTGACGATGACTGCGGTGATGGAGAGTACCCCCGTCACTTGACTAACGGCGAAGGATGCGAACTTCACCTGTCACCCGCTTTGCTAACCCCTGCTGGCTAACCTACCCGATCCCCTCATAGATACCTCATTTCCAGAAACCCCCAACCTGTCCCCTTTTCCCCCTCTCACCCGGAACCAGCGTTCCCCTCACCTCCGCTCGCCTGTTCTTCTCTAAAAGGAAAAGACAGCACCACCGATCCGCGTGCAACCGGCTCGCCACCCAATCGAAATCAACCTTATTGTGAGGTAGCGAGAGGACACACAGGCCGCAAGATTCTGGGACCTTCTGGGAGATGTAGTCCTTACTGATTCTCCGAGCGAAGGCAACTGAGTAGTATAGCTAGTTTCAAAACTAGTTCTCCCAGCAGAGATCTCGCCACAACCAGTCATGGCCGTGAGCAATTTACTGTGCTGCATTGCGAGCTGGGTATTGTAGTGTTTTGTACATAGTGCCTGTGAAACGTTGCTGCTGTGCGGCTCACGACACTACAGCTCCCACAATGTTGTGCGCGAGGCAGGCTCAGTTGTCGTTTTCGTTTCGAGATACAGAATAACGTCACTTTAGGGCGGAGACAGAGAGAGGAAATTAGGGACGCACATAGCGTTGAGACAATGCCTCAACTTACGTCATCACTAACTGGGATTTAGTTAACTGAAGTCTACCAAGTTTTATGAGCTTACCCAAAAGTATCTGAGTGTAGTGAACTTGAGCGGGAGAGTTTCGGTACATAAATCCTGGACCGTCCACGTGGAAACCCCTGGCATGAGGGGGAGGTGGTAGGGGGAATTAGCACATTTCCTGGGAGGGTGCCCCACTTGGAGAGAAAAAATGAAAATATTTTTTTTCTCAAAAATATATATATTTTTTTCTCTTTTTGAATTCACTCTGCATTCATAAAGAAATAATGTCTTATGAAGGCAGAGTGACAAGAAAAAGAAACGTTCTTTTTGAAGTCTGAGTGCTCCCTGGGGAAAAAAGTTTATTTTTGAAGTCACCCTGCCTTCTCAAAGAAATGATTTCAGTTATGGTTGTCCTTAAGGAAATCATTTCTCCAAATGTTGGGAGAGGCGTTAACTTCATGAGCGGTGGGGGAGGGGCAAACTTATTTGTGTTGGGATATCTCATTTCTTTACACATTTTAATGAGACTATTCTAGTGCAGCTTCAATGTTACAAGCAGTTAATTCTCTCCTTTAAGGTTGAACGCACCCACTTATGGACTGCTGTGAGAATGAGTGGTCTCCTGTTCTCTCTCTACCCTTCCAATAACTCCCCTGACATGCAAGTACTATACCGACATAACGATTTCAAGGCATTTGAATGCAGGCGCTAACCGTGAAATGCTTTATGTTAGTAATTGCTGGGCTCTTGTTAACAGCTAAACCCAGGTGCCGTTTAACATGTGTCCTGTTCTGTCCAGCAACTGCTCTGAAGGTCAGCCTGGCCAAGTCAACATAGCCCAATGTTTCAGGCGGGAGGTACGAGTGTTAATGCCTTGATTACTTATTGATGATCTTCATTACTCCTAGCCCTATTTTTCCTCGTCCCAGTACTTGTGTATGAGGCAGTACTTGTATATGAGGCACTTTGCCTCACACACAAGTACTGAGATGAGGTAGCGGTACATGGAGGTAATGCCTGACTTAGCTACCTGTAATCTTCATTACTCCTAGTCCCACTCTTCCTCATCCCAGTACTTACCTATGAGGCAAGGAGCCTCATACGTAAGCTCTTGGACATGGAATAGGGCAGTGGAGGTAATTCTGGGCCAAGGAGCTGATTTTGGAGGTTGGGGTAGGATGGGAGGGAGAGGGGATGTGGGGGCGGGGGCGGGATTGTGTGACAAATCATAATGTCACACAATCCCCAGACTAAGCAGGCATGAAAGGTGGTGTTAGTGGCTAGAGAAGCATTTGGTGCAGCCAGTCTAGTCATTCCTCAGTTTGGTATGACTTTTTTGTAACTGAGCATTTCTGATAAAGCAGTCCTGCTAAGTGTACCTGGCTAGACTGACATTTGGGTGCTGCCAGTCTAGCAGTTTCTTACTGCGGCATTGTATATTTTTCTGGGGATCTGTGATAAAATTACATGATATGAGTCATTTATAACGCGTCTGTACACAAGTGTTTCTAGGCGTGACAGGAAAAGGGAGGGAAGATAGAGGGAGGACAAGACAAACATTCTTACTAGGCCTTGTGTCATTCAGATTGTGAATTGACAAGAACGAGAATTGAAAGGGGAAAGGGAAGGGGCAGCAAAGCTCTGGGTAGTGCAAGGAGAACAAGGGACTGGAGGGTTACAGTTACAGTCCCTAAGTGCACGGTAAGCCGAGAGGCAGTGCAAGGGTGACTGATCAAGAAAGAGTCTGGACTCAGTGAAACTCTGAGGGTAGCCATGCAACCAGTCGGTCCAGCAGACAGGTAGGTCAGGTAGGCCAGCATGGGAGGGAGAGAGAGAAAGCAGAGGAGAAGAGGAAAGTTTTGAGCTGCTTCTGGAACTCCGGGTGGTCCGACTCAAGTTTGAGTGGGGAAGGAAGGCCATTCCAGAGGGAGGCACCTGCAGAGGAGAGAGATCTACCCCTGACTTTCTGCCTGGAAAAGCATCGAACCCTTAGAGAGTTGGAGGTAGCTGAGCAAAGGGCTCGAGAAGGAAGGTATTTTGGAAGAGAGCGTTGGATGTAGTGCGGGCCCTGGGCCCAGAAAGCCTTGTGCACAATGCAAAGGGTCTGGAACTTGATCCCTGCAGCAACCAGAAGCCAGTGGAGAGATTTCAGGGCTGGAGAGATACGATCCCTGGGCTTCAGGCCAAGGATAAGTCTTGCACTCCTGTTCTGGATTAGTTGCAGAGGGCGGAGAGTAGAGGAAGGCAGATTGAGAAAGAGGCTGTTGCAGTAGTCCAGCCTAGAGAGGGTACCATGGGCGTAGGACATGGGGGACAAATCCCACCCACATTCTTAAGTGGGGGGGATACAATGTCATTTAGCCCCCCCCCCAGTTTGTGTGTCCTGCCCTGGAGTCTGCTCATTTGCCATCATGTGCACTGATGCGTGGAAACTTCAGACTCTGAAGTTTGCACGCAGCAGGCGCGGGCCGAGGATTCTATCCGAATCCGCAGCGACCATGATTCGCAACAACAGTGGGGGGGGGGAGAACGATGCAGGACCATGAGCAAGAGTTGTTGACAACAACTCTTGCTTGTGCGTTCCCCTCCTAGCCCACCCCTGGGAATACGGCATGTGACACTGCCAGCCTGCTTTGAGTGCGCAGTGCACTAGTGAGCTGTTACGCTCACCTGGTATCCACGGGGACGCCACCCAGCCGTAGGGACTCTGGTATCCTTCTCTGCGATTCCCAGGTGTGACCAGCAGGGAAGTTCTGCATGGAATACAGGTGGGCAATGTTCAAGACTGGGCAACTGGGGTAAGCAACCCCCCACCACCTCATATGCCTGCAGCCCTTCTGGACCTCTCCTCACCTTGTTGTTAATTCAGGTGTGCTCTCCGTACTGCCTTCTTGGCAGGGGCGCGTTGTCCTTTGTGGACGAAAGTGATCTAGTTACTTCACTGTTGCCGGCCCGTTTTGAGTCTTTCAGGTATGTCTTATTGCTGTTGTATATTGTTGTTATTCTTGCATGCCTTTCTTGGTTTAAATAATGTCTTTTTCTCTTCCTTAGGTGCGCGGAAGTCCAATGTGATGCATTGGCTGAATTGGGTCTCGCCGGTAAATGATGGCGTATTAAGAGCGCCTTGATGCGGTAAGTAGGTGTTATGCGCAGCGCTATGCGCAGCGCTATGATGCCTTGCCTTTGCTAACCTTTTGTCTTTTCTTTCCCATAGATTGCGGTGCTCACCCAGTGTATGAAATCCCGAGGCGATGCTGGTCGAGGGGCGACTTGCGAGGTAAGCTTTTCGGCACAATTCGTTATGTTGTAAAAGTGTCTAATGTCTTGTTTCTTCCTTTTTTGCAGATCCGCCGGTACGGGAGACGCGCTGATCCTAGGATGCTGTTCGCAGGAGCTGTGGGCAGCTAACAATGAAATTACAGGTAAGCTGCTGCTGTTAACAATGTCCTTTTGTCTCTTTACAGGTGTTCTTCCGAGGTTCGCGGGTACAGCTGAACACGATGAGCGTCACGTTGCAGGATTGCAAAGTAACGCGTAGCGTGTTATCCAAGTAGGGTGTGGTTTAAATAGCTTCAAGAAAGTAGCCCAGGTAAAGTAGTTCCTAGGCTACCACACCCAAAACACTATACCTCATAGCTTGGTTCCAAGGAGCCACGCTATGTGGATGCCTCCATGTTGGCTGGCACTTGAAATAAAGTAGTTCCCTAAGCACAAGTCTTTATTAAGTATGAGCCTGGTGCCAAAGGCACCAGGACTGGCCCCAAGTTTGTTGGAGACCCGAGCCAAGACCCCTCCTGGCCCATGAGCTTGCCAGGGGGGTTTCTGGATGTGGGTCGTGACATGCGCAGCTTTCCAGCCTCCTCTCACCTTCAGAAGCCACTACAGCAGGCAGCAACGCGTGCTGCTGGTGCTGGGCTTCCGAGAGTGAGCGTGAGCCTGACTCGACGGTGACGAAGACTATCACTCGACGTGTCTGCACCTCCACTTTCTTCAGGTATTCTTCCTTTCTGTCCCTGCTCACTGAACCGCCTCATGTTGCAACCACTCGCTTCCCTGCTCTCTAGTTTAGACACCAGTGAAACTGTGTCCTTTCCCTTCCTCTCACCTGCCTTCTCTCTTCCTGCTGCCTTCTTCCTTCATGTCATCGCGTTTTGGTAAATAATTCTGTAAGGTTTCTAACAACTCTACTGCGGCTGCCTCGTGTTGCAACCACTCACTTCCCTGCTCTTTGGTTTAGACACCAGTGATCCTTTGTCCTTTCCCTTCCTCTCACCTGCCTTCTCTCTTCTTCCCGCTGCCTTCTTCCTTCAGGTCATCGCGTTTTGGTAAATCATTCTGGAAGGTTTCTATCAACTCTACTGCGGCTGCCTCGTGTTGCAACCACTCGCTTCCCTGCTCTCTGGTTTAGAAGCTAGTGATCCTGTGTCCTTTCCCTTCCTCTCACCTGCCTTCTCTCTTCGTGCTGCCTTATAAGCACTATGCATGTCCTTCTCTGAAGTTCTGTTAAAAACATGCATTGGCAAAGCCAACAATTTCAGCTTGTTTATCAATATCAGGCATTCACCAAGCAGTGCTATTATATGTCCATAATGGCCAGGTACCCTCCCCACCTTGCAGCTGCTAGAATCCAGTTAAGACCACTATGACAGTGCCTGACAAATGCCTTTCCCTTACCTACACAAAAGCCAAAACTGTTGGCATTGCCAATGCCCAATTAATAATGCCTTTCATCTGTGTGCCCTGCTGCCCTTACCTCCCAACATAGGAATCGGGTTGGAGATGCATGTTGTCCGGGCACCTTGCTTTGTTCGAAAAACTATGTTTATAGAGGTAAGTAATTTAGTTTTCTAGTGATGTAATTCCCCTTGATTTCATTCCCTGTGGGCACCCTACACACATTACATTGGTCCCACTCCCAAACTTGAATTGCAGAACTTAGCTCCACAAGTCCTTGGAATGGCCCTGCGTGGGGAGTGAGACACAGAAAATATTTCTGGCAAGCCACTCGCACATATAACACACACACACACTGACACAGTGAGGATATATGTGATTTAATACGTACTGCTATTTTAATTTTGCGAACAGTCGAGTTCTTTGACTAAAAAACAATAAATAAATAAAAAAAGAAAAGTGTCAAGGTGTCCAGTGTCCCCCCAGATTTTATGGGTCTCCTACATCCCTGGAGGGTACAACGTCCTTTCATCATTGGATGAAAGGACCCTGGGTTTTTCTCTGTCGTTATTTCAACGTGAAAACTCATAGAATTTTGTAGGGGGGTGTGGGTTTTCGGGAATAGTAAAATAATTAAAGGGGATGGGGATTAGGGGGGACCCCTGTTAGGAAAGATTTCATATTTGAATGTAATTTTCCCTCCATGTGTCAACCCCCAAACTTTTTGCTGCTGTTCTACACCCGGATCTAACCTTTGCCAGAGAAGCGCAGCCCTCAGCTGCACTCCTCTGGGCTTTCGCTCAATTCTTATGGGGAAACTGACATGCCCTGAAGACACTCAGTACTGGGAGACTTCGTTTCCCTTAGTCCTTTCCTCATGTTGCAGCTTTTGTGCAACATGTAACGGGTGTACAATGTAACTTACCTTACAGTACACTTGGGTCTCTAGTCATTCCAAAGGCCCTAGAAACTCTCGCTGGACTTATTATGAACTGTGCAGGTGTGTCACGGACAGGACTGGTGGCATCTATCGTTTATCTCATGTTTCGAACCCTTTTTTGCCATGTTAACCGCATTAACCGCGTTTGGCACGAATAGCTGGCCTGGCTCCAAAAGGGCCATGTTACGAGGTTCTCTGTCCTGTCCTTTGGCCATCTTGCCCCTTCCCCTTCCCCAGGTCAAGCCGACCTGGGCCAGTCCTTATTTGGTCATGCACTTTCCCGCGAAACCCAATGCTTTTGCGGGCTTCTGCATGCCTTGTGTGTGTGCCTCCAGGATGTGGGCTGGGATGTCTGTTCCCAATACACATCCTGGGTGCCAGAGAGTCTAGAGTGTCCTGAATGCCTGGGACCACTGTGGTCCGTGATTGGTCCACATATGGAGTGAGTGTTTGTGAGCAGATCTCCCATTGGGTCCTCTCCGTTTTGGCGCGAAGGGAACTTTGGATAAGAGGAGGCTGAAAACACCACTACCATGTCGATCTCCTGAGTTCACACGGAACAAAGGATAAGGAGCCAAGTATCCTGCAACAAGAAGCCGAGTTGAGGAACCGCTGGTGATCCGCTGGAAGGTTTGGCACCCTGAGCCCGCTGTCGTCCTGCGAGACCTCTCTGCATCTGATCGTCCTAGAAGGTCTGCGAAGGCGCTTCGACCCATTGGAATAGTGGAACCAACTATTCTCTGCACCTTCATCAAACCCTGCAAGTAAGCCTCTTCGGAAGTGTCCCTGGGCCAACCAGTGGGCTGACCAGCTTACACGCGACGTTTGCTCTGTCACCGCCATTGTTTCGAGGAAGCCCTCAGAACTTGGCAACTGCTAGCTCTGTGTCCACGGCACCCTCACACCGAAATTCGTACACTTGGCATTCCCAGGTCTGAAGTGAGACGAGTGCGCCCGGACCCGAGTAAATGCGGTTGCCCTGCTGTGGCAATGACCTGTGCACGTTCGCTGCCTTTGTGACCCCCTTGACCCTGAATACTGCTACCGCGGAATCTACACGGTGTCGAGACGTCCCGATTGTCGCATTCGAACCTGCCAGCAAAGTGAACTGAACTGGCGTAGTCTGGGTCTGCCTGCGTTAGGGACCGGTGAGTAGTCCATACCCCAACCGGTGGCCCCTAGCGCAGGAGCCCATTTCTTTTCTACCGCTGTTGCGAAATAGCAACTCTATCCCGCACTCTCAACCTGCCTCTGCACGTAAGTGGAGGACCTGCTTGAATAGTGGGGACTTGTTCTTCATAGACCGCATCCACCTTCCTGAGCTGCTAGTGACCCTTGAAGAGACCCTATTTTGTCCATTGGCACCAGCGCGTGCAGGTACTATTGAGCATAAGGCTCCTCTCTTCGTAGGGCTGCCTCTTAGTTAGGTGTATTTCTGATGATGAACTGGGTCTAAAGATTACCTGCACTGCCTGTTTTCCTCCCCATCTAGGGGGTCTACATATTCCTTGCTGTTAACTCCTTAGACCCCTCGGTCTTGTATATATATTGTATTGATTGTGATGTATTGGTTTACTTTAGTGTTACTGTGATTCTTTGCTATGGTCTATGTTACAAAGGCCTTGTAATAAATGTGTCTGTATTTTTAATATAACACCTGTCTGGAGTAATTCATAAGTGTCCTTGCTTTGTGTGCTCATTGAGGTCTTTCCGTCACCCTCACCCCTCTTGAGACTTAGTCTTGACCGCCGCCATCGCTACCCTGATTGGTCTGGCTTGTCCAGAGGTTACCTTGTTCCAAGAAACTAGGCTGGCCTTCTGAACCTCTGCCCCTCCAGGTCAGAGTTCAGAAATCCGTCTTAACAAATTGGTGTACAGCGGTGGGATAGGACTGAAGGTATCCAGTGTTGCGCACTAGTGAAGGCATTTTGAGTTATTTCTACCAGGACACATAGTGAATTGTTGTAGTATAACTTTTTAAAGGCCACAGTCCTATCTAACAGTATGGAAACAAGTACCTTGTTAACTTTAAATGGTTCTAGATCCGATACATTAAGAAAGATGTGTGCTGAGAGAGGTGTCTCCTCTCAAGGCACGAAAGTGGAAATGATCCAAAGAATAATGGACTGGCAAGAAGCCAAGCTTAGAGCTATAGCTTCTGAGGACAGTGCAGAAGGAGGTGGGGCTGCTCTCACTGGTAGAACTGATGGTTCTGCCGCTGCACTGATCCACAGCAACCATGAGGACATGGAGGATGTAATGTCTAATGTTTCCTCTGCCAGTGCTGACGGGGAGGCCATACTTGAATTCAAGAAGCAAGAACTGCTGTTTAGGCAGAAGGAGCTTGAGTTCAATATGGCCAAACTAAAGATAGAGCAGGCAGAAAAACAGAAAGACAGGGATCACCAGTTGGAACTGGCCAAGCGTCCAAGATTCAAGGTTCCTGGACATGGGTCTGGGGCCTCATCTCATCCAAGGTTTCCAAAAGATCTGCTCAGTATGTATGAGGAAAAGAATTACATTATGGACTGGCTGAATACATTTGAGTATGCATGTGAAGTTCAACAAGTTGACAATGCTGATAAAATTGCCTGGTTACTTAGCAGACTGCCCCATTCTGACTGCAGTACCATTATGGAAATGTCAAAATCTGAGAGAGCAGATTTTGCAATGTTGAAGCAGACATTCTTAAAGTTTGGAAAGACTCCTGCCCAATACTTAAAAAGATTCAGAGAGTATAAGAAAAAAGAAGGTGGTATTTGGGTATTTTATGTAACCGAATCCTTAAAAAATTTGACTGGCTGGGTTGAAGGTTATAAGGTTTCTACCTTTGAAGGTATGATAAGTCTTGTCATGCTGGAACATATTTTTGCATTTTCTTTCCCTGAACTTAATCAGCACTTGGCAGATTCAAAGGAGATAGATCCGAAGAAGCTAGCCATTGCTGCAGATTTGTGGGTGTCACATCGAGTGTCCCATAAGGACAAAACTCATCCTGGTAAGCAGGAGGAAGGGAAAAAGTCCAAAGATAAAGAGGGTGGGGAAACTGATAAATCTTCTTCCCGAAAGGGCCACAAAAAGAAAAATAAGGGTAAGGCACAAGAGAACTCACAGGGTAGTGGAGGTCAGCCTCCGAAACAGAACTCTGGTTATGGTAAGCCTCCCTATGTGAACAGACCCAATGGATCTTGTTTTGCTTGTGGGGCAACTGACCACGTGAAGGGGGATCCCAGATGTAAGGTCAAAACCTTGGGGGTCCACTCTGCTAATCTGGCCTTCTCCTCCTACGAGGAAGAAGAGATTACGGAGCATCCTTCTCCTCAGACTCCTTCCCCAGTGGGATAGAAGCTGAGGCAATTTTAGTTTCCCTGGGTTCCTGGGAGCCTAAAGTCTCAGAGGCGTATGCTAGGAATCCAGATAACACCAAGCACTACTTTAAAGACAGTGTGCTGATCAATGGAGTAGATACTCCAGCTCTTAGGGAGAGTGGGTGCAGTCGGACTGTAGTGAATTCTACCTTGGTAGACCCAGAGGAAGTTGCCAGAGCTACTCTGATGCCCACTAAGTTGGCTGACGGCCCACCTCTCATGTTCCCAGTATACCTGTAAATCTTACTATCAATGGAACAGCAGTGAGGATTCCAGTGAGGATTCAGAGGAGTGTCCCAGGAAAGGTCTTGTTGGACAATGATCTCAGAGCTTTAGGGCTTGTGGGAGATACTGCTGACAGACCATGCACAAGGTCTCAAACAAGGGCAGGTAGTTGGTCCATCACCAGGACCTGACGAGGAGGTGGTGATACCTGAAGTGTTTGACCCCAATGACCATCCTGAACTAAACGATTTGTTAGTAGAAGGTGGTCCTGACAGGGAAGAATTCAGTAAAGGCCAACGTGAGTGCCCATCTCTGGAAGGCCTAAGGAGACAGGCCTGCTCCCAGCTTGAGGGTGAAGCTCCTGGGGAGCATCGGATTTATTGGGAAAGTGAGCTCCTGTATAGTGAGACTACAGAGTCTACAGAAGGAGACCATAGGAGGTTGGTGGTTCCCCTTGCTGTAAGACCCTTCCTCCTGCAGCTGGCGCATTAAGTGCCCCTTGCCTTGCTGGTCACCTTGTTATTAAGAGGACCAAGCAAAGGTTACCCATGCACTTCTACTGGCCCAAGATGGGGGTGCAAGTAGAAAGTCACTACAGGAGTTGTGCCTCCTGCCAGTTATCTGGTAAGAGTGGCTCAACAATCCAAGTTCAATTGGTACCCCTCCCAGTTGTGGGGGTACCATTTGAGAAGTTAGAGATTGACATTGGTGGTCCCCCTGACCCCCAAACATCCTCAGGCAATATGTTTATCCTGGTGCTGGTCGACCATGCCACCGGGTATCCTGAGGCTATCCCATTGAAAACTGTGACTGCCAAGTCAGTTGCACAAGCTTTACTTGGCATCTTTACTAGGGTTGGCTTCCCTAAAGAAGTTGTGTCTGACAGAGGCAGCAACTTTATGTCTAAGTATATGAAGGCTATGTGGAAGGAATGTGGGGTCACCTATGCGTTTTCTTCTGCATAACACCCCCAGACCAATGGTCTGGTGGAACGGTTTAACAGGACCTTGAAAAGTTTGATTGGGGCTCTGGAAGAACCTCAAAGAAGAAAATGGGATCTTCGTTTACCATGCTTACTGTTTGCCTACAGAGAGGTACCACAAGAGGGTATTGGCTTCAGCCGCTTTGAACTTCTGTTTGGTCACCCAGTACGGGGACCCTTAGCCATAGTCAAGGAGGGATGGGAGATGCCCACTCCCCCCATTACTACCAACGTAGTGGACTACGTGTTAGGGCTCAGAAAAAGGATGGTACTCCTGATGGGTCTGGCTAGTGACAAGGTGAAGGCAGGACAAGCCCTGGTGAAACATTGGTATGACTTGAAGGCTTCCCTCATTAACTTTACACCTTGTCAGAAAGTCCTGATCATGAATCCCATAAGGCCTAGGGCTTTACAGGATAAATGGTCAGGCCCTTACACAGTGGTGGAGTCACTGGGTGAGGTCAACTATTTAGTGGACCTTGGAAGGCCGGGACAGACTCCAAAAGTGTTCAATGTAAATAGGCTGAAGGCTTTCATCCCAAGAGTTGAAATCGCAGCACTGCTATTGGCTTCAGATGTTGAGGAAGAGGAGTCTGAACCTCTTCCTGACCTATTCCAAAGCAGCCCTTCAGATAGCTCCATCGAGGATGTCCGAGTGGCCCCTCATCTGACTTCTGATCAACAGGCTGAGGTGACAAGTTTGCTTAGGCAATTTTCCCCCCTGTTTTCACAGTCCCCTGGTTTGACACCTTGGTGCAAACATAACATAGACACAGGAGACAGCGTACCTACCAAAAGTAGGGGATACAGAATGTCAGACAAAGTAAGGTCTTACATTAAGACAGAGGTCAACAAAATGTTGGATCTTGGGGTGATTGAACCCTCTAGTAGTCCTTGGTCCAGCTTTGTGGTTTTGGTTCCAAAAGCAGGTACTTCTGAATTGAGGTTATATGTGGATTGCAGGGCTCTGAATGCTGTCACCAAGATAGATGTACACCCCTTGTCTAGAACAGATGAGCTGGTGGATACCTTGGGTGCCTCCAAGTACCTCACCACGTTTGACCTCACTGCAAGCTTTTTGCAAATAGCCCTTGCAGAACATGCCAAGGAGAAGTCAGCTTTCTCAACTCCAGAGGGCCTTAACCAGTTCAGGGTAATGCCTTTTGGCTTGAAGAATGCACATGCACCTGCCACATTCCAGAGGCTTGTGAATTATGTGTTGAATGTGTTGGACAAATTCTGTCTTGCATATCTGGATGATATAGCAGTTTTCAGTGCCACCTGGGAAGACCATGTGAAACACCTTGGGATTGTGTTACAGGCTCTTCAGAAAGCCCACTTGACCATAAAGGCCAGTAAATGCCAGATTGGACAAGGATCAGTGGTCTACCTTGGACATGAAGTAGGTGGAGGGAGGATACAGCCTCTACCCAGTAAATACAAGCAGTACAAGACTGGCCTACCCCCACTAAACAGACCCAACTGAGAGCCTTCTTAGGACTCACTGGGTACTACCGAAATTCCATGGCAGACTATGGTACCATAGCCGCCTCTCTGACTGCTCTCAGTACTCCAAAGAAACCCAAGAAGGTAACTTGGTCTGAAGAGTGTGAGAAGGCCTTCAATGGCTTAAAAGACTCCTTGTGCGAGGCCCCTGTTCTCAGGGCCCCTGATTACCAAAGATCTTTTATTGTGCAGACAGATGCCTCTGACACTGGGATAGGAGCTGTACTATCGCAAGTAGATGAGAAGGGTAAGGAACACCCTATTGGCTTCATTAGTCACCAGCTTCAGGACAGAGAGCTCAGATGGTCCACAGTAGAGAAAGAATATTTCTCTGTTGCGTGGGCCCTTCGGAAGCTGAGGCCCTACCTCTGTGGGACCCACTTCACTGTGCAAACTGACCATAAACCCTTAAAGTGGCTAATGAACATGAAGGGAGAGAATCCAAAGTTGCTTAGGTGGTCCATAAGTCTGCAAGGCTTGGACTTCACTATTGAGCATAGGCCAGGTGTCCAACATAGCAATGCTGATGGGTCGTCCAGAATGTTTAACCGACCTGAACAAGAAATTCATCCAGGGGTGGATTAGTTCCCCCTGTCGTTAGTCTGGGAGGGCTAGTGTTAGGAAAGATTTCATATTTGAATGTCATTTTCCCTCCATGTGTCAACCCCAAACTTTTTGCTGCTGTTCTACACCCGGATCTAACCTTTGCCAGAGAAGCGCAGCCCTCAGCCGCACTCCTCTGGGCTTTCGCTCAATTCTTATGGGGAAACGGGCATGCCCTTAAGACAGTCAGTACTGGGAGACTTCGTTTCCCTTAGTCCTTTCCTCATGTTGCAGCTTTTGTGCAACATGTAACGGGTGTACAATGTAACTTACCTTACAGTACACTTGGGTCTCTAGTCATTCCAAAGGCCCTAGAAACTCTCGCTGGACTTATTATGAACTGTGCAGGTGTGTCACGGACAGGATTGGTGGCAGCTATTGTTTATCTTATGTTTCGAACCCTTTTTTGCCATGTTAACCGCATTAACCGCGTTTGGCACGAATAGGTGGCCTGGCTCCAAAATGGCCATGCCACAAGGTTCTTTGTGCTGTCCTTTGGCCATCTTGCCCCTTCACCTTTCCCAGGTCGAGCCGACCTGGGCCAGTCCTTATTTGGTCATGCACTTTCCCGCGAAACCCAATGCTTTTGCGGGCTTCTGCATGCCTTGTGTATGTGCCTCCAGGATGTGGGCTGGGATGTCTGTTCCCAATACACATCCTGGGTGCCAGAGAGTCTAGAGTGTCCTGAATGCCTGGGACCACTGTGGTCCGTGATTGGTCCACATACGGAGTGAGTGTTTGTGAGCAGATCTCCCATTGGGTCCTCTCCGTTTTGGCGCGAAGGGAACTTTGGATAAGAGGAGGCTGAAAACACCACTACCATGTCGATCTCCTGAGTTCACATCGAACAAAGGATAAGGAGCCAAGTATCCTGCAACAAGAAGCCGAGTCGAGGAACTGCTGGTGATCCGCTGGAAGGTTTGGCACCCTGAGCCCGCTGTCGTCCTGCGAGACCCTTCTGCATCTGATCGTCCTAGAAGGTCTGCGAAGGCGCTTCGACCCATTGGAATAGTGGGACCAACTATTCTCTGCACCTTCATCAAACCCTGCAAGTAAGCCTCTTCGGAAGTGTCCCTGGGTCAACCAGTGGGCTGACCAGCTTACAGGGGACGTTTGCTCTGTCACCGCTGCCGTTTCAGGGAAGCCCTCGGAACATGGCATACTGCTATCTCTGTGTCCACGGCACCCTCACACCGAATTTCGTACATTTGGCATTCCCAGGTCTGAAGTAAGACGAGTGCGCCCGGACCCGAGTACACGCGGTTGCCGCGTTGCCCTGCTGTGGCAACGGCCTGTGTACGTTCGCTGCCTTTGTGACCCCCTTGACCCTGAATCCTGCTACCGTGGAATCTACACGGTGTCGAGACGTCCTGATTGTCGCATTCGAACCTGCCAGCAAAGTGAACTGAACTGGCGAAGTCTGGGTCTGCCTGCGTCAGGGACCGGTGAGTAGTCCATACCCCAACCGGTGGCCCCTAACGCAGGAGCCCATTTCTTTTCTACCGCTGTTGCGAAATAGCGACTCTATCCCGCACTCTCAACCTGCCTCTGCCCGCAAGTGGAGGTAGGTCCTGCTTGAATAGTGGGGACTTGTTCTTCATCGACCGCATCCACCTTCCTGAGCTGCTAGTGACCCTTGAAGAGACCCTATTTTGTCCATTGGCACCAGCGTGTGCAGGTACCATTGATCATAAGGCTCCTCTCTTCGTAGGGCTGGGACTGCCTCTTAGTTAGGTGTATTTCTGATGATGACCTGGGTCTAAAGATTACCTGCACTGCCTGTTTTCCTCCCCATCTAGGTGGTCTACATATTCCGTGCTGTTAACTCCTTAGACCCCTCAGTCTTGTATATATATTGTATTGATTGTGATGTATTGGTTTACTTTAGTGTTACTGTGATTCTTTGCTATGGTCTATGTTACAAAGGCCTTGTAATAAATGTGTCTATATTTTTAATATAACACCTGTCTGGAGTAATTCACAAGTGTCCTTGCTTTGTGTGCTCATTGAGGTCTTTCTGTCACCCTCACCCCTCTTGAGACTTAGTCTTGACCGCCGCCATCGCTACCCTGATTGGTCTGGCTTGTCCAGAGGTTACCCTGTTCCAAGAAACTAGGCTGGCCTTCTGAACCTCTGCCCCTCCAGGTCAGAGTTCAGAAATCCGTCTTAACAACCCCCAAAAATACATTTTAATAAATCAATGAGGTTTCTCGTTGAAATATCCACGGAGAAAAACCCATTGTTGTTTCATCCTGTGATGAAATGACATGGAACCCTAGAGAAAACCAGGGCTCTGGAGACAGTGATCTTCTGGGGGAAAGTGAGAAAGGGAAGAGTTCCTTTGAGGAGGAGCAGCTATTAATGGGACTTCTTGGCGACGTCCGAGATGTGAGGGAAGAAAGAGAGAGTGGAGTCAAAGATGACATCAAGGTTTTTTGCCTCGCAGGAAGGCGAAGGAAGAGGGCCCAAGGTGGGCGGCCAGAGTGAGAGAGTGAAAGCAGGAGCAGGGGTCCCAATCAGAAGGATCTCCCTCTTACTGGCATTAAGGCAGAGATCATTGGAAGCGCACCAATCCTGAATCACGATAGACAGTCAGGAATGAGCAAGAGAGGAGAGGAGTCTGAGGGGAGCCTAAGGGAAAGCTGAGTGTCATCCGCATAACACTGAAAGTTAGAGGAGAAGGTAAAAATCAGGTGGGTCAAAGGGGCCAAGTAGAGGTAGAAAAACCAGGGTGAGAGGATGGAGCCCTCGGGAGTGCCACAGGTATAGAGAGATGTTGTGGAGAGAAAGGGACCAAGTTGGACCTGGGAGGGGCGGTCCAAGAGGAAAGAGGTCAGCCACTCAAGGGCCTGATCCATGATGCCCAGGTTCTCATGGAGCCGATTGATCAGGAAGGCGTGGTTGACCATGTCGAAAGCAAAAGAAAGATCAAGGAGGATGAGGACCGAATGAATGCTGGAATCAAGCTTAGAGAGCAGATCTTCACGGGTGTTCAGGAGAGCAGTTTACGTGCCTGTGGCAGCTCTGAAGCCAGCCTGATGGTCATGGAGACAACCAACAGATTCAGTGTGGAGAGTAAGCTGGTAGATGCCAGCTTTTCCAACAGTTTGCCCAAGAAAGGGGCGAAGGAGATTGGGTGATAGTTTGCTGGGCAGGCAGGATCCGGAGACGGCCTCTTGAGGAGTGGGTGCACAAAGAGTGCTTAAGGGGAGAGAGGAACGTTCCAGTGGCAAAAGAGTGATTACAGAAATCGGCCAAGGCTGGAGCGAGGGTGTCAACATGGTTTTTGATGGTTCTGGAGGAGCAAGGGCGCACCTGTTTGGACGACACTTTCATAGATCGGACTTGTCTAGAAACCTCGCCAGGTGTTGTCAGAGAGAAAGAGGAGAAAGGAGGAAGAGAGGTAGAGATGGCCAAAGGGTAGCCTAGAGAGGAATAGGGAGAGGAAGAGGAGATGGAGGACAGGATGTCCTGAGTTCTATCAGAAAAGTGAGAGGACAGAGCCATACAGAGGGTCTGGGAGGGAACAGGAGAGGTAAAGACCGCAACAGGATTGACCAGTTCCTTGCAGATTTTAAAGAGTTTGTCAATGTTGTTAGAGGCCACAGAGACACGAGCTTGAATGCGTGTTCTGTTCCTGATGAGTGTTATTGCTTCGACTGGCATTTTGGTGCAACCACTCTAGGTATGTCTAAATGTTGCCTGGCATGCTTTACTGTAATGTTATTTCGTGTCTACACTGGTCTACATTGTGGAGCAGTTGGA
Organism: Ambystoma mexicanum; assembly: GCF_040938575.1. Classification (NCBI taxonomy): domain Eukaryota; kingdom Metazoa; phylum Chordata; class Amphibia; order Caudata; family Ambystomatidae; genus Ambystoma; species Ambystoma mexicanum. The sequence goes on along the minus strand of NC_090923.1, from coordinate 1,450,997,589 downwards.
CATGTTTTCATTGTGGCATGGCATTTTTAATAGCAAAGCATTAATGTTTCTGTGCACTGTTGGTGACTTGCATGTATTGGATTGGTGTTACCATACAAAACAATTGCAAACACACTGGCTTTTTAGCCAATTTTTCTCAGAAAGTGTGCTGCATATTGCATTAAAACACATATTTATATCTTTCTCCTAGTGCAGTGTGCAGCATATCTCTTCAGCTGCATGTTCATGCTTATTGCACAAGCGTGATAATCTAGGCCGGCCCAGAGTGTGGCGTGACCCGTGATTTGTTGCTGAGTTGGGGGGGTCCTCAGCATGGCTCACAGGGGGGCCCCCACATTTTGTGTTACGCCACTGGTTGGCAAAGCAACACAATAGGCATGCAAGGTGGTCAACGCAGTAAATCCCTAAATTATATATGTTGATAGAATGTTCCAAAACGGCTTTTGTTTTAGTAGCTAGCTAGGCAATGCTGAGATAGATCTTCTACTATGAGTAAACATGCAGAGGTTTGTTGTATGTATTTAAGCACACTATTGGACCTGTCAGGAATGCTCGAATCACATTTTAGCTCTCTGTCTGAGGAGAATTCAGATTTTCAACACATTAGTTCCAGGAAGTCATCATTCTAGTAAAGACACAGAGGCAAAGGATTATGCTTCTCTTTCATATTTACTACTCAAGCAGCAATGAACAGACCAATAATATGATATGGTAACACAGTTTAAAAAAACTACAACTTCCAGTGGAGATAGGGTCTTTGGTAGTCCCAGTATAATTGGCCTCTTAACTGACCACGTGATCAACATAACCAATCAGTCCAGCCCCTATCCATAACCAAACTGAAAATCCTCCTTCACTTCCTCTTTCTTTGCTTGATTGAAATTGCATCCACTGTTAACCACAATCCTGTTGCATGGTCGGTGTCATTCTTCAATTGCCCAATTGCTTGGAGTCCACCACCGTACTTAGCATGACAAAATATATTCGGTGAATGCAAGTCAAAAGAGGGTGGGACAATCGTATGTTGCCGACAATTCAAAATGTATACCTTTGTACATATATATCATTTATACATTTATGTCACTTATATCATTAGTACCTATTTAAGTAATTATATACCATTATAACAGTTTAATACCATGTTCAACATTCCTCATTGATTATACAATTTCTAGGTTGGGATAGTCAATAGAATTATGACTTTCTGGAACAAATGTGTTGAAAATCTGAATTCTGTGTCAAGACCGGAGGCTCGGATTATGCTTGTTCAAAGCTTATTCACCACTAACAATGCCATAGTCTCCATTGGTTTAAAATAGAATGTCTTAAAAGTCTATTAATTCGACCAATCTGCCGATCTCATGATGTCTTCTACTCTGGCTCCTATGTTAAAAACCTTGTAGATTATCGCTCCCCTCACCGAATGAGCACTGTACCTCACTGTGTTAATGCCTGCCGAAACCATCACCCATCTCAGTCGGTAATGGGCCAAAATGACGCCCTCACAATTACGACAGCCGAAAATGCCGATTTCTTTTTTTTTTTAGACCTCCCCTTACACCACATATATATGTGGGGGGTATATGATATAATATGAATATGGGGGAGGGGGTTCAGGGGGTATCCCCCCACATATATATGTGGTGTAAAGGGGGTTTAAAAAAATACATTAAAAAAAGTCAGCATTTTCGGCTGTCGTAATTATGACGGTCGCAGTGATCACATAGATCCATCTCAGCCATCTGCCTATTGTTGCCGGCATTACGGTCTTGTATGGTTTGCATAGTGCTATTAACAACTGGATACAGCTGGTGGTCTCACTTCCCTCGTAATATCTTTGTATGCTGTCAAACATCTAATCTGGCATAATTTGGGCTGCCCTGGAAAAGAGTCGTATGAAATAGATTTCAATCCTGTCTTGGTCCTTCTAGTTATGAAGAAGGTCAGTGATATACTTTTCCTGTTGATCTCCAACACTCCAATGTCCGAAGATCTCTTACATGACTACATACATAGAAGCATGGATAGCTTGGCTGAAATGGCCTTCCTGGATAATTCCTGGTTGTCTGGCCATGATAAAAAAAAAAAAGTTTCAATACTTTGTCAACATCCCATAGATGAGTGTATTTTTCTCTGGGAGGTCTAGACATTTTCACTCCTCTTAAAAGTCTGCAAATCAAGGGGTGTTCACCTATAGCGACCCCATCAATCATGGTTTGCCCTGCTGATATCGCAGACCAGGTCGTATTGATGGTCCTATAAGCTTTTCGCTGGGCTGCCATCTGGGCTAAGAATTTGGCTATGTGGTCTTCATCTGTTCCATCAGGATGTACGTCCCTCGCCATACACCAGCTATTCCAGCTAGCCCATGCATATTTGTAAGCCCTGTGCGTTCCTGGTACCCAGGATTCATTAATGATGAGCTCAGCCTCATTCGATAATCCTGGCCAAGCTCCCATGAAATCGCCCATGCAATCAGATTGAGTTTACCTGTTCTCACTAGTGGATGGCTGAGGCCTCTGGGTTCCCGTAATATGAACTCGTACCTGGTAGAGCCACCGGGTTGTGGTATGATAGTTCCAGGATGCTGGGGAGCCACACCTGGTCCCTCCAGTCCGGAGTAATCAGAACTAGGGATGCTTTGTGCCTCCTCAGCTGAGCTAGCGTCCTCGCAATCTTGGAGAAAGGGGGAAACGCATAATTTGTTTGTTGACACCATGCTTGGAGAAAAGTGTCTGTTGCTTCTGCTCCTGGGTCCGGCCTCCAGCTGAAAAAACAAGATAGTTGGCTGTTCAATCTCGATGCAAATAGATCGACTTGGCAAGGGCCCCACCGAATCATCAGTTCTCGAAATACTTCCTCGTCCAGCTTCCAATCGTGGCATCCCTGAGATATCTGGAGTTCCAGTCGGCCACTTCGCTCTGATGGCCTTGTAGGCACTCCGCTGTCACTGACACCTGTCGCTGAAGACAGAGTTCCCATAATTCCTTTGCCATTTCTTCCAATAGTCTGGACCTCGTCCCACCCAGTCTGTTTATATATCTGACTGCTGAAACGTTGTCCATGTTATGTTATGTTATGTTAAAGGTACTTATATAGCGCGCCGTCACCAACGGAATTGGTCCCCAGGCACTCTGGCGGATCTGAAAACAAGAAGGTGGAATAGGTTATTAAGGTGAAGAGGGAGTAGGATAGTGAGAGGGGTGGTGTACTGTTGGCAGCTTCAACACGGTAGACACCAGGTGCTGAGCTTGGTGGGAGTATTGGATCGGTGTCAGTCCGCGTGTGCTGTTGTTGCGGCTTATGTGTTGTTGCAGTGTGGTGAAGTGCGTGCGGCTTGTTGTGCGAGAGATGGTTGTGCGAGTTTTTTGAGTGGGATAAGTATGCAGAGAGTTTGAGTTTATATTGGTTAGTGGGTTATATGACATTTGACATGCAAACATTCACAGTGTAGTACTTGCTGATCTACCTAATTGCGTCCAAGTGTGGCACTCGTCAACCCTCACAACAATCATCCAGATATGAGGCTGGCTAATGTTCTCAATTCTAAGTGTGGCATATGCTAACATTCAAGTTCCATCCATGTGTGGCATATGCTCACATTTACAATCCCATCTAGATGCGGCGCAGGCCAAGGTGAGGAATTCCGTCTATGTGTGGCACATGCTAACATTCAAGTTCCATCTAGGTGTGGCATATGCCAACATTCACAATCCCATTCTAGATGCGGCGCAGGCCATCTTGAGAAGGACACAACACTCTGCTCACTCCTGAGTCCAGCATTTCACTGCTAGTAATTCTAGACAGCTGATTTGTAGTGCTGTCTCTTGTTTCCGATCACCTGCCCCCTGTCCACAGGTTCCTGCATTGGGATCCTCAGACCCATCTGCTGGCGTCGGATTCAATGACCAAGTCCGTTGACAAGCCAAATATGTCTCTCCCATTCCATGCATCCATGTGATGCAGCCACCATACTAACTCCTCCCTTACCTCTTAGGAGATAGTAATGCTTAAGTTGTAAGATGTGCCCCTCCTGAGGTGTCTGATCTTTAATCTTTGTAGGGCTCTGTAATGAAGAGGCCCCTGGAAAATAACTTGGATCGATGACGCTAATCGACCTACTAACCTTGCAATGTCTCTCAGAGACATCTCTCTCCTTGCTAAAGTATGTCTTATCTGTTTCTTGATGTCATTCACTTTGGCAATCGGTAATCTGAGAGATCCTTGTATTGAGTCTACTATGAAACCCAGAAATTCCATTGTTTGTTCTGGTTGTACTTTGGATTTCTCCTGAGGATATGGCCCTTTGGGTATCGTGCATGCAATGGATGGGGATGCAGAACAACTCTGACACCAAATAAACAAACCAACTCAGGAAGATGGCAAAGGTTGCTGTTTTATCATCAATTCTCTAAAACACGGAGTCACAATGGACATCAACAGACGTTTGCTTAAGCTCTCAATGCATCTCTCATAAAAACATACTTATATGTAGAAAATGCGTCACACATGATGTCATATACGTGGCAAATGAGAAAAACCTATGAGGGGATTGTGATATGTTCAAGGGGAACATCTAATTATACATTGCATAGGGACTGGGATAGTGATTGGATATCTACTGACAGGTGGACAAGTTATATCTACCTCTAAAAACATGTCATCTTTAATACTATTAAGTACACAGTATATAATTGGTGTTCATACTATAAGGCCCTTCATTATACGGCCCTCTATATTTGGTTGGCACGCTCGTGCCATTCTGGAAAATTCGGTTCACTGAGCCGCACGTAAGCTCAGACCCAGGTGCCAGGAGGTGGACTTGACTTTACCTCTGCACCCAATTAGCCCAACATCTCTCATCACCCATGCCTTCTGCCATGAAGATCGTCTTTGAACTTGGCCTTACAAAGTATTCTTGTCTGTGGGAATATATGGGAGTAGAGGCTTTCACTATCGTTGTTCTAGGACTCCATGCACAACTCTATTTCCATCTTTGGCTCACGTGACAGGAGACCACGATTTGGTCCATTTTGCAGCATTTAAATGTCTTATATGAATAAAACTTGGCATGCTGGGTGTTCTTTCTTTGCACCTTTTACAAGGGATGATTCAGCTTCACACATCGACTGCCATTAAGAATAGATAACCAGTCTTGGCTGCTTCAGCTTTGGGACCAGGCCAGAGAGCCTTGCCATTCGTTTTCACAATCTTAGCTGATTCTTGCTGCGACACAGTTCTCAGCCTTTCCTCTCCATGGGTCCTGGCTTACAAATAGCTATGACAGCAATGTCCAGTTTCTATACAATGGCAGCTTCGCCTGCAGTCTATTCACTAATTATAGCCAGCTTCTAAGATTACTTAATCTACTTGCGTTACAGCATCTGTACAGTTATTAAATGGCTTGCATTTTCTGCAGTGCTTCGCACACGTGCAATCTTGTTTTCGCATATGAAAGTTTACTCGATTCTTAACTTCGTCATCAGTTTATGTAAGATCCATACATTCTCTTTAGCCAGTATCCTCAGGGCGTCACACTCGTCTCTTGTGATGTCACTGGCTTCTCTTTCACTCTTTTTCATATTTGTCATCGGGCGGCACCCATGGAGTCTATGAAATAGGTGGAGGATCCGCCATTAGTGCTCCTTCATGTTAATTCCCTAACGTAATAATGCGTTGCAGCTTTCGGATCCTTAGCCAGCACAATAGCTGGCTCTGCCCCCTCCTTGCTGTGTTGCAATCGCTTTTGCCTTTCTGCTTCCATGCTGTAAGTACTCTTATGCTTCGCGGCTCCTCCGCGCTTCTCGCTCTCCTGTGAAATGCTTTTCTGCATTGTGCTCTGCCCTTCCCTGGCTCGCACGCTACCTTTCTCTCCCTCCAGCCCACGGCTCCTCCATGCTGCTATCCCTATTTGCTTCGCAGCTCCTCCGCACAGCTATCCCTCATTGCCTCCCGGCTCCTCCGCGCAGTTATCCCTCATTGCCTCGCGGCTCCCCCGCACTGCTATCCCTCATTTTTCCTGTGGCTCTTTCACTCTGCTCTGCCTCTTGGTCCCACGGCTTTGCTGCCTCCTATCTCTCCTTCCCAGGTCCACAGCTCTTCTCCCCTGCTCCCTGTGACCCGCTCTCCTCACTAGAGCCTGGACTAATGGCTCGTGGTTTCTCTCACTCCTGTTACCTACCTGGCTTCTCCATTCTACAGTGCCTCCAGTTTTTCCTCTCTCACCTGGGACTGTTACTTACTGCATTAATCGCCTGCTGCCTTATTGGACTCCTCACGTTCTACCCAGCTAAAGAAAGGGTTTTTCTTGCCTCAGGCTTTTTCCCCTTCACCATGGTGGCTTCTGGGTGGTCGGCCTCCTGCCTAGGCTGTGTACCCAGCAGGCATAGTGGCTACCTCCCGGGGTCGACCATTTCTCTACAAGGAAAGGAAGACTTCCAAGAAAAAGGGCTCTATCTCACCATTGGACGAGGAAGTGGTATTATCATCAGAGGAATACTCAGGTGAGGAAGGGGTGCCACTTGAGGACAATATTCCTTCAGGGAGTTTCTCCTTCAGATTGTCGTCTCTTCGAGCATACATTTGAAAGGGCTTTCTCAGCGTGTACCTTCTTTCAAATACTCGCTGTGGTATGGTCACAACTGCTGGTGTCAAGAATGACACAATCTCAGGCTTCCAACAATATAAGAGGTGGGGGTGGGATTTCCTGCAGAGGCATGTAACTGCTCTTCTGTATTCCCCCCTCTGGTCGAGTCATCGACCACCTCTTCAATGGTCTCCACATCCTGGTATTTTCTCTTGAAGAAGTGCTTCTTTGGAGTCCAGATCTTCATCACCCCCCTCAGGGTGCCGGCTGATTTGACATGCTCCTCTACACTCCAGGTCATGTAGTTGCACTGTCCATTCGGATTACTATAGATGCATCATACCACGTACTTCTTATGATTCTTTGGACAGAGAAACTTCGTTCCTTCAGGTGCTACTATGCTGTCCTCTTTGTATTTTCTGATATCTTCATCAGTCAATTCCTTGGGTCCAAACTCAGATTCGACATTGATCATGATCTTCATTCCTACTGCTTTTTTTGCCTTCTTTTTGCATTGGGCGATCACTACCCTGATTACACAGAATCCAAACATCACCATCACCAATATTGCTCCAAGAAACTTGAAGATGTTTGCCATCCACTGCGGAATCTATGAGAATATGGAGGCAAACCAACTGTTATCTATAATGTCCTCTGTCTCGTCTTCCATCTTGTTGTGCAGGTTCATTAGCAACGTTATTGCCTCTGTCAAGGACCTATTCTCATCATCTTGAGAAGGTCTGAATGTGCAACATGATGGCCCGATTTTGGGACAAACTCCTCCTTCCATCGCTGGGATCATGTCAAGGACATATCTGTTCTGCAGGGTCATTAGTCGTATCACCCTCACCTCTTCCTTGATAGCATTGAATCCCTTTCCTTTATGGTGCTGTTGATTGTCTGCAGAAGCTCCCATCGCGTAATTTGCAACGACTTGGCATTGGCCATCGTCTGGATCCCAGGCATGAAGATAGTCATGAATATTGAAGCAGTCTTGCTGAGCAACCTGTGTTCATACGGAATGGAGTCATATGCTTCTATTGACTTGGCTGAGAAGTAATTCCCTCCTCTGGTTCGATTGAGAAATTCAAGCGATCTTCTTTTTCTCAAATGGGCATCTACTTTTGGAAATTCTCCAATGTTCAGGTCACTCTGAGGAATCGCTTATGTTGGAATATGGATGAGCACCAAGGAACACATTCCTCCCCAATCCTTGGGCAGCTTCATGTAGGCTCTAGGCCCACAAACCCAATATCGATCCATCAGTACGCCTGTCCCTGCTCCCATCTTAGAAATGTCAACTGTAGTTTTGCAGCCTTTGTTATCCTCCACATGCTTCTTTCCGTGTCTTCGGAAGCACAATGGCGCATTCACCAATGGGATCAGAACCATTAGACTTGATTCATCTTCTACCCATGTCAGTAGTTTGGCATGTTTAGCCCATGACTTCAAACATCCATTGTTCACTCTTTGCACCTCCTGCACATATTCTGTCTTCAGTAGATGAGCTGCACAGGACAGCAGTCCTCCTTGCCATCCCTTCTTGGACTTCACTCGTCCATAGACTAAGACTTGAGTTTGTTCCCAACATCCAGGCAATCCAGCTAGTTCTGTTATATCAGGCAATCCATTCTCTTCATGTCTTCAATGACTACCTCTTCCAGTCCTGCTGCAGGATACATAAGCATCTTGCTCTCCCATCCAGGTTCTTTTTCCATCTGTGTAGTCTTGATATAATCATCCTGGAATGGAAATGTTACATCTGGGGCCCGTTGGTTCTGCCCGCAGGATCTGCAAGTCTCTAACTGGCCAGAAGGCTGGCGTATCCTTGCCTGCAACGCTGGAGGTTGCTTTGGAGATGTTTTATTCCCGTCTCCGGGATACAGGTTTCCGCGCTGGTCACGTGAAGAAACAGCTGACTCCAACATGACCTGCAGGCCCGCCACTCGCCAAGTCCACAAAAGCCCTCCTCTCCCATCTAACGCTGCTTCTAATTAGCGTTACTTCATTGGAAACCTATCTTGTTACCGAATTTTTGATCCCGGACTTCCTATCGACCTGCTTCAGCCTACTCCCTTGGCTTTGTTCAAACCGGACCCTGCTCCCGACCTGGGCCATCCACTGACTCCTTTTGCCTAATGTTTCATTATGATGCCTGCTTCATTCGAGCTTCGGTCTTCTGGCAGAGCCACTCCCCTAGTGCGTGTCCGTCACCTGTGTACATCTCCCTGGGGACCTTTTTCCGCATTTTGCTCCCGCCGCCCCGATTAGCTCCTGCCAGCCGCGCTCTCTGCACTCACCATTCCACCTGGCTCCTACTACGGGTGTAAAGAGTAAACAAGGTAAGCCCATCCTTCCTCATTGACTTTCTACATTTAGCCTGTGTCGCTTGCCTTCCATTGTATTCTTCTAGTATTCCAACACTGCTGTGTATTTGAGAGCCGACCCTCACAACGTAACTTCAGTGACTTTTAGGGACATTCAAGTGTTGAGAACCGACCCTCATAACAGAACTCCAGTGACGTTTGGGGACATTCAAGTGTGTGTTTGGATTACTACATGTGCATTTCCAGCCGCTACCCTGCTCAGTGCACCACCCCGACTCTAGCAGCATCCCACGTGCCACCCAGGGAGTTTCCCTATACTAACCTACCCATTTTGTGTTTTGTCCTGTGGTTGTTTCCTTACCTCATTCCTCAGTGTCTCTCCACTTATAGGGTAAGCCATCACGTATGAATAATCATGGTTTTTGCACTCTAAAGTATTGGGAATAATAGATCCTTCCCTTCTTCCCTGTTAGGTTGGTTATCCATTTCTTTCCATCCCACACTGTCATTAATATCCAGACCAGGGTTTTTCAGGTATACTCACCACTAGTAGGAATACTGCATAAGGGAACCCTTTTGTCACAGGTTTCCCCCTTTCTCACCTGAGTTCGCTGCTTGCTGGAATTCTTGGGAGGAGTGTTCTTCTGTACGGTTCGGGTTTTGTACAACCCCGCACGGCCATCTTCGGCTTCCAGCGTTCGTTCAGCTTCTACGTCCAGGATCAATAGGAAACTCCAGGAAGTCCAGGATTCGAAGGGGGTGTGCTCGGAGGCGGGTACACAGAGTCCGGGAAACAAGACAGGATAAGGAGGAAGGAGGATAGTAGGAGGAAGCAGGCAGTTCGGGAACCAAGAAACAACAGAGTTCAACGAAGGTGAACTACAGAGCACACATCTAGCCACAGCAATCAGTAGCGTTGAGGCACGCTGGGCCGCGGGGGCGTGGCTTCTTTATAGAACGTGCTACGTCAGACGTGAAAGCTGGTAGGCAGCGTTCTGTGTTTAATGGCCATGTTGGAAGTACAGCAGAGTGTAAGCCCCGATGTGTCAAGGACCAGGAGGTCCAAAAGGGGCATGTCCGATGGTTCATGACAGCATGCCTCCTCCGAAAACCCGTCCTACCGGGTTTGCCCGGGTGTATGAGATGGTACCTTCTGAATAATCTGGGGGTATTTAAGTTTGAGATTGGTTCCCAAGTCCGTTCACTGGGAGGGTATCCCTTCCATTCAACCAGGTACTGGAGCTGACCACGTTTGTATCTGGAGTCACATATTCTGGACACTTCATATTCCAGTTGGTCATTGACAAGTACAGGATTGGGCCTGAGGGTAGTCCGGGCGGACTGGATGTATGGTTTCATTAGAGACGTATGAAAAACTGGGTGAATTTTCTTCCAGGAGTCTGGTAATTTGAGTCGGAAGGCCACTGGGTTAATGATCTCTTTTATGGGAAAGGGCCCATAATACCGGGGAGCCAGTTTATTCGGTCGTAGATGTCGGGGCAGTAGTTTCGAGGATAGCCAGACCTTATCTCCTACTGCATAGGAGGAACCTGGTCTTCTCTTGGAATCCGCATAATGCTTAGCATGAGTTTGGGCCCTTTCTAAATTCTCTTTGGCTTCCTTCTTTACATTGATGAGTGCTTCGATCCAGGAATCAACTGTAGGAACAGGTGTAGGATGTGGGAAGACGGAAGGTAGCACCGAAGGGTGAAATCCTTGACTGCAGAAAAAGGGGCTGGTCTTGACAGCCGAGTGATCCGAATTGTTATAGAAGAATTCAGCCACAGGTATTAGAAGTGACCAATCGTCCTGGACCGTGGTAGTGAAACAAAGAAGATATTGTTCCAGGGTTTGATTCACACGTTCGGTAGCCCCATTGGTCTGTGGATGATACCCTGAAGAGAGGGCACGTTGGATTCCTAGTATCCGGTGTTTCCAAAATTGAGATATGTAATGAGGTCCTCTGTCTGATATGATCTTGGAAGGGAGTCCATGAAGTCTAAATATGTGTTCCAGGAAGATTCCAGCAAGTTCTGAGGAAGAAGATAGCTTATATAATGGTGTAAAATGAGCCATATGAGTGAATAAATCTATGGTGACCATGATAGTCGTGTACCCCCTGGAAGGTGGTAATTCCACAATGAAGTCTGTAGCAATAATGTAGCAATAATTTCCCAGGGCCTTGTTGGTAGTTTGGGCTGAAGTAGGAGGCCCGCCGTTTTTTTGTTATCATGTTTGTTTTGACTGCAGACTGCACAGGCTTGGATGTACAGTCGCACGTCAGTTTTCATTCTCAGCCACCAAAATTGTCTTTGTAGTAGATGAAGGGTGTTTGTGATGCCACGATGTCCGGAGTGAAGGGTATTGTGGCAGAGGGTTATTATCTTTTGCTGTAGTCTCTGTGTGGGGATGACTAAACCCTTATCCTTGAAAAGATATCCGTCCTTTGTTCTCAGATTCCATCGGTTCTTTCCTGAAAATTCTTTCCATAGTTCAGAGGACTGGGTTTGTATCTGAACATCGTCCAGGAGGCTGATTGCTTGAGCTACGAATATCGTATGTGAAAACATTTTAGCGAATGATCGGTCTTCAAGAGTTTCGTAGTCGGGACGTCGAGATAAGGCGTCAGCAATTATATGTTCCAGGGACATGATCAATCTGGAACTGGTACTGGGCAAAGAAGAAGGCCCAACGGGCTTGACGGCTATTTCTACATTCCAGAGCCTGTAGAACTTGAAGATTCCGATGGTCCGTGCGGACCTGGACAGGATGTTTTGCTCCTAGAAGTAGATGACGCCACTCTGTGAAGGCTTGACAGATGGCTAGCAGTTCCTTTTCCAAAACAGAATAATGGGTTTCAGTGGGAGTTAGTGTCTATGAAAGATAAGCAATGGGATGTTCCAGGCTGTTGTCGAATTCCTGTTTTAGAACTGCTCCAATGGCGTAGTTAGAGCCGTCTGTTTCCACTACGAAAGGTCGATTGATGTCAGGTTGAGCCAGGATTGGAGCTTGTGTAAACTCTGTCTTTAACCGTTGGAATGCCTCCTCTTGGGCTGTTGTCCAAAGAAAGGGAGTATCTTTTTTCAACAAGGCAATGATCGGGTGCACTATCTCGGAAAAGGAAGATATGAATTTCCGATAAAAATTAGCTAACCCCAGGAAGGATTGGATTTGTTTCACGGTAGTCGGAATAGGCCAGGATAGTATGGCTTTTACCTTGGAGTGATCCATTCCAATACCTTCTGGGCTAAGGAAAAATCCTATATAGTGAACATTAGAGACATGGAAAAGGCACTTCTCGGGTTTAGCCAGGAGCTTGTGTTCATGTAGCCATTGTAACACTGCCTTAACATGCTCCTCATGCTTAAGATGGTCCTTAGAGAATATTAAGATATTGTCCAGATACACAATGACAAAAAAGGAATAACATATCTGAAAACACCCGATCCATGAAGCGTTGGAAGACCGCTGGGACATTTGCAAGTCCAAAGGGCATGACCAAGTACTCAAAGTGACCAAAGGGTGTTCTAAAGGCTGTCTTCCATTCGTCTCCCTCTCTAATATGGATCAGATGGTAGGCACCTCTGAGATCCAATTTAGTGCAGATTATGGCTCCTCTTACTGCTTCCAGGATATCTGAGTTCAAGGGCAATGGATAGCGATCTTTCAGGGTGCACTGATTTAAACCTTGATAATCAAGACAAGGTCTGAGCTCATTGGTATCCTTTTTTGGAACAAAAAACAGTGAGGCTCCGGCTGGGGATTTGGATGGTCGTATGGTGCCATTTTCAAGGTTAATATCTAGGTATTCACAGAGGGCCCTTTTCTCAGGTTCGGATAAGATGAACATCCTTCCAAAAGGAATCACAGCTGAAGGTTCGGTATCAATAGCACAGTCTTCGGGTCTATGAGGAGGTAAGGCTTGGACAATGGCAGAAGAGAACACATCGGCGTATTCCTGATAGACTTTAGGAACCTAGATGATATTTGGTACTGTGAGCGGGCCTTGATGGTCTGCCGAAGCTCCTTCCGATGGTGTCGGAGCAGGATCCAGGAGTAAGCAATGCAACATGCAATGTTCGGAACCCAGAAACAAGGAACCTGCTGCCCAATTGATGTATGGGTTTTGTCTTTGTAGCCAGGGCACCCCCAAAACCATTGGGTAATGGGCGGACTTTATGATGTCAAACTTTATCTTCTCTCGATGGTGGTTTATTGCATGCTCAATTTCCTTGGTTTGAAGGGTTATGGGTCCTGAAGAGAGGGGTCTTCCATCAATTGCTTCTACGGGTTGCTTGATATCCCGGGTTTCATATGTAATATGGTGTTTAAAGACCCAATCTTGATCTATGAATATTCCCATGGCTCCACAATCCACCAATGCCAAAATGGGGTAGGTTTCCTTCTTGGATGGCGATAGAAAGGCCTGTAATATTACCAGATTGTTTTGTCCAGGAGAGTTCAAGGATGGAATAGATGTGGAGCAAACATCTCTCTCCCGAAACTGTGTTCCATCTAGGATCGGGAGCTGGTGTTTCCTCAACGCCGTGGAGGGGCTAGAGGACACTCTCTCACTAAATGTTTGTCCGAGGCACAATACATGCATAAGCTCGTATGGATCCTTCGCATCCTTTCTTGGGGGGATATGGGTCCACGGAAAGCCCCTAGTTGCATGGGTTCGGGTTCGTTACTAGGGACAGGAACAGTATCAGACTTCGAGGAGGTCTCTATAGGGATTTTCTGGAAGGGTATCTTGGTCTTCCTTTTCTCTGCCTTCCTTTCCTGGATGCGGAAGTCAATCTGCAGAGCGAGATTCATAAGGGCTTGGAATGAACTTGGGCAAGCCACTCTGGCTAGTTCATCCTTGATGTCTTCATTTAGCCCTTGTCGAAAAAGAGTGAAGCAGGCTTCTGAGGTCCAATCCGCTTCTTTAGCCAATTGTTTAAACCGTGTTACATATGTGAGCATGTCCTGGGAGCCTTGTTGGAAATCAAGTAGACGTTCCTGAGCACTATAGACCTGTTCTGGGCAGTCAAACATGGTCTTAAGACCTTGAATGAATCCGTCATAATCATCCAGGAGGGCATCTCCGGCATTAACTAAAGGTGTGGCCCAGGTTAATGCATTCCCGGAAAGGTGCGAAATAATAAAGCCCACCTTAGCCTTGGGAGTAGAGAAATAATAGGGCTTAAAGGTAAAGTGGACTAAACAGGAATCAAGGAATCCACAAAGGTTTTTTGCAGACCCATCGTATTTGTCACAATGCCGCCCAATATTACGCTTTCTTTCGTGGCGGAGTCGAGGGACAAGACTAATTGTCTTAATGCGGCATTCTCTGTCTTTAGGTTTTGTACTTTGGTCGTTAGTTCTTGCATGCCGCGCATAAGATCTTGAATGGCTGCCTCTATGTCTGTATTGACTTCAGTTAGGTGGCGTTTCAATCTGTCACAGGTTTCCCCCTTTCTCACCTGAGTTCGCTGCTTGCTGGAATTCTTGGGAGGAGTATTCTTCCGTACGGTTCGGGTTTTGTACAACCCCGCACGGCCGTCTTCGGCTTCCAGCGTTCGTTCAGCTTCTACATCCAGGATCAATAGGAAACTCCAGGAAGTCCAGGATTGGAAGGAGGTGTACTCGGAGGCGGGTACACGGAGTCCGGGAAACAAGACAGGATAAGGAGGAAAGAGGATAGTAGGAGGAAGCGGGGGGTCCGGGAACCAGGAAACAACAGAGTTCAACGAAGGCGAACTACAGAGCACACGTCTAGCCACAGCAATCAGTAGCGTTGAGACGCGCGGGGCCGCGGGGGCTTAGCTTCTTATTGAACGTGCTACGTCAGACGTGAAAGCTGGTAGGCCGCGTTCTGTGTTTAATGGCCATGTTGGAAATACAGCAGAGTGTAAGCCCCGATGTGTTAAGGACCAGGACGTCCAAAAGGGGCGTGTCAGACGGTTCATGACACTTTTTCCGCTGTATTAACCAGTTTCCTTTTTTCTTTCCAGCCTTGGTGTAGTGGTGTGGGTATCCCTGTTCTTTTGGGTAATCAACTCCTCTGTCTGTTATCTGAGTACAGCAGAAGGGTATATTGCATTAAAGTGATCTCAAGTTGAGGAGGCCTGATTCTGGGTGTCTCCCTTTTGGAAGGTCACTTCAGCTTGGGCTGAACATTGTTCCGGAGCAGCTGCTGCGGGTTTGAGGTCCGAGCAACGCCCCAGCCTGTTCAGCTTGGCAGTGAGTAACAGAATTAGGCGCCAAACAATTGGTTCCGATGGAACCTTCAGAGACAATGGCACAGATCCTGCAGTTGGTTTCAGATCTGAGGGCCGGGATGTCTTCCATGAGGGATGATATGCAACAGCGTATCAACGCTATCCAGTCCTTGGTTGCTTCACCCGGTTTACAGGGGGCAGAGGCTTCAGGGGCTACCGCATCAGGTTCAGGTTTTCCTCCGCCCAACAGGAAGCCACCCCAATAGTGCTCTCTGCACAATTTTCTTTGACATCACCGGAACGGTTTTGGGTGATCCTAAACATTACAGGACATTAGTTAACCAGTGCAAACTGCACTTCCTGTGCCAACCCTCTTCCTTTCCTACCTCCACCACCAAAGCTGCCTTTATTTTGTCACATCTGGGAGGTACAGCTGCTGCTTGTGCCAATCCCCTGTTGGAAGCCAACAGCCATGTGCTTTACAACTGCGACGCACTGTTATCTGCTATGAGCAGGGTATTCGATACAAGATATACCACACAGGCCTCAGACCTGGAAATGCTCAAGCTCAGACAGGGTTCTTCTCCCTTTCTCACCAACCTGGCCCGCTTCAACCAGCTAGCGCCCAAAACTGATTGGCCCAAAGAGAAGAAATCTGCAGTCTTTTATCAGGGTCTTTTGGAAGAGTTGAAAGGACACCCTTTCAACGGTACCCGTGGTGCCAACCGCGTTTGAGGATCTCCTTGATATGGTGCTACATATAGATGCCCGTAGGGCTGAACGAAAAGGAGAGAAAAGACCAAATGTGCCTCTTTTGCTTCCTGATATCCCTACTGTGGTGGTCCCCGCTCTGGAACCCATGCAGATAGGGCAATTTGGGGACCTCTAACCCTGGCACAAAGGGAATATCGCTGTAGCCACAATCTGTGTATGTACTGTGGATCCTCAGAACATCTTCTTCCTGAATGTAATAAAAAAAACAAAGAAGAAGGCAGGAAATGCAAGATCCCGACAGTAGATGGAGTCCATACGTCGGGAAAACTAGCTCTGGACTCCCCTGTCCACAACCAGGCGGCATTGTTTCATCTCCCGGCTACCTTCTCGGTAGCTTCTGGTCATCCATTTCCCGTTTCTGCCATTATCGGCTCAGGAGCTACTTGGAACTATACTGCCCTCCACTTTGCCACAGTCTCTGGGATTGCACTGGTCTCTAAATCCCAACCTGTGGGCTTGTCACTCAGCAGACTGTTCCCCTTATTATGTGCACTGCTGTAGGACACTCGGAAGATATCGTTTTTGATGTTATCAAGGCCCCGGCTTACAAAGTCATCCTAGGCATCCCTTGGCTCCGTCTACACAATCCCGTTATCGACTGGGCCTTGGGCCTGATTCAATTCCCTTCCGCTGTTTGCAACAGCACTTGTCTCACTACCCTGGGGGTCACCTGTGGGGTGCCTTTCCAAGCCCTGTCCATTATTTCATCCTGCATAGGGGCAGTCACGACTGCACCGGTCGCTACTATTTCATCATAATACTCCAAATTCTTAGATGTGTTTGACAAGGGTATGGCTGAAACCTTACCACCTCACTGTGTCTACGACTACCCCATAAACCTAATCCCTGGGGCAAAAATACCATCAGGCTGAGTTTATTCCTTGTCCTTGAAAGAGGAACATGTATTGAAGGAATATCTAGATAAAGCCCTTGCTATGGGGTTCATACGACCCTCCAAGTCGCCGGCGGCCTCTCCGCTCTTTTTTGTGCCAAAGAAAGTGGGAGACCTACGCCCTTGTATAGATTACCGGGCATTGAATGAGGTGACAGTAAAGAACCAGTATGCTCTACCCCTGATATCGGTACTCATCGACCAGCTGCGTAACTCACAAATATTAATCAAATTAGATCTCTGCAGTGCTTACAACCTAGTTCAGATCAGAAGCGGCGAGGAGTGGAAGACAGCCTTTAAGACCCGTTTCAGTCTTTACAAATACTTGGTCATGCTGTTCGGCCTTTGCAACGCTCCCGTCACTTTTCAGGCATTTATGAATGGTGTACTCCACAATAGACAAGACCAATACGTCATGGTTTACCTAGGCAACATTCTCATTTACTCAGCTTCCATGACTGAACACGTTCAACATGTCTCCAATGTCCTACAACGGCTTAGGGATAACTACTTGTTCGTGAAGGCAGAAAAATGTGTGTTTCATGCCACGGAGGTGAAATTTCTGGGGTTTGACCTTACTAATCGGGGAATCAGAATGAGCGCCTCTAAGGTGAAAGCCGTTATGGAGTGGCCGTCCCTAAGAATGTTAAGGTCTTGCAGTCCTTCCTAGGATTTGCAAACTTTTATCGCTGCTTAATTCACTCTTTTTCTGCCATAGCAGCTCCACTCACAGCGCTGACCAGCTCCAAAACCCTGTTTGTCTGGAGCACTGCAGCCCAGTCAGCTTTCGACCAACTAAAGGAGGCCTTTACTTCGGCTCCAATATGGCAGCATCCCAATCCGGATCAACCCTTTTTCGTGGAAGCTGATGCCTCTGGCTATGCAGTTGGAGCGGTACTTTCCCAGACTTTCCCGCAAATGGGGGTGGTACATCCAGTTGCCTTCTATTTCCGGAAACTCTCTAGTTATGAGAGGAACTATTCCATGACCGAAAGGGAGTTGCTGGCGGTCAATTGACGCATTCACGAAGTGGAGGCATCATCTCCTGGGGGCCAGACACACTGTCACTGTATACTCAGATCATAGGAGCCTTCTGGCCTTCAAATCAATTAAATGCCTCACTGCCCGTCAAGCCCGGTGGCATTTATTCTTTTCCCAGTTTCAATTCATCATTACATACTGTCCCGCACGGCTGCATGTTCCTGTAGATGCCTAGTCGAGGCAAGCCTTGATTGATCATCAGGAGCCCATTTCTCTCCTATCCGACAAAGTTGTATGCGGGTGTACAGTCCAGCCCTCGCTGCGTTCTCTCATAGAGGAATGGGTCGTCTCGAGTCCAACGGAGGTGGCCTCACTCAACCTCGATATTCTGGGGGCTTGCCTTTTATTCAGGGCCGTGTGTTTGTGCCTCTTGGTCAAGCACGGTTACATGCCTTACAGTGGGCCCATGATTCGGTTGTCGCGGCACATCCCGGACACCAATAAACGCTTGAATCCCTTCGACGCTGGTCTTGGTGGCCTGCAATGTCACGTGATGTAATGGACTATCTATCCTCTTGTACCATCTGTGCCCAATGCAAACCGTCCAGGTCTAAACCAATGGAGCTGTTGCAACCGCTCCCTATTCCCTACAAGTCATGGCAGATGGTATCAATGGATTTTGTGGTAGAGCTACCAGTAGTCAAAAGACTCAACACTATCCTGGTGGTGATAGATTACTTCAGAAAGTATGCCGTCTTTATTCCATGCTCCGGACATCCATCAGCCCCTGCATTGGCCGGCCTTTTTTTGGTGCATGTGTTCAGATATTTAGGATTACCATCCATCATCGTGACTGATAGGGGAACTCAGTTCACTTCACGGTTCTAGAGGGCTCCCACTGCATCCTTCCGAATGGATTACTGTTTTTCGTCTGCCTTTCACCCCAGACGGATGGGCAGACTGAGCGTGTTAACTCAACCATGTAACAATACTTGCGGTGCCTATGTCTGCAGTTCCAGTGTACCTGGTTGACTGCTTTGCCACAAGCCGAGTTTGCGTACAACAACTCCCAGCACTTGGCGGCAGGAGTGTCTCCCTTTTTTGCTCTGTACGGGCTTCATCCACGCTCCTTGCTTCTGGATCCATCGTTGCCCACTGACAACCCTGCAGCACTTGTTTGTGTGTGCGATATGGACCAACTACATTGCGATGTCCGTTTTCACCTCTTACGTGTCCAGGTGAGAGCCAAGTAGTATGCAGATGCGCATCGTTCTCTAGCTCCTACGTATCATTCCGGAATGATGGTTTGGTTGTCCACTCAGAACCTGAAGATACCTGGGAGGAAACCTCTTATAGCTAGGCTTGTGGGTCCTTACAGAGTCGGATCTGTTGTGAATCCGGCAGCGGTTTGCCTGGCCTTACCTGCCTCTTGGCGCGTGCATCCAGTCTTTCACGTCTCGTTGTTGAAACCCTGTCCTGCGGGTACTCGTTTGCTCCACCGCCCGGCTCCTGTCATGGTGAACGGGGAGGAGGAGTTTGAGGTGTCGGCTATCCTGGACGTTAAGCTGTCTAGGGGTAAGCTCTTCTATCTGGTGGATTGGAAGGGCTACGGCCCTGAGGACCGCACCTGGGAACCGTTAGTGCACATTCACTCCCATGTCCTGCTGCAGGCCTTCCACACTGCCAGGGGGTTGCTGTGGCCTTTGTGAGCGGATACTGTTACATCTGGGGCCCCGCAGGTTCTGCCTGCATGATCTGCACGTCTCTACCTGGCCAGAAGGCCGGCGTCTCCTTGCCTGCAACGCTGGCGGTTGCCTTGGAGATGTTGTATTCCCATTTCCGGGATACAGGCTTTCCGCGCTGGTCACGTGAAGAAACAGCTGACTCCAACATGTCCGTGCAGGCCCTGCCTCTCGGCAAGTCCACAAAAGCACTCCTCTCCCATCTAACACTGCTTCTAATTAGCGTTACTTTGTTGGAAACCTATCTTGTTACCGAATTTTTTATCCCGGACTTCCTATCGACCTGCTTCAGCCTACTCCCTTGGCTTTGTTCAAACCAGACCCTCCTTCCGACCCGGACCATCCACGGACTCCTTTTGCCTAACGTTTCATTACGGCGCCTGCTTCACTCGAACTTCGGTCTTCCGGCGGAGCCACTCTCCTAGTGCGCGTCCGTCCCCTGTGTACATCTCCCTGGGGACCTTTTCCGCACTTTGCTCCCGCCGCCCTGATTGGCTCCTGCCGGTCTGCGCTCTCTGCACCCGCCATTCCACCTGGCTCCTACTACGGGTGTACAGAGTAAACAAGGTAAGCCCGTCCTTCCTCACTGACTTTCTACTTTTAGCCTGTGCCGCTTGCCTTCCATTGTATTCTTCTAGTATTCCAAGACTGCTGTGTATTTGAGAGCCAACCCTCACAACATAACTCCAGTGACTTTTGGGGACATTCAAGTGTTGAGAACCGACCCTCATAACAGAACTCCAGTGACCTTTGGGGACATTCAAGTATGTGTTTGGATTACTACGTGTCCATTTCCGGACGCTACCATGCTCAGTGCACCACCCCGACTCTAGCAGCATCCTGTGTGCCGCCCGGGGAGTTTTCCTATACTAACTACCCATGTTTTGGTTTGTCCTGTTGTTGTTTGCTTGCCTCATTCCTCAGTGTCTCTCTGATTATAGGGTAAGACATCACATATGAATAATCATGGTTTTTGCACTCTAAAGTATTGGAAATAATAGATCCTTCCCTTCTTCCCTGTTAGGTTGGTTATCCGTTGCTTTCCATCCCACACAGTCATTAATATCCAGTCCAGGGTTTTTTCAGGTATACTCACCACTAGTAGAAATACTGTATAAGGGAACCCTTTTTCACTGTATTAACCAGTTTCCTTTTTTCTTTCCAGCCTTGGTGTATAGCGGTGTGGGTATCCTCGCTCTTTTGGGTAATCAACTCCTCTGTCTGTTACAGCAGAGGGGTATATTGCATTAAAGAGATCCTCAAGTTGAGGAGGCCTGGTTCTGGGTGTCTCCCTTTTGGGAGGTCACTTCAGCTTGGGCTGAACATTGTTCCGGAGCAGCTCCCTTTTAAATGCGTGTTTGAGGTCCGAGCAACGCCCCGGCCTGTTCAGCTTGGTGGCGAGTAACAGCAAACAACCATTTTGATCTCCATCGTAAAGTGGCCCAACTTCCCTGAAATTGTCCTCTGAAATTGTCGATGCTGCAAGATGAATGAGGCACTTGGCATAGTGTTCTGAGACTTCTCTGGAACATCACCGGAGATGAAAGTTCCCACTGTATTCATGGCATAGGGGATGAGAGCGCAGACATAGCAACTCTCCTTAGATGTTTTTTCCCACCTTTCTCATGTGCTAGAACCACATGTTGTTACCAAAATGTGCTGCATTGTCTAGATGGGTATTTATCCCTTCATTATCTAGATAGGTATTTATCCCATCATTCACTTCCTCTGCATCTCTCCTGTGTCTTTGGAGAGTGTAAGCCTTGTACCACTCATGAAGTATATCAAAGGAAGTTCCCATAGTAGGAAGATCCATAGGGACCTCTACCTCAGTAGAAGTACTAACATGATAGAGACTGTGAAAAAGGTATACAGTCTTTTCACCTAATTAATTTTCCTCGAAAGCTTTTTTACCCAAAACGTTTCATTGAATGTATTTTTCGACGAAACATACATTCAATGAAAAGGTTTAGGTAAGAAAGCTCTCTAAGAAAATTAATGTTTGGGCTGTTTGTAAGGGTTCAAAACAGGGGTTTGGAGGGGGGACCCTCCCAATAAAAAAATAAAATAATGCTTTCGGCATACAGGTTATGGGGGTGTCCCTGGTGTTGTAGCGCCCGATGACTTGCATACAGTAATCAATGAAGTTCAGTACTGGACAGCGCCAGACACATCCCTATAAACCGGTATGCTCAATGCATTTTATTTATTTACACAAGTCAGAGGGAGATGTCTGGTGCTGAACTAGATGGTGTCACAGATAGTACTGAACACATCAATGGTTCAATCCAATCCCTGTGAAAGGATTTCCTCCTACCACAATGACACCTCCTATTCTGGGTGTCAACACTTGTCCAGTGTCTGCATACTGCTGTGTCTGCATAGGGGCTTGTTGCGACTGCCCTTGTGGTGGATTCATTTGCATTCACTCTTGTTGCTGTACCTACTGTACTTGCAGCACTTGTGTCTGATACAATGTGTGATCTTGGCCAAACCCTTCGCTAGTTTGTGTACTATATGGTGGAGGATAAGCTGTAGCCCCCTCTTGAAAATTGGCCATTTTGTAAATTCCCTTGGCTTCCACATACGCGTGCAATAGGCCCTGTCATCCCACAAGTCCATTAAACTGGGGGTGCCCGTCTGACAAGTCCTCCTTTGTTATATCCTCCCTGGGTACTCTGATTCTCATTCTGTGTATTTTGAAGCCCACCTTGATTATTTTGGAATCCACCTCCTCTTACTCTATAGCCCATACCTCTGCCTCGTGGCATGAACCCATATCCACCTTGATCCATCAGGCATTGATTACTCGCCTGCGATGCACCCATTGCTTCCTGATTTCCCAATCCTTCTCCACTTGTCAATACTGCCCCTTCTATGGCAAATGTAGACAATGTTTTCTGAACTAACTTGGCTTCCTCGATTTTCTTAGTCTCATCTTTCTTCTTATTTTTCTCTTGTAATAACCGACAATGGTGTACTACCGTCAGTATATCTCAGCCCATGGGTTTGCCTCCATTCCCACTTGTTTCTTCATCTGCCTTTGCAGTGGCTCAGGCAGCCCCAGGCAGGTAAAATAATGCCACTGTCTTTTCCCACAGCTTGTGAGTTTCAAGTGGCCATTTCTCCTGAATGTCCTGAATTTAAGCAATAGGGTATTTATCTTCCTTGATCTTACTTGTCATAATTGCACCCATATCTGATGTATTGGGGTACTGTACCCTGAGAGCCCTCCACACGTCTGCTCTACAATTAATAAACAGCGCTCAATCATGCGCTGTGTTTTTTGCTGTCACGCTTGAATGTCCTGCTCTCCTCCATACGTTGTCAGTCCTTTCCCCAAGAATAGCTGCCATAAGACCTTTTATGTCACTATGGCCAGGGTGTTTCCTCCTGTGATTTTATTCTAATTCATATATCCATTTCCCAGTGCCCAAAGTCAAACTCGGGAGCTTAGACCTTAAATGATCCTTGTCCATCTGTGGCCATGGGATATACTGTGGTCTTGCTCCACCTTTTTCCAATCAGGGAAGCTGTGTGAACCCCAACCCAAAGTCGACTCCCATCACTAGCCTATCCACGGCAGTGATGATCGTCCCTGTCTGTCTCCTTGTTGGTAACGACTTAACCTGCTCACATATGGTGACGATTCTCCCTTCTCAGTATACGATTGTCCTCGGGGACGTTCTGGATACGCTATGGGATCTGGCGTCCTATCCTTAGGTTGTTCCAGATCTGACCATCTTACTTCTTTCTCCATTTGCAGGCTTCTTTCAGGGGCACACGCGCTCCCTCCTCCTACCTCGAGGGCAGATTCTCTTTCCTCATCTGACATGTCTTGTCCACAACTAGTGCGACTATTATCTTCCTCACCTTTGTCTAGGTTCAGTCTGCTTAAGGACAATGCTCTACGTCCGTAACTGAATGGAATTTCCTTTTCGCTTCGTGATTGAAAGGCTAGGGATTGATCCCTCTTCCCTTGACTTTCATACTTGCTACCTTCCTTTAATTCTTGATAGACCTTATTGATCTTTTCTCTGATGCTTTCCGCATCAAACCTTTCTTCGTCAAATGCAACTCTAGATGCCCCTGAAGTTACTTCCTTTATCGGAAGGAACTCTTCTTTTTCTGTCCCATCGTTTTTCTGGGCTTGACCCTACTGGTTCCTTAAGAATGATACTGTATCAAGACTGGGCTGTCTTCTTCTTTGTTCTATTTCTTCATCTAGTTCTCTTCGCTTTCTCGCATCCCTTCTAATTCTTTCTTCCTCTTGCCTTTGTTCTTCTCTCCTTACTCCTTCCCTTCTTTCCTCTTCTTCCCTTTGTCTCTGTAATCTTTTGTCCTTTAGTCTTTGCACTTCCTCCTCCTCTCTCTTCTATCCCTGTCTTCCATCGCTCTCTGTCTATTGTCATACTTTCTTTGTTCTGCCTGTTCTTCTTTTTTCTCTTGCTCCTCCTGATATATCTGTTCTTGTCACTCCCTGCTCTTCCTTTTCTGCTCTTCTTTCAATCTCTTCTCTCATTCTTTGTCTTTTCTTTCTTGTTTGTCCTTATCTTCTCTTTGCCTAACTTCCTAAATGCTTTTCCCATCTATTTTAAGAAATATCTGTCCTCCTATCCATTTGTTCTGCACGAGCGCTATCTCGTCAGCTTTATCCTTCTCTCCTTTCCATCGCTTAATCTCCTTGTCTATTTCTGTCGACAGATTCGACCGCTCACTCTTTCTTTGTTTTGTATGATCTTATAGATCTCTTCTTTTCTCTTATTCTCCTCTGGACTATCATTGCTACTATAGCCGGGAGGTTTGTTTATTGGATTACTGTACCTTGTTGCCGCTTTCAACTCCTTTAAAGGATATAACCCTATTTCTTCCGTGCTAGCACCTTTTACTTCAGGCAAGGTAAAGGGAGCTGAGGGCTGAACACCTTCCTCCTTACGCTGACTAAGCATCCACTCCTCAGGTGGCGGATCTTCCCTTTCTTCCTGGTACATTTTCCAGAGCTCTAAAATCACAAATCTTTTCTCTAATTTCTTCCCCGTGTGCGCAGCGTGAAAGTATGTAGTCATGTGTTGCAATACTGCGTTTGACAATGATCCCCCTTGTGACCATAGCATGAACATTTTATCTGCCGTGTCGTTCACCCATTCCGGACTATATTGTTTGAGCTTGGGCATATGCTTTGGTAACATTTTATATAAGTGCATCAGAGGAGTATCTCCCATAATGACAAGTCTCAATTGACTGTCAATACTTACCAGACTTATTAAATAACCTTTTTACTTTTGCGTAAATCACCACTTTTTTGACGCCTTTAAAATAACAAATATGAGCATGCACCATCAATCGCTGCTCAAGCCTCTAATTTCTTAATGATCTATCTCTGCTTTTTGATTGGTACCAATCACTTTGCTATGCTTAATCACTATTGCTCCTCAACCTTTTCCAATTTCTTCACAACTTCTATCGCTCTTTGATATTTTAACTCAACAAACAACATACAGACTAGTCGACATTACACATTAATAAACACCGGGATCACCTTTTTCTTTCTCTCCTTTACTTACACCCTATACAGGGTTTGAGAGGTCACCTTACGTAAACCTGTTTACGCATTACATGTTTCTGTTCTACCACCGTTGGGATTTGAAACATCTCCTTCTAAAACTCCCTTGAGCCAGGACTCTAGGGGCTACCCTTTCTTCACACAATATTTCCTGTTACTCAAAAATTATCACAATCCCATCCCCTTCATTTGCATCTCCCCTTAGTCTAATCACCTTTCATTCGTTAATCAACTCAAGGCCTTCGGTATCGACTCCTCCTCCAATCCGACCATTTCGCCTTTCATCTGCAAAGTGCCTATTGAAACCGGGCAGGGATTTCATCAAAGGGGGACCTGCCCACTGTCTCGGTTCTTTGTGCAAGTTTATTTCTATCAGCTGCTCTTCACAGGAAACCCTGTGATCTTCCGGCTAATAGCGGAGGATGCCCGATCGTCCAAAAATCTAGAGACAAACTAGTTTGGATCTTTTCCAACCATCTGCATTGCTACCAGGTGAGCATATGGCCCTTTGGGTATCGTGCATGAAATGGATGGGAATGCAGAATAACTCTGTCACCAAATAATCATACTAACTCAGGAAGATGGCAAAGGTTGCTGTTTTATTAACAATTATCTAAAACAGGGAGTTATAACGGAAATCAACAGACGTCCGCTCGAGCTATCAGCACATTTCTCATAAAAACATCCTTATATGTAAAAAATACATCAGACGTGATGTCATACTACGTGGCAAATGAGAAAAACCTATGAGGGATTGTGATACTTTGAAGGGGAACATCTAATTATACATTGCATAAGGACTGGGATTGTGATTGGATATCTACTGACAGGTTATCAGGAATTTCTTTCCAATCAGACAGGAATTCCGTTCCTCACCTGATTTGTCCTGACTTGACGAGGATTCCTTACTTTCTTCTTCTTAGAGGGCTTCTTCTTTTTGAAGAGGTACTGTTACGCTCACCTGGTATCCACGGGGGCGCCACACAATACTCGATGGAGCTCAAAGCGCTATCCCGGACCCCTCTCTGCTTGGTTATGTGCCAGACGTTGGGTAGCACCTATAACAGGAGAATGGAGAGCTAAGATACTAGTTCTGTGATGGGTGCACTCCCACCTCCCTCTGGTCCAAATCCCCTCCCTTGGGGTTATTACTCACCTTAAGTTTTTGTGCGTTGAACTCTCCGTCCTGCGTCTCTGTGTAGGGGTGCGTGGTTGGTACAGGCATTCCATGGACCTAGTTGCTTCACTGGTCTGTGTGCCCTTATGTCGGGTCCAGACCGGCTGTGACTCCGACTCTGCTTGCTGTCTTCAAGGTGAGTTATAATATCTTTTCTGTCTTTATTCTGTCTCTTTCTTTACCTCCGTTTTCTCTGTCTTCTTGGCGTCTTGCTCCACTGTGCTGTTCCCTAACAATGGGCCTCATTACACGGACGGCGGTGGACCAAGGTGCTATTAGCACCTTGGTCCATGCCGGTAAAATACCGGCACCGCCTTGGTGGAAAGGGGAATTACCGCCCTATTCCAAGGTTGGTGGGGTGGTTATTCCCCCTTCCCCCATTGCCCTTCCCCATTCCCATTTTTGCCCCATAGGGCATAATGGGAATGGGGAAGGTGCTAATTACGGTACCGTAATTAGCTCCCTGGTCCCTTTGCGGGTTGGTTTTTAACGCCTGCAAAAAGCAGGCGTTAAATTCTCCAACCCGCAAAGGGTTCTCGTAGTAAGGCGGTAAGGGTTTACTGGTACCGGTAAAATACTGGTACCGGTAAACCCTTACCGCCTACCGTGTAATGAGGCCAAATGTCTCTTTTTGTTTTCACAGGGAAGGTTGCGATCTCGGAGTTGTCTCGCCGATGGCGAAGACCATGGTGAGTTATTGATGCATGGAGCGCTGCACTGTTTATTGGTGTTAATTGCTAACCTGTGTGCTCTTCTCTTTTTTGTACAGGTTGCGGTGATGTTCTGGAGTGATGATCGATCGAAGTGCTGCCTGCCCAGGTAAGTGCTTTGTTAATGCTGACCTTGTTCCTTCTCCCTTGCAGGTTGCGGTGAAACCCGGAGATGGGCGAGGTAAGAGAAGCGCAGTGTGCTGCCAGGACTCGCTGCTTGCCAAGGTAAGAATTGTATTAATTCTGTCCTTGTTTCTTTACCTTTGCAGGTTGCGGCAAACTTCGGAGATGGGCGCGGTAAGCGAAGGGCAGGATGGAATCAAGGCCAGTTACTTCACAGGTAAGTGTTCTTGCTCGCTAATGCTGTTCTTGTTTTTCCAGGTTATTAATGGAACCCGATTCTAGGGCTTCAGGATCGGGCAGCCGGAGAAGCAGATGAGCAGGAGCTGGACACGGTGAGCGTTACGAGTGCAGAACAACTCAAAGCATGTTCTGCTGTTTGGGTGTGGTTTAAATAGCCCAGGTAAAGTAGATCCAGGCCAAGTAGTTCCAGGCCCAGCCAAACCCAAAACACTAGACCGCACAGCTTGGTTCTAAAGAACTGAGCTGTGTGATAGGCCTCCATGTTGGATTAAGGTCCAAAACTGGTATTGCTTTATTCCTGATAATGAGCCTGGCACCAAAGGGGCCAGGACTGACTCCATGTATGTTTCTGATGGAGTTTTAAGGCCCTTGGGATTAGTGTGAAGGGCTTAAGCCCCACTGCTGCCAGGGGGCTGTTATACCTGAGGGGGCTAGGGACATGGATCGTGACAGGTACGGCCTGTCTCAATGGGAAGCCACTATGTCTGCTGAGGAAACCAGGCGCACTAGTGGCCCCTTTTCCGAGACAGCCAATCAGGGGAAAAGCCTGTGTCGGCAGAAAACCCCTAGTAGGACTTGGCGTGATAGATATCCAAACTGGCATTCCAGGTAAGACAATAGCGGTCCGGAGGTGAGTGGTAGAAAGTCCTTGGCAACTTGAGAAGGGAGAGAGTACAGTCTTGATGCAGGATGGAGAGCCAAGGAAGCACAGGGAAATAGGGAACCAGTAGCCCCAAGAGAAAAACAAGCGCAGAACCCACAGGGAAGCCAAAAGACACCCTGAGAGCAGAGAACGGCAGAGAGACCTTGAGATCCCCAGAGCGCCGGCCGAGAGTCGGAAGGCAAAAGAGCACACAGGAGGAGCGAGCTCCACGCGGGAGGGGAAGAGAGGTCAAAGGCCAAGAGGAGCGTGTGACAGTGAGTGGAGTCAGAACAAGCACAAGAAAACAATCAAAGAGCACAGGAAACCTATACTAGCACGTAACCCTTAAGGGGTCCATGTGGGTTGCAACGCGCCAAACTGGAGTAAACAAATGGCATATTTCCACCCGGCAGAGGCCATGATGGAAAACTGCTAGACCGCTATTGCACGTTAGGGCAGGAACGCAGCGTGCAGTTCAACGGCGGTACTTCCATTGCTCCCAACGTCGCCACAACTTGTCGCGCCTGACACAAGGTGACAACTTATGCCTACCTCTAAAAACATGTCATCTTCAATACTATTAAGTACACAGTATATCATTGGTCTTCCAACTATAAGGCCCTTCATTATATGCTCATGCTTTTCTGGAACATTCGGTTCACTGAGCAGCATGTAAGCTCAGACCCAGGTGCTAGGAGTTGGACTTGACTTTACATCCCCACCCAATTAGCCCAACATCTCTCATCACCCATGCCTTCTGCCATGAAGATTGTCTTTGGCCTTCTAAAGTATCCTTGTCTGTGGGAATATATGGGAGTACAGACTTTCACTATCGTTCTAGGACTCCACGCTCAACTCGATTTCCATCCTTAGCTCACGTGACAGGAGACGACGATTTGGTCCATTTTGTAGCATTTAAATATCTTAAATGAATAAAACTTGGCATGCTTGGTGTTCTTTCGTTGCACCTGAACAAGGGATGATTCTGCTTCACACGTTCACTGGCTTCAAGAAGAGATAACCAGTTTTGGCTGCTCCAGCTTTGGGACCAGGCCAGACAGCCTTTCCATTCTTTATCACGATCTCAGCTTATTCTTGTTGCAGCACAGTTCTCCTCCTTTCCTCTCCATGGGTCCTGGCTTAATAATATTCATGACACTGATGTCCAGTTTCTATACAATGGTGGCTTTGCCTGCAGTCTATTCACTACATATAGCCAGCTTCTAAGATTACTTAATCTACTTGCATTACAGCATCTGTAATGTACAGATTTATTAATGTACAGCATCTTTTCGCATATGAAAGTTCACTCGATTCTTTACTTCGTCATCAGTTTCTGTATGATCCATACATTCTCTTTAGCCAGTATCCTCAGGGCGTCACGCTCGTCTCTTGTGACGTCACTGACTTCTCTTTCACTCTTTTTCATATTCCTTGAGGGAGTTCCTCCCTCAGATTGTCGTCTCTTTGGGGATACATTTGATAGGGCTTTCTCAGCGGGTACCTTCTTTCGAATTCTCACTGTGGTATGGTCACAACTGCTGGTGTCAAGCATGGCACAATCTCAGGCTTCCAACATATAGGAGGTAGTGGCCGGGATTTCCTGCAGAGGCATTTAACTGTTCATCTACACTCCCAATTTATCAGGAAATCCAGATTCTGCAGTAGACTCAGTTGTCTGCACCTGTATTGGGAGTGTCTCCCTGTCCTGGCACATCATGCATATTTTGTTCACATAAATGATGAGTCTTATCCGCTAACCCCTGAGGTGGGTCACCACTGGTTTCATTACTTCAGTGAAACACCAAGGTGTGGATGCCCATGTTTTACTATGAATGACGATATAGTCAATATAATCTCCACAGAATCGGAATACGGTTGTAGGATTTGATCCATGAGGCATTGGAAAGTGGCAGGTGCCTTGTGTAAGCCAAGAGGAAGGAAATTGAATTAAAAAAGTCCTAAAGGTGTTGAAAATGCATTTTTTCCTTATCAGGCACACATACAGGAACTTGCCAATACCTTTTGTTAGATCTAGGGTAGATAGATAGGTGGCTGCTCTGAGTTGATCAATTAGGTCATTGATGCATAGAATGGGATAGGCATTGAAGTCTGAAATAGCATTAACTTGCCAGAAGTCTATGTAGAACCTCCCGGAACGGTCAGGTTTAGTGACCAACCTGATAGGAGAGGACCAAGAACTTGAAGAAGGCTCGATAATATTGGCTTTCAATATTTTGTTGACCTCCTCAATCACTATCTGTTTACGGGCTTCTGGTAGTCTATAAGGTTTTAAATGTACCACTTTACTTTTGGGTGTTCTAATGTAGTGGTAGTTGCCTTTTATTCTTCCTGTTTTTTTCTGAGAATACATCGGGAACCGAGTCTACTACATCTTTTAGGTCTTCTTGTTTTTTGACAGGTAACTCGGGAGGAATTAAATCTTAGTTATCTATTTCTTTGAGAACCAGGTATGCTGGTACTTTGGCATGGGTGGCTGATATGTTCTCCCTCCACTCTTTCAAGAGATTTATGTTATACAATTGGACTTTCTGTTTTCTGTCCGGTTGGGCTACTTCATAAGTACAGCTTCCCATTCGTTCTACGATCTCATAAGGTCTGTACCACTTGGAGACAAGTTTGTTTTCTGAGGTGGGTAAGAGGACCAATACTTTTTGTCCTATAGAAAATGATCTTAAGCTAACTTTTTTATCATACGTAGATTTTTGTTGGCTCTGGGCCTTTTCCATGTGAGTGTGGACTAAGTCACAAACCAATCTCATATGTTCTCACATTCTGGTGGCGGTTTGCAAGATGGGAATGGGGGCCTCTTCTCGTTCTTCCGATGTTTCTTGGAACCTGTCTAGGGCATCTCTGGGCTCTCTTCCATAGAGTAGTTCAAAAGGAGAGAAACCTGTGGAAGATTGAGGGGTTTTTCTTACGGCAAATAGTGCCCATTGGATCATTCGGTCCCAGTCTTCCCCGTCCTTATCCACTAGTTTTCGTACAATCAACTTTAGGGTTTTATTGAATCTTTCTACCAAACCATCGGGTTAAAGATGGTACACAGAGGTTCGCGAGGTGGTAATGTGGAGTAGCTCCTTGACTTCGGCCATAAGCTTACTCATAAAATTCAAACCTTGGCCGGTTAGTATTTCCTTGGGGAAGCCGACCCTGGAGAAATACGGTAGGAGGTGCTTAAGGATCTGCTGTGTAGTGTTGTTTCGCATTGGGCATGCCTCAGGATATCTGGTTACATAATCTACGATTACCAGGACATATTTATTGCCCAGTCTGGCTGTTTCTACCGGTCCAATTGTATCCATACCAGTTCTTGAAAAGGGGATTTGTATGATCGGCAATGGGTTCAGAGGGGCAGGTACTGGGATGTGCAGGCTGGTCTTTTGACATTATTCACAGGTCTGGATGAAGGTCTTTATATCGGATTGGATACTGGGCCAGTAACATTTCCCATGAATATGCGCATAGCTTTTAGCTTGTCCTAAATGCCCCCAAATAAGATGGGAATGCGCGATCTCCAGTACAATCTTTTGTTGGCTTTTGGGTATTACCAATTGGGTTTTGTGTACACCCTCCCTAGATGTCTCTCTTCTAGAAAGCAATCCCTGCTTTATGAAGAAAACGGGACTTCCTTTCTCTAAGCCCTCTTCTTCCAGAATTGCTTGTAGCAAAACTTCAGCGAGGGCTGGATCATTTCGCTGGGCAAAGGCTATGTCGGGATCCATGGTAGGCTCTTCTCCCTTCCTTTCTTCAATGTTAAGTGGTTTGTCATCTTCTCCAAAGCCTAAGTTACTCCATTCAGTTTTGTCTGGTTCACTTTCTTTAAACTGAGGAAATAGAGCTTCTTCCAAAATGCCCTGGTCATATTTGATCTCCCTGGTGTACCTCAAAAGGGAATTCACCATGATTCTGTAAGAGAACCTTTACATCTCCCCGGAAGTCAGGATCGATACCCCCTGCTAAGACATCTATCCCAAACTTCCATGCTAGGCCTGATTTCGGGGCCAGTCTTATGTAGCACCCCAGAGGGGGTATCAAAACTAGGTTGGTAGGAATCATTCCTCTCTTCCCTGGGAGAATAATAGCTTCCCTACTGCTACAGATGTCAAGTCCTATTGATTGCTTGGTGGCGATGGAAGGGTAACTGACTACATTTTTTAAACTGCAGGGTTCCCCAATTTGTTTAAATTGAGTCACATCCCACTTTCGACATCATATGTAAGGAAGGCATGGTATCAAGAATAAACAGACACAAGTGATCACAGTTTAAGGGTATTTATTAAACTGTATAGGTAGGTTGGAAAAACGCCTAATCAAAACCGAAATTCAAGATGGGAGCATGCTGTGACCTTCAATCATAATAAGGCAGTCCTATTGGCGTCTTGTCAAAATAAAAGGGCCTACACTAAAAAAAAACGATTGCCAATCCTTACAACTAAATACCAAAAATAGTGTGCGATAGGGTTAACAAGAAAGGAAGAAGTGTTCACAAATGATAAGTCAGGATGTGGGAGCCGGGGGTCTCCCTTCCCCACATTTTGAGCATGGGATAAGGTGGGACTCCTGAGCATAGCTGTCACTAGTCTAGGCGGAGAGCACAGGGAAGAGGCTATCTCTCACTGTATGCAAGTAGATAAAGGGAGATTCCGGAGACAATGCTAGCATATAACAAATTATAGGCACATACCAAGCTGATAATTGAAACAGGTATTCACAGGAACTGCTGGAGCAGGCTGTAAACAAGAGACAGAAAACAGTAGACAGAGAAAAGGTAAAGACAAGCAAGTACACTGGGCAACATGGATTGATCAGAAATAAGGGTGTACTGGAATATGATAAGGGTCTCCAGGGATTTAAGGAAAGCCGTTGGGATAGGTACCAGCAGATTACTTTTAACAACAGTCATACAGCAACATCATGACTTAGGCGTGCCGAGGAAACTGTTGTACTCAGTGCAAGGGTAAAACTGAAAGACCATTAACTGAGACAGGTACGACTTCAACGGATTAGGTGATGGCAACAGAAGTCTTCCCTTATCTGATCTGAACGGAGACCCACCCAGGGTCACACTGTTAAACGGATGCAAGTGGAGGCACCACAGTGGTCCAAGATGTATATATGTAGAAAGCAGCATAGAAAGAAATTACCAGGTACAGGACAGGATAGGATATCAAAAGCTAGAACAGGCAAGTTGCAAGGCAAGGAGCCCAGAGGAACAGGACAGAACAGAGGAGTGTGGCAAGACTGCCAGGCAGGGAAGCCCAGAGGAGCAGGGCGGCAGGCAGTGGAGTGTGGCAGAGCTGCCAGGTAAGAGTCCAGAGGAGCAGGGTGGAAGGCAGCAGAGTATGGCAGAGCCGCCAGGCGGGAGCCCAGAAGAGCAGGGCGGCAGGCAGCGGAGTGCGGCAGAGCCGCCAGTTGGGGGCCCAGATAAGCAGGGCAGAAGGCAGCGAAGTGTGGCAAGGCTGCCAGGCAGGGAAGCCCAGAGGGGAAGAGCAGAAGGCAGTGAAGTGCGTCAGAGCCGCCAGTTGGGAGCCCAAATGAGCAGGGCAGAAGGCAGCAGAGTGTGGCAAGGCTGTCAGGCAGGAAAGCCCAGAGGAGCAGGGCAGAAGGCTGCAGCAGACTGAAGAAGGAGCTGCAATTAACAACAGGAACAGGAATCAAAGGCCAAAAAAGGATTTCCAGGAAAGGTCAAAGAAAACTGGTAAAAGGAGCACAAGCACGAACTCCCAGTGGAAGCAGTTGACTGACAACTGCTCTTGTTCAAAGTGAGCTTATAAAGGCCCTCCCATCCAGCAGGCCAGCAGGGTGGAGCTGATTGCAGACTATGGCAGCTGTGTTCAATTAAGTCCAGACCTGGCTTCAGTAGTCTGCTGCTTCTGTTCAAAGAGAGCTCATAAAGGTCCTCCCAGCCAGCAGGCCAGCAGGGTGGAGCTGATTGTCGACTCTGGCAGCTGTGTTCAATTAAGCCCAGCCCTGGCTCCAGTAGCCTGCAGCAGTAGCAGCAATGGTTTCTAATCAAATGCTCTCCAGCTACCTGAAGCCTAGCCTGCAATAGCTTGGAACAGGTGAATGCAATCAGGCCCTCTGCAGCTCTTAGTAGCTTGCTGCAAACAAATGTATTTAGTATGCCTCCTCCAGCCCTGTGCCTTTTGAACAGCATACATATCCCAGAATGCATCTGCTGGTTTAACCCAAAAGTCGGAATGGAACATGCAATTAGATTAGTCCAAAACTGCAGCGCTGAAACAAGGAAATAAAGGCAGAGGCGCGTATAGCGGTGCTGGGTGGCAGGCGAGTAGGATCGTGACAACAGCACATGCTCAAGCTTTCCCAGCAAAAGACAACAGTTCCGCTGTAGATATCAGGCCCGTCGGTAGTTAAGTCTCTTTTCTACTAAAAGTCTCTGGCCTCTAAAGACCTGATAGCCTCCAAAAATAACAAACAAAAGTTCTTTTCAAATGCACGTTGGGTGATGCCATCACCCCTGGGTCCCCCTCTTCCGGGCTCAGACCCTTCTTGACTGTTTGCCACCCTCCATCAAGTTCACTATGGCTTTTCACAAACCAATTCCTCTTTTGACACTCACAAATCTTAATGTCTTTTTAAACAGTTCACTGTGGACATCCCCCTGTCAGGTTCACTTTTGTCAACATACTGTTCCTTGGGACTTTACACTTTTCCCCTCTTTATTGGCATCTCTCCGTCCGGTTTCTTCTTGCCATTTCACAATTCCTTTTACTTTCTTCTGTTGCAGGATTCACTTCCCTTGCGTTCTCAATGGTTTGTCGGTCAAAGACTTTCGACTGTACAGGGATTCTGCTAGACCCCTGTATGGCCATTTTTGTCATGCACCGAGGTGCATGGAAACTGTGGGCAAGATGGAAGACTAGCCGCCGCCACTGAGTGTTCCTTCATGCATCTTACGTTTCCTGCTTAACGGTCTAGTGTTTGTTTGTCTAGTGTTTGTTTTCTCTGACTCTGAGTCGCCGGATTTAATCACTTTCTTCCGGCGACTCTGGTGCGTTGTTGCAACTGCAATGTCTTTCTGACTGCTACCCCGACGCTTAGCGATCCAACTTTCCTGAGTTTTTCTTACTCTGTTCGCTCACGTGAACTCTCTCTCTCTCTCGCTACTCTGCCTCCTCTGTACAGTATTTTTCTTCCTTTCTTTTTTATTATATTACTCCTCCTTCCTTTCCGTCAGGCTTTCCCCCCTCTATCCATCTGTGCTCCGTCTACTTATTCAGTACTCTCTGTGTTTCCACACAGTGTTCCGTGATCCTCCTTTCAGCCTTCAACACCTTTTCCCCTTCTTTCCCCTTGTTTTGATTCTGGTTATCCGCATTCCTCTCCATGGTGGTTTTGAGACTATTTGTATCGTGAAGATTCCAAGATTCCCCGGATACTCATATTACTTGCTATTGGAACAACCTCCGACATTCAAAACATCCAAGGAGCACCGGCTACCACCTCTTTCTTGGTTTTTTTTGTGCTTTATTGGATTTTCCCAGAAGGGGGTCTCTGGTGCAGTTCTTGTTACTGTGACTGTGGCTTTCCAACGCCAGGGTACTCTAATGGCTACTGCAGAGCAAATACAGGAGCTCGTAGCCGCAGTACAGCCTCTATCTGTAGAGATGCAGCAGCTCAAGACTGAAAACACAGTACTATGCCAACTGTTAACAGCACGAGAACGTCCCCCTGCAGAATTACCACCTATGGGGCTTTCGTGTGGAAAATATGATGGGACCCCTAAAAGGTTAAAGGAATTCCTTGATGCCTGTACAGTCCATTTTACCTTCAGAGCTACTACCTATACCTCAGAACACGCCCGAGTGGGCTTCATCATCTCCAACCTCACGGGAAATGCACTTGCCTGGGCCACACCATTAGTCACAGGTGATAGCCCTCTGCTACAGGATTACGGGAATTTCGTGGCACAACTAAAACAGGCATTTGAACGACCCAAAATCTCTTATACAGCCTGTGAAGACCTGCTGGACATAAGACAGGGTGCCTCTGATTTATTGTCCTATATTACCTCTTTTAAAAGACTAGCAACAGAAGCCGGTTAGCCTGAACAGGCACGATTTCACTATTTTCAGAAGAGGACTAAAAGAAGAGATCAAAGATGAACTAGCCAGGGCTCCCAGACCCGCTACTTTTTCTGATCTAATATCATCAGCATTACAGATTAAACACAGGATATCTGAACGGCGGACTGAGAGACGGCGTCATCGGTCACCCTTCCACAATCCTGGATCCTTACTCACTCCTCACCTGGGATACCTAAGGAAGAGCCTATGCAAATAGGTCTAGCACGGGGCACCCTTGCCTCGGAAGGAAGAAGACGACGCCGGGAACTAGGGTTGTGTGCCTAATGTGGTTCTGACAAACACATATTGAAGGATTGCACAGAAATACCACTTAGACAGTCGGGAAAAGAAAAACCTCGGTTTTAGGAGGGACGAGATACTGAGGTGAAACATTCAGTTCCTATGTCACTCTGACAGTCAGTTCTTCACCCACATCGGAAGATGCGAGACTCATGGTCATCTCTGTGGTAATACAAAGTGGTAACGGTCAGATGGAGACCTTGGCCCTTTCGGATTGTGGAGCGGCTGGGTCGTTTGTGGATACCTATTGGGCGGACAAGATGGGACTCCGTCACGTGCCAAGAAATGAAGGACAAAAAGTGTAAGGTGTTGACATCACCCACATCAGTTCTGGTCCCATCACGCATACCACTGAAGATCTACAAGTCACAGTTTTACAGCACACTGAGCACATTGTTTTTGACATCATTCGGGCGGCACATTTTCCCATGATATTGGGCATAACCTGGTTGAGGAAACATAATCCTCGGATTGATTGGCAGCATAATCAGATGGATTTTCATTCAGATTACTGTAAGAAGCACTGTCTTAAACAAGCAGAGTACACAAAGATTAAAACCCTTTCCTCCGGCCAAGAGGACGTCCTGAGGATACATAACATTCCCAGAGAACTGGTCTCCTATAGTCAGGTGTTCGTGGAACAGATCCTTCAAGAACTGCCTCCCCACAGACCCGAGGATTGTGCGATAGAGCTGATTCCTGGAGCTCTTGTTCCTTTCGGAAGGATGTTCTCATTGTCAATCTCCGAAAAACAAGTCCTAAAAACGTATTTGGATACAAACCTTGCTAATGGCCTCATAAGACTCTCTCGATCCCCTGCAGGAGCACCCCTGTTTTTCATACCAAAGAGAGATACTTCTGAGCTTCGGCCTTGCATCAATTATAGAGGACTCAACAAAGTGACAGTCCGGGATCGCTATCCCATGCCTCTAATCACTGACATCATCGAAGCAGTTAAAGGTGCTACTGTATTCTCTAAATTGGATCTCCGCAGCGCGTATCATCTTCTGCGCGTCCAAGCAGGAGACGAATCGAAAACAGCATTTCGGACTCCTTTTAGATTATTCGAATACAGGGTCCTGCCTTTTGGGCTGGTAAACGCCCCAGCTATATTCCAAAGATTTATGGACCGAGTTTTTTCAGACATGCTTTTTCTAACGGTCATTGTATACCCAGATGACATTCTAGTTTTCTCTTCTACACTTCAGGAGCATAAGAAACATCTAGTCAAGGTCCTACAAAGGCTTCAAGATAACAAGCTGCTAGCCAAACCAGAAAAATGTCTGTTCTGCATGTCCTCAGTGCCTTATCTGGGATAAATCCTCTCTCATGGACAGAAAGAAAGTAGCCGCTATACTGGACTGGCCTACACCTACCGTGGTAAAAGAAGTACAACGCTTTCTGGGCTTGGCAAATGTTTTTATCGCCGGTTCATACCGAAGTTCTAAGGTGTGGCATTACTCATCACCTCTCTCTTGAAGAAATCTGTCAGACCCTTCTCTTGGTCTCCACAAGCTCAGGAAAGCTTTGATAGGGTCAAGCAGCTGTTCTGCATGGCCCCAGTTCTAAGACAGCCGGATCAGTCAAAGCCATTCATTTTAGAAACAGATGCTTCGGCCTCAGCCATCGGCGAGGTTTTGCTACAACAACATCAGGATCAAGAACACCACTGGCCTATCTGTCCAGAACTCTCAGTCCAAGTCAATACAACTATTCCGTAATTGAGAAGGAACTCCTCGCCATGAAGATGGCCTGCGAAGAGTAGAGACATTTACTGCAAGGAGGTCAGTTTCCTTTCCTCATCCGTACTGACCACAGCAATCTCAAAGTACTTCAGACAATGGATTGTGTGAATTCACGGCAAGCCAGATGGGCCCATTTCTTTGCGCAATACGATTTTCAGATAACTTTCCTACCAGGATTCCTCAATACAGTGGCTGATGCTCTTTCGCACAAACTCTCTGATGAGATTCCTAAACAGATAACACCCGAAAGACTCAAACCGCATAGTGGCTCATATATCCTCGTTTCTACAGGAAGTCCGAGAGGTGACCATTTGTGCACCTCGTCCACCATTACGGGGTGTACTCTCCAAATTGAAAGACAAGAAGGGTCTACTGTTCTCTGATCATCGCTTATACATCCTCACAGGGGATATCCGCAATAAGATCTTACAATGGTGTCATGACAACAAGACAGCGGGACATCGAGGCAGTGCTAGCACTCTCGAATGAATACGGCGCTTATTCTTTTGGCCTCAGATGAAACAGGAAGTGCAATCCTATATCCAATCCTGTCCTATATGTGCCACCAGAAAGACAAACACGTCAAAACCTTTGGGGTTCCTGCAACAGGAACCTGTTCCAACGCGCCCATGTGGTATCATATCTACAGACTTTATTGTAGTCCTACCCATGTCTAACTCTTGTAATGCATCATGGTAACCGTGGCTCCTTCACAAAGATGGCACATTTCTCCCCGTTGCCTAAAATACCCAAGGCATGTGAAATGGCCAAGGTGTTTCTGCAGCACATATTACGTCTTCATGGTTTGCCTGATAAAATCATATCAGACCGTGGAAGTAAATATACATCCAGATTCTGGAAGGCATTAGGTTGTAAACTAGGGATAGA
Organism: Ambystoma mexicanum; assembly: GCF_040938575.1. Classification (NCBI taxonomy): domain Eukaryota; kingdom Metazoa; phylum Chordata; class Amphibia; order Caudata; family Ambystomatidae; genus Ambystoma; species Ambystoma mexicanum. Next base: position 1,450,958,578 of record NC_090923.1, on the reverse strand, counting down.
ACGGGCCCTCTCATTTGGTTTCCACCCACAATCCAACGGCCAAACAGAACGACTCAACAACACCCTAGAACAGTACCTTCAGTGTTATACTAACCAACAACAAGACCAACAACAAGACACGTTATGATATGATATGATATTTTATTTGTATCGCGCTCGTACACAAGTGTTTCAGAGTGTTTGTTCTAGTGTTTGTTTGTCTAGTGTTTGTTTTCTAGACCTTAGACCTTAGATACACATCTCCCTTTCACCTGTTGCTTGCCTTATCTCAACTTGTGTGCATAAACAGAAGCAAAGAGCCTGTGAGCAGATACTGAAAATACAATGTTACATTGGTTTCATTTCTGAAAAAAAGAAAACCGAGACCTGTGGCAAATTTCAGGGCCATTTTTTTTTTGGGGCCAACTGAATGTGTGGTCGCAAAAATGGCTAAATGTTGGCTACAATTTCTCAAAACAGCCCCTGTCCACTGACAAATATTCTATTTTACAAAAATAAATGGTTTAACAGCGATTCTGCAGTGCCTGTGAGTACCTTCTTCTAACACTAAATATATTGGAATAGTGTCAGGAATCTGCATTGCTGGAAACTCTGGCACACTTGGAAGCTACAATAGAGTCCTTATAGGACAGTCCTTATAGGACAATTCCTCACCTAAGATGGCTGGCGCCCATGCTCAAACTCATAGTTGGGACACCACGGTCTAGTTGCCTCTCTCACCAGCAGAGGGATTTGCAGCTATTTAAACGCTGCTCCGACACAGATCGCTGCATTGCTACTTTTGTAGCGTGCTCCCTGGATCTTCCTCTACGTTCGTCTCCTAGAGTGCCGCTAGAAGCTTCTTTCTGGACCTACCCTGCTGCCTGTTACTTGTACAGCCATCTCCCAATCCTGGTAAATTCTTCCCCGCTTCTCCCCTGTCTCGAGTCAGATCCTTTCCGACTAGTGTATCTGGTGCACCTCCCGCATTTCCTTTCTCTGCCCATCCCTACTCTCCAGCTACTCTTTTGGCTTTCCCCTTTCTCTTATGCCACGATCTGTCTTCCTACAGACATCCGCAGGCGTAATTCCATGCCTGAGCCTTCAATTCCCCTTGGACTGAAGCGCTTTCGCCTGTGTCTTCCTCTCTGCACGCTCTTGTTATCAGCCTCTCTACTGCAGCACTATTGGCTCTTGTATAATGAGTGGAAGGAGGAGACCTTTTTCAACCCCCCCATTCCGACACTTCCTGGGTAAGGCCAGTTGCGGCTGCTGTGGATTCAGGACCCCGACCCCAGAGCACTCATGCGGGAATACCCCTAGGAACTGTGACCCCCCCTTGAAACAGCGTAAGACCAGAGTTGAACGAGACTCCATTTTGTAAGTTAGCGACTCCATTTTGTAATGGCAGGACAGCTGTGAAGTTGCAACGCAGGCCGGCAGTACTCCCAGTTAGGCACACACAGCGAGCAAGCTACTCCCCCCACCTCCTCCCCCTTTGCCGTCTCTGCAGTTGTTCGGTTCTCATGAGAGACTAGCCGCGGGAATGCAACAAACTTTACACTGTATCTTCTGTCTTCCATCTCACTTCACAGACCCAGATATAGCCCCGAGCAGGTGCCAGCGCCAAAGCCCTTCGTCTCTATAGGACTGCCCCCACACCCAACAGACCCAGGCCATAAAAACACCATCCCATATTCCTTAAAAGAGGGTCAACAGTTAGGAGTGACCCCCAAGTCCGTTTGATTGTTTGTGCTTTAGTAAGGAGAAAGCTAAAGTGCCTTTTTGCATGTAAAATGATGCAAGTATAACAGTAGAACAATGAGCATATTAGCATACAGCATAATATCTGCATGATTAAAAGTTCTAACGTTAGAGTTCAGTCGTGAAGGTGCGATGTATATTAACGTATGGTATGACACTGCTAAAAGAAATAGATTGCAATAACGAAATGCACAACCAGCATAACACTGTACACGCCAGCATCAAGCTACCTCATCTTTTAGTTCAAATATAAATATATGTATGATATTGTGTAAACATAATATAGCAACGCAACCAATCGCTTTGACCAAAATGCATATGTGTTAACGCTGTATGAGCAGACCCTAAGCCATGAATTGTTTTATTTTAGTATGGACACTAACTCAAGTATGAGTCTAGTCAATTAATGAGTTTTGTTACAATGAGAATATTTAGCCAGCTAGAAAATATAGTGTATCCTGACCAAGTATAACCTGAATGTAATGCAGTAGGTCACGTGTAAAAGCCTGTATGTAAAATCTATTTCTGAGGATCCTGTTTCTGTCAAGGTAGATTAGCAGAGTTTAATGATGTTTGGACAACCCGACCACTAACCCCCCACAATGAAACTTATGAACGAGATGGTTATGTGCCTTTTTGTGACCTATTCGTTAACGTGTGATTCCAGTTGTAGATTTAGAGCCCTCTTTGTTGTTTATCAGATGGACATTCCAAATCACACATCGACCTCAAAAACCTCACCTCTCCAGTCAGTATATCTTAAATTGTATCTACACATAGCTCAGTCAGCCTCTCAATAGGTCAAGTGATGCATTCAATGACTGTATTTTAACCTATGCCCAATAATAAATTAACTTGTAGTTGAAACACGTTTTCCCAAGTGTCTAAGCCCACAGGCCTTTAAGCTCGCTGGACAAGAAGATTATGGTAGTGAATGAATGGGAATGTGTGGCCACAAGGGCAAATGCCAAATGGTTATTTAATAAGTAACAGCACAACAAGTTGCCTATTCCACATGCCAATTCGATGAGCCCAGCTGACCGATTGACCGGGAGAAGCACCATCCCAACACCACGTGTTCCTGAGCCAACCACAGCCCTTCGACCCTATGTCACCTATAGGTGCCCGCTCTTAGTGACCAATCTCAACTGTTCATGTGCCACTTAGGCCTCCCCTCTGCTTGATGACGAATTTTGCGTATAAAAGTAAATTGTAACATGTTTTCTGCAGAGCGCTCTCGGCATGAGCAGAGTAGATTCTGCTTGCCCTTTTTAGATAAAAGCCTTTTCTTAACACCAGCACTTGGTCTTGGTCTCATTCCCTCCTGGGGTGTGTCTTGGTTGACTCCATTGGAAGAATTTACTGTATTTTTGGGGGCCTCTCACTTACAATATCCTGCCTGTTTGGTGCCTTGCCATACCTTGACTTTATCCCTGTCACTCTACCATCCCGATTGCAATTGAGAACTACAGTTCATTATTCTTTGGGAACCACTATTCACCATTTATAACCTGGATCCAGACAGCCTGCACATCGGACCTGAACAACACACAGGGTTTTTCCCCCTGTCATTCAGGGATTTTCTGCATTTCTGCACAACCTGTTTTACAACCAAAGGTCAGACAGGAACAGGGATTATCCTACTCTCTCCATTGATACACATAGCCACTAAAACAGACTGGGGGCATACAAACACATGCTCCAAAATCTATGTGACATCCTTGTTTAGTTGAAAAAAATATTTGTCACTTATCAGCGCCTATTTTGAGGAATTGTGGTACATTTTGGGCTACATATATTTTTTCAGTGCGTGAATTCATGGGTACGTAAAAAGTATCAACACTGGCTACAATTGCTTAAAATAGCATTTGCCCAATGACAGATGCTTTCTTTTTCAAAACAAAATGGTGTCTGTTCATGGGCGTCTCATTCAATCCCTACCAGAGGAAGAGGAACAAAAGAGGATCTGGGGGTGCAAATAGTGATACTGAAAAATCCATATTAAACCTTGTTTTGTAAATACAAATATTTGTCAGTGGTCAAGGGGGCTATTTTGAGAAAGGTTTGCTAATTTTGAGACGTGAATCGGCAGGCCAAAAAACAGCTCAAATTTCTCTCCAATTTTTTTAACAAAGAATTCGATGTAACACAGACTGTGCAGCATTTTTTTTATGAGGTCAAGGGACGCGAGAGGAAGCAATGGCAGAGAGCATACAGGCATACGTGAAGGAGAAGGGCCCACCTCCTATTGTATGCCAAGCCACCTCTCCCCCCCCCCCACCAAACGTCCTCCATCCTTGCTCACACTAAGGCACCACTGGGAGGGGGGAAGTGTTTTCAATTTAAACCAAGGAGCAATTCTTTCTGCAGGTGTTTTTTTTACAGTTTTACAAAGGTAGCGGGCGCCCCTCTCTCGCAAGAACAGACATGATAACCTGTTCAGTGGTTATTAACCACTTGAGAGATCGCAGCCACTGCTTTTACTCACTGTGCCTTTCACAGATGGGAAATATCCATTTGCATATCAGTCTTTGTCCTGCCCAGGGGCAGTCCAGCACCGAAATACAATGGCAATTCCAATCTGAACGAGAGTACCACCAGCAACCCCATACACGTGTTTCACCCTTGTTGGGGATCATCAGTGAGGTGAAGCTGATGCCTCTCTAAGCACAGTGAGAGGGAGACCACGTCTGGTTGCCCCCAGGAGACCTAGGGTTACCAATCCCAGGTTCCTTAACAAATAGTTTTACAAAGGTAGCGGGCACCCCTCTCTCGCAAGAACAGACATGATAACCTGTTCAGTGGTTATTAACCACTTGAGAGTTCGCAGCCACTGCTTTTACTCACTGTGCCTTTCACAGATGGGAAATATCCATTTGCATATCAGTCTTTGTCCTGCCCAGGGGCAGTCCAGCACCGAAATACAATGGCAATTCCAATCTGAACGAGAGTACCACCAGCAACCCCATACACGTGTTTCACCCTTGTTGGGGATCATCAGTGAGGTGAAGCTGATGCCTCTCTAAGCACAGTGAGAGGGAGACCACGTCTGGTTGCCCCCAGGAGACCTAGGGTTACCAATCCCAGGTTCCTTAACAAATAGTTTTACAAAGGTAGCGGGCGCCCCTCTCTCGCAAGAACAGACATGATAACCTGTTCAGTGGTTATTAACCACTTGAGAGTTCGCAGCCACTGCTTTTACTCACTGTGCCTTTCACAGATGGGAAATATCCATTTGCATATCAGTCTTTGTCCTGCCCAGGGGCAGTCCAGCACCGAAATACAATGGCAATTCCAATCTGAACGAGAGTACCACCAGCAACCCCATACACGTGTTTCACCCTTGTTGGGGATCATCAGTGAGGTGAAGCTGATGCCTCTCTAAGCACAGTGAGAGGGAGACCACGTCTGGTTGCCCCCAGGAGACCTAGGGTTACCAATCCCAGGTTCCTTAACAAATAGTTTTACAAAGGTAGCGGGCGCCCCTCTCTCGCAAGAACAGACATGATAACCTGTTCAGTGGTTATTAACCACTTGAGAGTTCGCAGCCACTGCTTTTACTCACTGTGCCTTTCACAGATGGGAAATATCCATTTGCATATCAGTCTTTGTCCTGCCCAGGGGCAGTCCAGCACCGAAATACAATGGCAATTCCAATCTGAACGAGAGTACCACCAGCAACCCCATACACGTGTTTCACCCTTGTTGGGGATCATCAGTGAGGTGAAGCTGATGCCTCTCTAAGCACAGTGAGAGGGAGACCACGTCTGGTTGCCCCCAGGAGACCTAGGGTTACCAATCCCAGGTTCCTTAACAAATAGTTTTACAAAGGTAGCGGGCGCCCCTCTCTCGCAAGAACAGACATGATAACCTGTTCAGTGGTTATTAACCACTTGAGAGTTCGCAGCCACTGCTTTTACTCACTGTGCCTTTCACAGATGGGAAATATCCATTTGCATATCAGTCTTTGTCCTGCCCAGGGGCAGTCCAGCACCGAAATACAATGGCAATTCCAATCTGAACGAGAGTACCACCAGCAACCCCATACACGTGTTTCACCCTTGTTGGGGATCATCAGTGAGGTGAAGCTGATGCCTCTCTAAGCACAGTGAGAGGGAGACCACGTCTGGTTGCCCCCAGGAGACCTAGGGTTACCAATCCCAGGTTCCTTAACAAATAGTTTTACAAAGGTAGCGGGCGCCCCTCTCTCGCAAGAACAGACATGATAACCTGTTCAGTGGTTATTAACCACTTGAGAGTTCGCAGCCACTGCTTTTACTCACTGTGCCTTTCACAGATGGGAAATATCCATTTGCATATCATTCTTTGTCCTGCCCAGGGGCAGTCCAGCACCGAAATACAATGGCAATTCCAATCTGAACGAGAGTACCACCAGCAACCCCATACACGTGTTTCACCCTTGTTGGGGATCATCAGTGAGGTGAAGCTGATGCCTCTCTAAGCACAGTGAGAGGGAGACCACGTCTGGTTGCCCCCAGGAGACCTAGGGTTACCAATCCCAGGTTCCTTAACAAATAGTTTTACAAAGGTAGCGGGCGCCCCTCTCTCGCAAGAACAGACATGATAACCTGTTCAGTGGTTATTAACCACTTGAGAGTTCGCAGCCACTGCTTTTACTCACTGTGCCTTTCACAGATGGGAAATATCCATTTGCATATCAGTCTTTGTCCTGCCCAGGGGCAGTCCAGCACCGAAATACAATGGCAATTCCAATCTGAACGAGAGTACCACCAGCAACCCCATACACGTGTTTCACCCTTGTTGGGGATCATCAGTGAGGTGAAGCTGATGCCTCTCTAAGCACAGTGAGAGGGAGACCACGTCTGGTTGCCCCCAGGAGACCTAGGGTTACCAATCCCAGGTTCCTTAACAAATAGTTTTACAAAGGTAGCGGGCGCCCCTCTCTCGCAAGAACAGACATGATAACCTGTTCAGTGGTTATTAACCACTTGAGAGTTCGCAGCCACTGCTTTTACTCACTGTGCCTTTCACAGATGGGAAATATCCATTTGCATATCAGTCTTTGTCCTGCCCAGGGGCAGTCCAGCACCGAAATACAATGGCAATTCCAATCTGAACGAGAGTACCACCAGCAACCCCATACACGTGTTTCACCCTTGTTGGGGATCATCAGTGAGGTGAAGCTGATGCCTCTCAAGTGGTTAATAACCACTGAACAGGTTATCATGTCTGTTCTTCCGAGAGAGGGGCGCCCGCTACCTTTATAAAACTGTTTTTTTACAGGGTTTATTGGATTCAACTGACAAGCAGAAAGCCTAATTATAATGCTCTGATTACTTACCAGTAATCTTCAACACGCCTAGTTCTACTCTTCCTCGTCACAGTCCATATTTTTGAAGGTTGGAAGCCTTCCCAGTTTTCCATCAATCCATATAGCAGATTTCCCTTGATGGCACCACTCCCCTAGCGACCCATTAGGGTATAAAGAGAGTGACCAACTCCATGACTTCCTGTTCCTAATGCGAAAGGAGTCAGGTCGATCACAAACCCCAGGGAGGTAGCAGAGGGAGTGTGAACTGTGACAAGGAAATGTATGACTCAGAGTAATTGACATTAACAGTAAGTAATCAGAGAATTATACTCATGCCCACTCTCTTCCCAGTCAGACTTCTGAAGTATACCAGAGATCCCAGAATGACCCGAGGATCAGAAATAACGACATGCCATTTATTATTTTTATTATTATATTCATTGAACACAGACCTCGCTTTGGGAAGCAACAGAGTTCTTTACAAGTGATAGGAGGAAGTACACAGTGAGGGAAGAAGATCACAAGAGATCAATACATGGGAGCAGGGACCCAACACAGGATATACAAGCAACCAGAGGAGGAAAGGGATGGAAGCAAATTGCACAGTCCCATGTTGGGTGGGGAATGAAGTGCTTCCGTATAGTACACGTAAGCAGAAATGGCCCATCACTGGAGAGCCCCAGAAGAACCGAATGACCGCTGAAGCAAAATCCACTAACAGTCAGGACTAGCAGGAGAATCCGGTAAAGCCGGAAGAATGTTCGCCGAGAGGCCCAAGTGGCCTCTCTATAAGTGTTTCAGAGAGAAGCACCTCAGCTACTGTCCAACAAGTGGACATACGTCTGAGCTGACCTTCCCATGAACAGTCAGAGGGAGCAGAACCTTTACAGAAGTAAACTAGGGCAATGATCCTTAACAGCCACTAACTCAGGAAGACAGAGGAGGTCTTGTGACCCCAATTGGTACTCCTGAAAAGACAACACACTATTAGAAGATCAAGAGAGAAGATCCCTTCCATACAAAAGAGAAGACATCCCGGAAGCCAGGAGTTCCCATCCTCCCGGTGGCTGGTGTGATGAATCTGGAGGTTTCGTCCCTTCTTCTTTAGGGGGAGCCACCTCCTTTGAGGCTAGGGAGGTGATCCCACTAAGCAAAACCTTCCCTAGGGGTTTGGAAAAGTGGAACCACACTGGGTGTGACTCCCTACCAGGGGACAAGAACTCCCATTCCGGTAAGTTACTCCCTACAACTGAGACATTGTCAGCAAATATAAGAATACCAGAAGTGGATCTGACTGCCAGCTGTGGATCTCGGAATAACTTTGAAAAAAACATTTGAACAGTTGGCTCAAGGCAATGCTGGCCTCTCAAGGGGTTTGACACCCCCTTTTGTAACTGGTAACAAAATGAAAAGGACCACACTCACACTACGTGATGCCAGATATGGAGCACCATAGCGGTGAGTGAAGAAACACTACCGCTAGCATTCCGGAGAGGACGCCCAGAAGCTGGAGAGAACTCCAGAGACACCAGGTCAAAGCTACCTTGCTGGAGCAGGACCTGCTACATAGAAGGTACGCATGGTGCTCACAGCAGAGGGAGGTACAGAGACCAGACCATGAGAACGGGAGCGAGAGTGAAGGGGATAGATTCCTATGAGGGACAACCAGGTACAGAGAGGGAGACAGGTATAAATATAACAAGTGTGGTTATGGGAGCCCTATAAAACTGAGCATCAAAACCAGCCAAGCCACAGTCAAAGCCACAGACAAAGACCAAGAGAAAGATATATTAGAAGGGGATACCCATACCCCTATTCATCATGTGAGAAACTGGGAACAAGAGAATCAAGGGGGTCATATTAAGCAAGAAAGGAATCATCCCAAGGGGAAACCAGAATTAAACAAGACTGGAACCTCATGGGAAGAGACCCACGTAGTTGGTGGAAGAGGATTAAAACAGATCCAGAGAGGGAGATGGACATACACAGGGTTCAGAATTGAGATTCGATGAGCTGGAGTTAAAACCAGCTCCCGCATGTCAGGCATCACCCTGTAGGCAAGAGCTACCGCAGGGGAACCAGGAGCTACAGATATGATCCTTTAACTTTGTCCATTTTGTATGAACCTTTGTGTTTAAATGTTTATTAGATGTGTTCTAATTCTTCTTTATTAACATTGTCAAATACTCAAAGTTAATGTCACATTTACATGCTTGGAAGGCATCAGCTAGCCCTTGGAGACAAATGTAGCTCCTGGTAGCTGTTGTTTTCAAGCTAACCAGCCTCTACAATGCTTGAAGTAGGAGCTAAATAGCTCCCAGCTCCCCTCAATTTCGAACTTGGATACAAAACAAGAGTGGTTACGGGGAGCCCTATAAACATGAGTCTTAAGACCAGTCAAATGGCTCAAAGCTGCACACAAATACCTAGAGAACAGTGAACTGGACCTTCCAGCCCTTTATGATGAGATAGTAATACGCTTGAGATAGATGGTGATGCAGAATTTTATACACACATCAATAATCGAAACAACTCAGGTAGTTGGCAAAAGGATAACTGTTTTGATATCAATTATCTAAAACAGGGAGTACAACTGACATCAGCAGACGTCTCTCATTACGATCTCAAAGCAATTGATACAAAATCACACTTTTATAGCAAATATTCATCATTAATGACGTTAACCTGCATATCACTAACGTCATCCTACATGGCAAAACTTAAAAACCTATGGGTGAATGTGATAGGGTCTAAACAGATCAACTAGGTATACGATCCATACTCATTTGGCAAGTGAAATAAACTAAGCCCTTCCCTAAAATATGCCACTATGAACGTCACTAAATATACAACGTCTAATTGGCTACACAACTATAGAACCCTTGATCATGTGGTCCCCTACCATTGGTTACTTTCTAACCTCCATCAGTACCTTCCCAACCTACGTTAGCAGCACGCAGGCTGAGCGTCCAGGTGCAGATAAGCTAGTCTTAACTATAGCTTCCCACCAATTAGCATGACCATCCATCATCACCTCAGTGGTCTGCTGTCAATTAGGTCTTTGACCTCGTCCTTGGAAATGTTCCTTGCTACTGAAGAATACAGGGGAGTGAAGGCACACTCTGCCCTTGTGCGTAGGTGTGACCATCGTGCTCGTCTGACTTCTCCCCACGTGACTAAAGACCACGAAATTGAGCTTTCAGTGTATAAAAATGCTATTTTCCAATAGACCTCTGACGTCTTCTTGTTCTCGTTCATGCCTTCTGAACAGGAAGCTTCGCTCTTCCACATGATTTGTATCTAATGTCAGCTCACCCCATTCTGATAAGGCTTTGGTTTCTTGGCTCATCCAACCTCGCCTTTCTGAGTTTTCACCCTTGTTATTTCACTTGTTTTCTAACTGCGCCACATTTGGAAAAGTGGCCATCCTTCTTTTGCTCAGCACTGCTATCGTACGTAGTGGGAGCATCCATCTTCTACTAACTCTAATATATAATTACAAGACATAAACATCCCTTGACATACCATTACAGTATGTCTCAGCCAAAAATGTGAGTATTTATATATACCGTATTACCATCCATTTCCCCCACCCCCGCTTTTTCCTCCTCAGTTTATGTAACTGCAGCAGCCGTATACAAGTTAAAAAATATGTTTAACTACATTGTATTAGCATTATGCATTGGAGACCGTAGAGGCCACTTGACTCTATTAATACATATTACACTGTGCCACTCTAGTATGTTTGAATATGGCTGCCAGATGCCTACTACTATTACTGACATCGGACTTGGGGCTACTCTATGCACTTACCATAGAGTTTCGTATAGCATTCAAAAATAGTCCTTTTTCTGTGTCACTTCCTACCTACGTGAACAAGCGGTCAGAATACCGTGAAACGTGTCGTCTGCCATCCAGGCTTTTCCCTTTCTGATGCACTTTAACTAATAAAGATACCTTTGTGCTGCCTGGACTTGCTGTCATGCTTCTTTTTTGCTGAGACTGGACGCCCATCTCTCAGCTGCTTTCAGGAGTGCAACCCGCTGGAGTTGCCTTTTTTTTAAAGAGCACTTTTCCTTTCCCTTGAAAATATATATAATATATGTACATGTTGGTGCATGCCACGCTCTATTTACTATAAAGCTAGCCTCAAGAATACTTAATCTGCTTGCGTTTCTTTGCATATTTACACGTGTGAAATTGCTTGGTATCTTCATTATTTTTGTAGCATACGTGTCTTCATCTTGATCCCAAGATGTCATTCATCTCGATACTTTCATGATGCCTTATATAATTGTCTACATCCTCTGGTTTCTGCATCTCTTCTCTATATACGTCAGCTTTGCATTTGTATGACATCATCATTTCTCTTTGTTTCTTCAATTTGTCCTGCTTTCTTCTGGACTATCACTCGGACAGCCATCATACTGTCTCATATGTGGGTATGGTTGTCTCAATGGGAACCTTGCTTCCACGATTCTCCTTGGTATCTGTAATTCAAATGGTTTTGTACGTGTGTCATATTCTGGTGTCCAGCAGATAGGCAGTATGGGTGTAGTGATTGAGGTGGGGGTACTTAGCTCCTTCTCTACACTGCCCCCTCTGGGCGATTCATCAACCACTCTCCCCTCATTCTTCACATCTATACATCCTTGGCTGAAGAAATATTTCTTTGGAATCCATATCTTTATGACTCCTTTCAGGCATCCAGCTGATTTCACATGCTCATCCTTGTTCCAAGTCATGAGCATACACTGCCCACTAGGACTATAATAGATCAATTTTCCCACATACTTCTTATGGTTCTTTGGATACAGAAACTTTTTTGCCTCAGGTACATGGATGCTGGCCTTCACAAAGTCTCTGATCCCTTCATCTGTTAGATCTCTGGTCTTCCATCCTGATTCAACATTGATCATGATCTTCATCCCTATAGCTTTCTTTGCTGTCTTCTTGCATTGTGTGATTATTATCTTGAGCACACAGAATCCCAACAATACTAACACGGTTAGGTCTTCATGGAACTTGAACATGTCTGCCATCCATTGTGGAACCCAAGAAAAAAGTGCTCCAACCCAGCTCTCATCAGTAATGACGTGTAGCTTTGTTAGCATTTCTATGGACTCAGTCAAAGTGCCATTCTCGTCTTCGTGAGAAGGTATGAATGTGCAACATGATTCTCTGAGTTTTGCATAAACACCTCCATCCATAGCTGTGATCATGAATGTATTGCTCTCCCCAAAGTGCACGGAAACTCATAAATCGCCAATGCAATTATAGAGCCAATACTTTGAACGCAGAAAGACGCAATAACTCGCAACCACACACTCTTAGAAGATAATCAGCACTTATACAGCTATTTATTCAAAGTTTAAAAGCAACCAGTAATAACATAGAAATAACTCACAGAAATAATATAGCCATAAATCACAGAAGAAGCAAAGAATTCAAAAGGAAATACATCACCGTGAGCATAACTGGATTCCTCATCTCGCCCAGAAGCGGCTGGAAGACTCCGGGAACAGCCAGGACGAGAGCACCACAGCTCACAGGAGTACCGGATGTAAGCGTCCTCCTCCGGCTGAAGTCTCACCTGACCACCTCTGGGTTTCCGCATATATACACCCTCCGCAAAGGGGTGGCAGTTCTCGAACCTTCTGGAAATGGCACTTGCGCAGTTGATGAGCAGCCGTCGGTTGCCAGCTGGGTCAATCGAGAGCTACCCTCAAGGAGCAGAGTGCCTCCCTCCTCTAAAAACATGCTCCACGGAGAACAGTAACAAACCATAACAAAGTTAGCTTTCCCAGCAGAAATGTCCTTGACCGCATACCAGGTTTGGAAAGCATGTTTTCCTCAGCACCATGAATCTAATACTCAGCAAAAGGTGTGCAGCTTTTTACTGCGGCATGAAGTAAATATCCATCATGGCTCTGAGCGCTCCCAGAATACACTGCGCACTGGTGCCATTTTAGTTCAAGCATAACAATGTCCAAGACGTATCTGTTCTGAAGAGTCATCAGGCGTATGGCTCTCATCTCCTCTCTGATAGCATTAAATCCCTTTATGGTAGTGTTGATTGTCTGCAGCAATTCCCACCTGGTTATCTGTAACCATTTAGTATATGCTCCAACCTGGATTCTCGGCCTGAAAATTAACGTGAATATGGACGACGTCTGGCTAAATAATCTGTGTTCATACGGGATAGAGTCAAAGGCTTCTATCGATTTGGCATAAAAGTAATTCTCTCTCTTCATTCGATGAACCAGCTCCACATATCTCTTCTTCCTCAGATGAGTATCTGCTTTTGGGAAACTGTCAATATTCAGGTCACTTTTAGAAATCACCAACGTTGGAACATGAACATTTACCAGTGTGCATATTCCTCCCCAGTCTTTGGGCAATCTCATATATGCTTTTGATCCGCAAGCCCAATAATGATCCATAACCACTGCTGTTCCAAGATTCATCTTTGGTGCATCAAAGATCTGACTGCAGTTCCCATTCTCTCCAACTTTTCTTGTGCCATTATTTTTGAAGCACAACTTCGATTTTTCCAACGGTATGGTCTGCAAGGGTCCTCCTCTGTTTTTGACCCAGGTCAATAGTTTAGCAAGCTTCAGCCATAATGGTTTGCACCCCACCTTGGCATTCCAAACAGTTGATTCCAGACAAACATATATCATCCAGGCTCTGCAGATAACCACTCCTTCTTCCCATCCATATGGTGATAACACTGATCCCCAAATCTGGATCTGTCTTCTGTTTTTCCAGTGTCAGATGCTTTCCTCAGTCTTTCCTGGACTGTCAAGTCTTCTGTTTACTTCCCATCTGATTCCAGCTCCTTTCACTCTAGGCTTTTCATATCTGATCATGTGAATCTTGGTGTGAGCTCTGTTTCTTGTCTTTGTATTTTGTACATAATCATCTTCATCTGGATCTGTCCATTCAGTTGCCCATTTGAATGGCATCTCGGCCCATGAACTGGCCTCTTGAACAGCAAAGTGCTATGTGTGATAGACAATGTACTGTCTAGACCTCTATTTCAATAGCTATAAAGATTTTAGACTTCTCCATGCTATAAGGCAGAAGTGAACATACAAAGCATTCCTCCTTCGAGGTTATTCTTCCCACTTCTTTCATATGCTGGTACCAAATGTTGTTCCCCAAGTGTGCTGTACTGTCTAGGTAATCATTTAGCTCATGATCATCTTCCCTAGCATTTCTCTTAGGTTTCCTCCTTTTCACGTAAGCTTCTACAATCATCTCATGAAGTATGTCAGCATCTTACTGGACCAATCATAGAACCATTCGTCCATGAACTAGGTGCATCTATACGTGCTACCTGAGTAGGAGAAAGTTCTAGAAGTTTCATCCTCTCAGCATGATCCTTAGGCATAAAAATGTCTTGCAAAATCTCCATGTGTGACTTCCTTCTAGAAACAAACCTTGGTTCACTTATCACAGGACCTCGTGCCTTTGTGTGTATCTCTGGGGTAGGAACAATAACATAGGGTCTTGGCTGCCTTGTAATTGCCACGTCTGCATCCTTCTTTTCTTGCACAGGACGATGCGCAGGAATTTTCACTTTACTTATGTCTACATAATTACATAATATGACGTTCGTACTGTGAGAGTGGTATTACTGTGAACAGAATACAGGTGTAAATTGTGTATAAACATGACCACTTAAAGCAATAACCTTTAATACATTGTGGACATCTGTCAAGCTCTTTCATGATGAAGTTGCTACTGATGCTGCCCATTTTACTATTAAGGAAAGAAAAAGCATTTTGAATGGGGTAACATCATGCAGTTTTCTAAAATCTGCAGAATCGGCTCAAATAAAGCTCCTCGATCAGTTTTAGTAGGCTGATTTATACAATAATGTACTCACAATCTCAATAAATGCCACGACTTGGCCTCTGACCGGACACCATGAAGATTTTCTTTCAGCATGAAACAAAAGTTCCTCATTTTGAAAATCTTTCTTGATTCTTTTCCTTGGCATTTTCACTCTCTCCTCAAGGTTCTCTCGGAATATCCATTCACTTCGTTGATGATGTCTTTCAATATTTCATTGAGTGCTGCATCGTTTCTCGGATCTCTCAGGAAGGGTTGGATATCGTTTTGCCTTCCGACAAGATACGGGCATTCCTCCATTAGATAATGAAACACTGTACTGCTCAGTCTATGAGCATTATCCAGTGACAGGGGCATTTGTATTTGTCACGCTGAACTCAGGAAGTTGAAGGATCTGCTCGATTATAGCTATGAGCAACCTTCTCACAATGGGGCCATTTTTGGGATCTTGCAAGAACAAGTCAACATTGGTAGTTCTCCCCACCAGTGCAGGGTAAACGCGTAAAATGAACACAAAGATTGCAAAAACGATCCAGAAAGCTCTGAGGCGCCGCGTACGCACACCGTAGCATGGCATTGCTGATGAGCACGGCTCGGACCCTGAAAGAAGGAGACAGTCTCTCCAATGCTGTAGAATCCACACTACATAGCAGGGAAGTAGCAAGCTGTGCCCCTGAGGTGCCGGGCCAGCTGACAGCCCTGGAGATGAGCCCAGCCTGATCCTTCCGAAGCCTGTCGTGACTCGACCCTCCTTCAGCAGCAGCCCGGGGCACCCGACGACCCAGAGGTGAGAGCCCTGCCTCGAACAGTACAACCGGCTCACCTGGACCCTAAAGCCCTAAGCCAAAGATCCCCCCCCCAACCATACTACGCTCTGTGCTCCCCCAGAGGCACCCACGGCATATCGTTGAGCCCGCGGGAGCAGGGGGCGGACAAGGCAGCAATACCAGAGGGGCCCCAGAGGCAGCCTCCTGTGGCAGCAAGTATCCAACCTAACCCACAGCCTACCACCAGCTGCAGCATCCCGTGAGCCGACCCCCTTGACTCTGCAGATGCTGCCCAGGTTTCCTAACACCGCGGGGCCTCACTAACCTAGCAGCGCCCCAGTCCAGCGCTAACCCCAGCAACATCACAGTGCCTAAGTAGCATCAACCAGACTACCACGCTTACAGTCGGCTCTCACTAGGCTCTCCAGTTCAGCTGCTTCCTGGGGCGCCCCAGCCCACTCCCCTCATACCACTGACAATCCGAAGCCTACCACCAGCTGCAGCACCCCGTGAGCCGATCCCCTTGGCTCTCCAGATGCTTCCCAGTTCTCCTGACATAGCTGGGCCTCACTAACTGAGCAGCGCCCCAGTACAGCGCTAACCCCGGCAACACTACAGCTCCTATGTAGCATCAACCAGACTACCTCCCTTGCGGTGGGCTCTCACTGGGCTCTCCAGGCTGGCTGCTTCCTGGGGTGCCCCGGCCCACTCCCCTCATACCACAGACGATCCGAGGCTCAACGCTTACTGTTGGGAAAGAGTATACTGCCTCCAACCAAGCACAGCCGGCCGCGTTGGGAGACCCGCCCTGTAGCGCACTCAACAACCTGCCCTGTAGCATACTCAACTACCAAGCCCCTAGCAGGCCTGAAGTCTAGAGATCTGCTTACTTGACTACCCAAAATTGATTTGCAACAGCCAGTGAATTCTAACCAAGGTTCTCCCTTAACACCATCTGGCAACACGATATGCCCACAGCAAGCACTCCCAGTAACATAAGCCCCTGCCTCACTCAAGAGACATCACTCATACAAGCCAGCTACCATGCGCCTCAGTCCGAGACGAACTGATAGCCACAGATTCTGCTTGGAGCTTCGGGGAACATTGTCCTCTGAGACCAGCCTCCTTCATTGGCGGAGCCAGAGTCGACTCAAGGGGTCCCAAATTAGACACCAAGAACAATGGCTAAACTCCTTAAAGCATCCAAAAGCTCAGACATTTCCACCATGCTGCTTGCGGCGGACAAAACGAAGAAACCGGACCCCCACCAAACTCCACCCACAGAAGACCTCGGAAGAGCAGGGAAGATTAGCAACCAAGGAAGACATTCAGGCCTTCATGCTAGACATTAAAGTAGAGTTCAGATCCTGCATGCGGAGCTCTCCACAAAGCTGGAACAAACGGATCAAAGAGTCATGGAAGCGGAACAAAGGCTGGGAGAGTTCGAAGACCTACCCCAGAGTCACGACGCGACACTGATGGAAATGCAACGCCTGATTCAGGCCCTGCAGAACAGGAGCGAAGTGCTGGAATTCAAACAGGAGGACCTGGAGAATAGGGCTCAGCGAAACAATCTTTGGATCCGAGGGGTCCCCTCAACAGTACAGGACAAAGATCTGCCTGAATATATAGGCAACTTTTTCCAATCCCTGCTCCCACACATGGACAAGGCCCAACTCATCCTAGATCGCACCCGCAGGCTGCGCCCAAGACGAGGGGTGGATTCGGACTCTCCACCGGATGTGATAACGAGGGTCCACTTTTACACCACCAAAGAGGCCATCTTGGCAATAGGCCGCACCAGAGATGAGTTGTCCTTTCAAGGCGCCCCACTCCAGATTTACCAGGACCTCTCCCTGGTGACACTACAAAAAGGAAGATCCCGCAGACCCTTAACCCTATTTCTGTAGAACCAGCAAGTCAGTTACCGATGGCTATTCCCCACTGCCCTGCAATTCACCTATCAGGGAACCCAACGCAGAATCAGCCATTTGGAGGACGCCGCAACTATATTGCACCCGGACTCTCCTGGGGACTCACCCACCCCCAGTCCGCACCGCCCACTGGAAGGACCAAACCAGTCCCCCGCTAAACAGAGTCAACCTGCTTGGTCCAAGGTGCAGAGGCGCCGGAAGGTGAGATAGAACTGCTGCAACTTACGTTTGGGAAAAGACTGACAGCGGAACCGAATATAGAAATAATGATGCTGGGGCCCCCAAGCAGCCAATGCCCTCCTCCGAGATGTATGCCATCAAACTACCCTTGGAGGCGAACTCAGTTGTGTTTGACTGTCCTAGCCCTGTTGGCTGGAGAGACAGATATGGCCCTGTTGGCCATGGGAGCTGCAGAGCTGGAAAAATAGGCCTCCCGCACCAC
This sequence comes from Ambystoma mexicanum, assembly GCF_040938575.1. Classification (NCBI taxonomy): domain Eukaryota; kingdom Metazoa; phylum Chordata; class Amphibia; order Caudata; family Ambystomatidae; genus Ambystoma; species Ambystoma mexicanum. The sequence continues at coordinate 1,450,940,539 of NC_090923.1, read as the reverse complement.
CATAAGTTTACACTCCCGTTGGAGACGTTATAAAACCCAGCCACAGGAGGACCACACCTGCACTAAGCCCCAAAATGATGGTTGAGCACCACCGCCCACCCCTCAAGATCAGCCCCGAGTGCCGGAGGAAGCCCGGGAGGCTCCCCCTCCACACCAAAAACTGAACTTCCTGATGATAAATGTCAGAGGCTTAAACTCCCCGCATAAGAGAAAATCCACACTGCAGCGCTTGTAGAATGAAGAGGCCTCTGTAGTCTTCCTCCAAGAGACTCATTTGATCCCGGCGGACTTTGCCCGACTCCGCGATAGACATTTTTTTACGTTGCAGTTTTTGGCATCTAATGGTACAAAGAAAGGTGGGGCGGCTGTTCTCTTCGCAAAGGGCCTCAGACCACAAATCTTAGATACATTGCTTTGACCTGAGGGCTGCTTTGTGGGAATCAAATGCCTGATCTATGGTCAGCTCTACTCAATCATCGCGATTTACACGCCAAACGACCAACAAGACGAGTTCTATTCAGCCCTAGAGGAAGCCCTCTGTCATGAACCGCCGATTACGTCCATTCTGGACTTCGTGGTCCATGATGCACCGAGGTCTGAACTCTGTGTTCCTTCCAACATGGCTGTCTCTTTCGAAACACTGCTTACCAGCCTTTGTGTGTTACGTGCAACTTCCTACTAAACAGCCACGCCCCGCGGCTCTGCGCATCTCAACGCTACTGCTTGGAGTAGTCAGATGTGTGTTGCCGGAGTCCGCTCGGCACTTCCTTTCTAGTCCTTGTTCCCACTTCCCTGATTATATTGCCCATTCATTCCCTTTCCTTGCCCTACTTACTTCTGTGCTTCCTTCCTGGATCCTTTCTGTACTCGGTCCTACAATACCTCCGTACCTCCGAGTCAGGACATTGTTCCCTTCCTGGTTCCCAATCCTGGATGTTTGAACGTTACCCAGCGCAGAACATTGCAAACCTCACGCTGGAATCCGAAGACTCGCACACGGGCCTGTATAAATCCCAGACCGTGCGGAAGAAGGAAGTCACTTCCAAGAAGGTAGCAAGTAAAGAAAAACAGGTGAGAAGGGGAGAGACTTGTGACACCCTCCCACATTTCGTTGAGGACCATACTATCATTGGGGGAGATTTCAATGGAGTCCCAGACCCACTCAAGGACAAATCATACTCTCCTGCCTGCAAGGACTTCAATCTGCCGGCAACCCTACTCCAATTATTCAGAACCCTAGATGTGGTGGATACTTGGAGAGCCTTGCATCCTGATGAACGAGACTATTCGTTCTACTCATATGTGCATAGAACTTATTCTCGCATCAACCTCCTGCTGGCTTCCCCCCAAGTCTTGGCCTTCACGGACGACGTGACCATTGGTCCTAGGGTGCTTTCAGATCACGCCCCAGTCACTTTAACGCTTAGAGCCCATGACCCTGACCCTGCCCCAAGGCATAGAAGGACCCTATATGACCCTATCTTGGGGAAAATGTCACTGAAAGATGCCGTGGCGAAATCAATCAAGGAGTTTTCTAAGGAAAATAAAAACGAGGATACCTCTCTGACTAATACTTGGGACGCAATGAAGGCTGTGGTAAGAGGAGCCCTAATCTCTCAAGAAGCAGCTTTTCATAAACATAAGGGGAAAGCCCGCCAAATGCTGGAAGATGAAGTCCAGGAGGCGGAAGCAGTTTGTAAAGCCAAAAACTGGACCCCGAGAACCTACCGGGCTCTACAGGCAGCCCGAAAGAAGCTGGAAGCTCACTATGCGGAGGATACAGCCCAGCTGCTAGCCAAAAAGAAACAAAGCTACTATGCCAAAAATAATAAGGCAAACAAATTCCTGGTGGAGAAACTTGCTAAGGTCAAGAAGCGAAACACCATCCTGGGCCTACGTGATCCCCAAGGCAGAGTCCAGTTTGCTGATCATGACAAGCTACGACTAGCAGCGGCCCACCTCACAGACACTATGTCAGCATGCACAAGGTTGCATGAGGAACAACAAAGCCACCTACGAGACGCAGCCCTCCCTCACATTACAGCCGCGATGAAAGAAGAACTAGAGACTCCGATCACATGCAAAGAGGTTGACACAGCCATCAAGACTCTCAAACCAAGAGCCACAGGGCCAGATGGGTACTCAACCCGATTCTATAAAATTCTTCGCCCCCAGCTGCTGACCCCCTTGACAATGCTCTTTAACTCCTTCGCCACCTCAGGGACCATCACCCCGTCAATGCAGGAATCGATCACAGTCCTGGACCTCAAGCCGGGAAAAGATCCCAGAGATAAAACTGCAGACAGGTCCATCTCCCTACTGAACCTCGACGCTAACATGTATTCGAAGGTCCTGGCAAACCGACTGGCGGGAGTACTCCAGAACATCATAGACCCAGACCAGACGGGATTCATAATGAACAGAGCAACCACGGACAATATACGCAGGGTCCTCAACTTGATCGAGGTCGCAAAGTTAGATTTGCAGAAATTAGCTGTGCTAGCCCTGGACGCATCCAAGGCTTTTGATAAAGTGGACTGGTCATTCCTCCAACTCACCTTGGAATCCTTCCATTTAGGGCCCACCTTCCAAAAACTCATCCTGGCGAACTACCAAGCTCTGAAAACCCTTCTTTGGGTTAATGGCCTACTATTCAGTCCAATCCCTCTAACATGTGGAACCAGGCAGGGATGCTGCCTCTCCCCTCTACTCTTCGCCCTAGTCATGGAACCCCTAGCTCAATGAATCCGCCTCAACCCTAAAATTAAAGGCCTCCAAATAGGCCCCTCTTAACACAAGATCGCACTCTTCGGCGGACGATGTACTGCTATCCATAACGGACACCTCTCTGTCACTGAGATCCGCCCTAGCAGAGATTCATAGATTTGGGAGGGTATCAGGATTTACTATCAACTTTGAGAAATCATCAGCTCTCGGGATTAGGCTGGAACCAGAAGACCGAGAGTCCTTCAGATCCCAATGCCCGATCCAATTGAGCGAAAAGTAGATTCTTTACCTAGGGGTCCAGATCCCTGCTCGCCCGCAAGACACCTATCAGGCAAACTTCCCTGCACTTTTTAAGGACTTGGAGAGGGACCTCAATTGATGGCTCTCACAAGAAATCTTGCTACTGGGTCGTATTACGGCCTGTAAAATGAACCTTCTCCCACGGTTCCTTTACGCTTGCTCAGCCCTCCCCATTACTATTCTGCGCCCCCGCTCCAGCACCTCCAAATGAAAGTATTTCGAATTATCTCGAGAGTCAAAAGTCGCGGATTCCACATAGAACCATACTGAGCAGCCCAAAACTAGGAGGCTTGGGGGTCCCTGATCTCCAGAAGTACCAGATAGCGGCACAGATAGCTCACACACAAGCTTGGACCATCACCTCGAGACCCCCGAAATGGGCAGAGATTGAGCAGTCTTGCTTACCCCTTCCGATTCGCTTGCTCCTACACCTCCCTGTGCAGGACATGGCCAGGCACCTTGTCCTTGACTAAGCACACCTTAAAAGCATGGGATTGGGCTCGTAAGTATAGAGACATCCCGAGAGACCTGAGCCCATCTGCCCCAGTGTTTTATAACCCGGCCTTCTCACCAGGAGCCTGTCCCTCGAACGTCAAAAATTGGATCGCGGGTGGTCTTAGCTCCTTGGGTCAGTTCTTTGAGGGGGACCAACTGCTCACCTTTGAACAGTGAAAGAGCGCTTTTTGGCTAGCGGAAACAGGTAGGTTCTCCTATGCGCAATTAAGACTTTGGTGCTCACACCATCTGACCCACCTGGCGGCCACACGAGCTCTGAACCCCATTGAACTTACAGCTGCAGATCCACAGACTCGGGGAAGAATCTCTACGTTCTATAATCTATTGCAGGTAGACTTTCTCATTGCTAAAGCTTCCTATATGCCACAGTGGGAAGTGGACTTGGGACACCCGATAGAGGACCAGTCCTGGGCAGACAATTGGTCAAGAACTCATTCGTACTCCTTTTGCATCACCAATCGGGAGTGCGTTCATAAATTACTTCTACGATGGTACTACCCGCCACTCCGACTACATCACTTCAACCAGGCTCTGGATCCCCTATGTTGGCACCGCTGTGGCCTCCCGTGCTCTTACCTGCATATGTGGTGGTCATGTCCGGTGATAAAGAACTTCTGGTCCCAATGCATAGCCACCATAGCAGACATCACCCAGATAGCAATACCATTGGAGCCAGAACCTATATTACTAGGAGTCCCGATCCCAGTTATATATCCAAGATCTGGCAAGAAGGCGGCCCTCATAACACAATTTCTCCTTGCCACTAAGATCCCAGTGGCACACACCTGGAAATCTCTGAAGGGCCCCCCTAATGATCCTTTGGTGGCTAAAACTCTGGGACATCTTAATAGCGGAAAAAATCACAGCAGCTAACAGGGGACTCCTTCATCGCTTCACAAAAATTTGTTCACCCATGATGGACTACAACCAGAGCTATCCAGCACTAACATATAAACCACGTCTAGTGGCTAGAGCCCAGCAGGTTGAGGACAAGGAGCCAGTCCAAATATCGGAGGCGCCGGAACTTGACAGCAGTTAAATGGCAGAGGGTGGAGGAAGAGATCAAGGGGATACGAATATAGGTTTGATAAGCGATGTGAAGCTTAATATCTGTAATGCAATGTTCACCTGTGTGTTGGTTAAAAATAAACAAGTTTAAAAAAAAAATGCAACGTGTTTTACTATATTTGGAACAAACCAATCCTCCGCTATTGTTGCAGCAAGGCTCTCTCTAGTTGTGTGCGCAGGGTAGTGTAGCTGTTCCAATGCCACCCTTAATAAGGTTACAGGCATCACTGGTTTACCAGTGATGTCTTGTCGCCACAATGCCTCAGAGGGGTTTAAAGAACACCCTCTCTGCGTCCACAGGTCTTTTTCGTCTTGGGGGCGCTTCCCCTTGGAGTTCGCCGAGTTGAGTTCTGGACAAATTATTATAACAATTTGGCACACTCATCATCACCACCATACTTTCATTCACATCAGGTGTATCAAAAGACATGATTACTTCTGTATATGCAATGCGTTTGGCTTCCTTATCTGCTTTTTGATTCCCACTTGAAATAAAATCTGCCCTTTTATTGTGAGCTGCTCATTTTATGACTGGAATGGTTACTGGGAGTTGTAGTGCTCTAATGAATCTGTCCAATAAGGCTGCGTGCTGCACTGGCGTGCCGTCAGCTCAGAGGTAGCCCCTCCTTTTCCAACGTGCCAATCCTGCCTGCACTGTTGATGTTACATAGGCAGAGTCACTGTATACTGTTACTTCTTGGTCTGCATGATTCTCAAGCGCGACAATCAGCGCTACTAACTCTGCAGCTTGTGCCAAAAAAATTGACGTTAGTTGTGCACTTGACACTACTTCAAACTCTCCATTGGCTGTGTGCTTTATGACAGCAGCACCTGTATATCTCTGTCCATCATTTTGATCGATTCTAGATGAACCATCAATGAAGAGAATCTCCCCAGCTGCCAATGCATTTTCCTTTACCATTGGGGGCTCGTCATAGAACTCTTCATAGTTCGAACAATCATGCGCATGCTCTCCCTCTGCCAGTGGTTCAGCTACAAACATGGCAGGATTCACTATTCTGCATCTGACTATTTTGATCGCATGATTCAATATGACCACCTTATAGGCAGAAGCTCTTTGAGATGTCAACGTACCTTTAGGTTTTTCCAGAATGGCAAACAATGCATGCTCAACAAATAACGTCATAGAACATCCCATCACTATAGTGGCAGCCTTCTCAATGGCGAAGGCGGCAGCTGCCAAAGATTGTTCGCACGGGAAGTGATCCCACATTACTGGGTCTAGAATCCTGTTGTAATACGCAAGGGGCTCATATCCCAATGTAGTGCTTTGCGTGAGTATAGCTGTCATAACAGTGCCATTTCTGTGCAAAAAAAAGAAGAATTCCTCTGCATAATTAGGAATCCCTAGAACTGGAGCTGTACAAATTCCTTTCTTCAATTCATCAAACCCTTCTTCCATTGCCTCGTTCCAAACAATTATTTCCTGATTTACCTGTGATTTTTTCTGAGCTTGCAACAATGGCCTTATGTATGAACTGTAGTCAAAGACCCATGCTCTTACATAATTACATAGTCCTAAAAATCTCTGCATGTGTTTTATCGTGACTGGCTTTACTGTCTTTAATATAGCCTCAGCCCTCTCCGGAGTAACCTTCTTTCCTTAATGCGAGATTAGCTGTCCTATGTACAGCACTTCCTCCTGACAGTACTGTAACTTCTCCTTGTCCACCTTATATCCTTTTTCTATAAGAATAATCAACAACTGAACTAAATCGCGTCTGCACTTCTCCTCTGTGGTACTACAGACTAATATGTCATCCACGTACTGTAATACAATACTTTCTAAATCAATATTACTCATGTCCATCGGTAGGACTCTGTTGAAAATCGATGGAGACTCACAGTACCCCTGTGGTAATCGAGTACATTTCAGGTGGGTTTGTCTGAACGTAATTTAATGACGTCAGATCTTGCGAGTCTTTGGCAATGGGATTGAGAAAAATGCATTTTTCAAATCAATCACAGTGAAATATCGTGCCTCAACAGGTATGTTACATAAAATTGTCGCTGGATTAGGAACTCAAGGAAACTCAGCCTTTACAATCTGGTTACTTGGTCTTAAATCTAGAATTAAACACCACAAAGCCCCTTTCCCTTTCTTGATCGGATAGATAGCAGTATCACACTGTGATTCTGACGTTACTAAAATACCCTGTCCCATCATGGCAGATATCGTCTTGAAAATATCTTCATCTGTCTCTCGAGATATGGGATATTGTCGTGCTCGAGGTAAAATCGCTCCTGGTTTCAATTTACTCTTTACTTCCCCAGCCCCCTTCAACAGGCCTACATCACAGGGACCTTTTGTCCATAAGGAAACCGGTATCTTTGCCATATCTTCCTTGTAATACTCTGGGCGTTTTAGTGCTAACATCATTTTCTGAGGAACCTCTAATTTAATGGGTCTTACCCAATAAGTAATGCTCATCTCAAAAATCACTAGATCATCAGATAGATAATCTCCAAACATCTCCTCCTCAGTGACGTCAATCAATCTAGAACCCTCTCCAATGGCAATCACTATGCTCCATCGTCTGCCTTAATGGTCATTCCCATCAAGCAAAGCCATATCTCCTCGCACTATGGCTGCTTGGAATTCTGAAGGAAAGATTTGTCCTTCCTCTTCATCCATAGGTATCTTTGGTCTGAATAGAAATTCACAGGTATTCGCATAGTTCTGCGCACTAAGCCATGTCAACAGAATGTGTACCCCATAGTAAAACACTTCTGGCTCTAATGGCACTCCTCGTGTAACTACCTTTCCTGCAAATGCCATAACAAATTAGCTTACATTTAAATAATATATTCCCGCTGTCAAACACACTATGCCTTCATTAGTAAACGAGATTGTCATATTCAACTTGGTCATTAAGACTCAACCTAATATATTGACAGGTGTCTGTCTGAAATATAATAATGGTACAGACATGTCACATTCGCCTATAGAGACTGGTAGTGCATCAGTAAAAGGAACTCTACTTGTAGCTCCTGTGAAACCTTGAGTATTCATGGCATTTCCAGACATCGCACCTGTGTCTACTAAAAACGGCAGGATTTGCCTCCTATATTAACGTCAACCCTTGGTTCCGCTTGAGGATTAGGCATTATTGATAGTATAGAACACATCAAGTCTCCCAGTGAGCAGGTACAGTCTCATTCCTGTACTTGCAAAAGGATTCCCTCCATTGACAGTGACATCTCCTATTCTAGGAGTCATTAACTCCCCTGTGCTCGTGCTTTGCTGTATTTGCAAAGTTGACTGCTGCAACTGCCCTTGAAGCAGATTCATTAGCGGCTGCTGTGTTTGAACATTTTACTGAACTGTCAGCACTTGTGTCTGTTGTACTATCTGATTTTGAGCAAACCCATCTCCATTCTGCTCCGAATATGCAGGCGGGTTCAACATCCCTCCTCTTGAAAATTGATTGTTCTGCACACATCCTTGACTTCCACACATACGTGCAATATGCCCTGTCATTCCACATGTCCAACTTACAGGAGGTCTCCAAATCTGTCCTCCCTGCATGCCTTGGTTATCATTCTGCATGTTCTGAAACCCATTCTGGCTATTCTGGAAGCTTCCCTGATTATTCTGGAAGCCTCTTCCTCGAAAAAAACCTCTGCTTCCCTGTGGTATAAATCCATTATTACCTTGGTCAAACTGTCTTTGATTATTCCCTTGTGGCATATCTGCTGATTGCTATGAACCAGATCAGTCTCCACTCGTCAGCAGTTCCCCTTCAATGCGTACTTTCTGCACTAGTTTTGCCTCTTCCCCTTTCCTAGTATCATCTTTCTTTCGATTCTTTTCTTGCAAAAGCCTGAAATAATGCACAATGGTCAGCTGAATCTCTGACCATGGCTTGGCTTCCATGCCCACTAACTTCTTGAGCTGCTTTTGTACCGGGTGTGGCAGCCCTTGGCATAATATATGATAGAACACAGGTATAGATTTCCCCCAAGCCTTGCCTGTCTCCAAAGCCCATTGCTCTCGGAAATTCTTAATGTAAACAAGCGGATCATCCCCTTCTTGCATCGTTTTTGTCATTATAGCTCCCATATCTGATATGTCCAGATATAGCACTCTAAATACTTTCCAAACTGCCAATCTGAAATTATTGAACGGTGTTCCATCATGAGCAGTGTTAACCGTGGTAACACTAGAATATCCTGCTCTGGACCAGACATCATCAGCTCTTTCCCCAAGAATAGCACTCAGGAGACCCTTAATGTCCCCTCTAGCTAATGCATTTCCTCCTGTCATTTTCTCTAGCTCATGTATCCACTTCCCAGCACCAGAAGCTAATCTCAGGAGTTTACACCTTAAATTATCCTTATCGATTTGCGGCCACAGTATATACTGTGGTTTCGTTCCTCCCTTCTCCGACAAAGAATACTGTGAAACCCTAAACTTGCATTCATCACTCATTGTTTGCCTATCCATAGCCGGAACAATAGTTCCACAATGCCTTCTACCTGGTAGTGATCTTAGTCTGCTCACATATGGTGGCGAGTGCCCCCTCTGACCATGGGATCTCACTTTTGGTCGATTTAGCCGTGTCACGGAATCTGACGCCCAAGATATAGGGAGGTCTAAATCCAACCATCTTACTTCCTTGTCCATTGACAAACACCCTTTAGGTCCACACATATATATCTCAATCTTCATCTGACATCGCTTGTCCCCAACTTATGTGACCTCTCTCTTCGTCATTTTTGTCCAGAGTCAGTCTATCTGAAGACAGCTCCTTTGGTTCAAAACTACATGAGGCTCCTTCCTTATCGTACAGCTGCATACTCTCAAGTTGATCATTTTTACCTTTCCCCTGCAATTTTTTCTGGGACTTCATGTCATGATAAACTTTATTGATTGCCTCTCCAATACATCTAGAGTCAAACTCATCCTCCAGATTTGCTCTGGACGGACCTGCTATTGGCTCATGTTCTGGCAAGAACTCTTCTATGTCATCCCATGACACTACTGGATTAGGATCCATTACCTCCTTTTCCATGCGATTAAGATCGCGTTCTCTCTGTCTTCTCTTTCGTTCCATTTCATCGTCAAATTCCTTTCGCTTCTTTGCTTCTTCCCTTATCCTATCTTCTTCTTTCCTTTTCATGTCCCTTCTCTCATTTGCCCTTTGTATTTCTTCATCTCTTCATCTTTCTGTTCTTTTATCCCTTAATTTCAGTTCCTCTTCTTCCCTTCTTTTCCTTTCTAATCTTTCTCGCTCTTTGATTGCCCTCTGCCTGTTATCATATTTTCTCTGTTCCTCTTCTGTTTCCTGTTTTCTCAGTTGCTCCTCTTGGTACAACTCTTCCTGTCTCTGTCTATCCTTTCTTTTTGTTCTATCGTCTTTTAATATTTCCTCTCTTTCCTTATAATTTTCTTCCTGATCATCTTAATCTTCCCTTTGCCTTACGTCCTCGATGCTCTTACCATCGAGTTTGAGAAAAATCTGACCACCCATCCATTCGTGCTGCATAAGCGCTAACTCATCAGCCTTATCTTTTTCTCCTTTCCATCTCTTTATTTCTCGTCCTATATCTAGAGATGTGCTTGGTCGATCACTTTTCTCCTTATCCCGTCTCTCCTTGTCCCTCGGGACTTTAGAGATTACATCTCTCTCAGTGGTTTTCTCCGGGCCCTGTTGCTGCCTTGAGCTCCCATAATGGGTATAGCCCTTCATATTTCTTACTATCGCTGTCTGCTTCAGGCATGGCGGGTGGAGCGGAAGGCTCTTCACCCCCCTCTGTGCATACATTAGGTATCCAATTTATAAGAGGCGGATCTTCTCTCTTCTCCTTGTACATCTTCCAGAGCTCTAAGCTCGCTAGTCGTTTGTCTAACTTTTTTCCCGTATATGCAGCATGCAAATATGTCGTCATGTGCTGCAGGACTGCCTTCAATAGCAATCCCGCTTGTAACCACAGCATGAACATCTTGTCCGCGGTTCCTTTTACCCATTCCGCACTATACTGTCTAAGCTTAGGTGCGTATTTTGGCAATTGCTTGCAAAGGTGTATAAGCGGAGTAATATCCTCCATTTTGACACGTCACTCTTTGACCGTAAATACTCACCGTTTACCCTTTGCAAATTATGATAATACTTTTCAATACATTCTCCTGTCTTTTGCTCATCGACTCGTGCTGGAAATCCTATGTGAGTCGGACTTCCTTTTTTCTGGGATTTCGTCACGTCTCTCAGACACTTCTGTCCTGGCTGGTAGGTTTGGGACTCTCTCTTTAACATACTCTCTGTACATACTGTGTGTGCTCTTAAACACATGGCTCACGTTCATTCCTTCTCTACACTCATACCGGTCGCGGCCGCTCCATGAATCCTCCTGTACTTTGTGTCTGTTTCCACCCTTCTGAGATTCTCCTTTACTTTCTCACCTTTTTCCTTGCTCTGCTTTCTCCGCCGCAGTTCGTGCGGTAACTCTTGGACTGCCTGGTCTGTCTGGAACATTATCTGCTTTGGAGCAGCTGTCTCCTCATTCTCAGCGCAGACATCTTGCTCACAAAGACTCTAACTGCTTAAAGAGCTTTTCCACAGCATTTACCCCTCCATTCTTGGCGCTATCACGTTGCTTCTGAGAGCTCATCTCCTATGTCCTACCACCTTCTTTGCTGGGTGTAGTCACGTTGCTCCCAGGAACCCTACCTGCCTCAAAAGCTCTTCCACACTATTTCTTCATCATCCACCCGGCGGTTCAAGTACCTTTTCAAGACGCAGCCCTACTTTCCTCAATAACAACAGCGGACTTCCAGTATAACCATCAGCTCATGGGTTTTTTCTGCCATCTGGCTTTTTCCCCGGCAACGGGCTATGCAGGGGATTTGCCATACTGCTGGATTCCTACCTCAGACCATCAAGGTGGCGAACTCCCAGAACAGACCCTATCTCTTCACAAAAAAAGGCTCTCTTGAAGAGAATCTTTCGGTTCCTTCGGATACTGGCGCCTCCTACAGCGACAGCGACGAAGACACCCATGTGAGATCTGCGAAAGCTGACACAAGCTCAAAACCTTTTATAATTTCATGTTTTACTTCAATCTGCTAAAAATATCATCACCCAAATTCTCTGAATATGTGCTTAGTCCTTAACAACGTTCGCGTTTTTCATCAATTTTGTTTGATCTTTTCATCATTTTTTATACAATCACATAAAACAAACAGACAGAAAAACATACTCGCCCGGCCACATATACTTCTATTCTTCTCTTATAACACTAATTCTGCCTCTAAAAATACCTCATACAGAGTGTGAACACCCCTTGTTAAGTTCTTCTTTAACTGAACCCATTTCCTACGGCTTCCTCTGTGGGATTTTAGGTGCTGTTCCTTCTGTTACGTTCTTTAAAATGCAGGCACTAGGCAAACTTTCTATCGTGGCTCCTCTTCACGATTTTCCCTTAAATTGCTTGGCCTCCCCTCAAGTCAATTTTTACACAATATTTAACACTACCTACCTACCTCTGTTACTCGTTTTCCCTTTTATCACTTTCTTCACCCACTGCCCATTCACTCTTTTGCCACCTCGCTCAGTTTTGTACTCACCATTTAAATCTTTCAACTTCCGAATCTCGGGATGGCATGCCTCCTCAGTGGCCTCTTCAACTTTCTGTCCTTTCAGCTTCCTGTAGACGCCAGAAGGGGTTTCTGCATGAAAACAACAGGACCCGTCTAACCTGGCTTGCAAGACTTTGCGTTATTCTAAAAACCGCTATCTAAAGGGAGCCTCACGTCCTTTCAGCCGAATGACAGAGGTTGTGTGATATTTTCGGGACCTCAAAAGCTTACTTATCTCAATGGTTTATCTAACCATCAAATCCCTGCTACCACGTAAACTGTACCTTCCAGCCCTTTAAGATGAGATAGCAATACCCTTGAGATAGATGGGGATGCAGAATTGTATTCAAACATCAATAATTGAAACAACTCAGGTAGTTGGCAAAAGGATAACTGTTTTAATATCAATTATCTAAAACAGGGAATACAACGGATATCAGCAGACGTCTCTCATTACGATCTCAAAGCAATTCATAAAAAATCACACTTTTATAGTAAATATTCATCATTAATGATGTTAATCTGCGTATCACTAAAGTCATCCTACGTGGCAAAACCTAAAAACCTATGGGTGAATGTGATAGGGTCTAACCGGATCCTCTAGGTATATGATCCATACTTGTTTGGACAGTGAAATAAAGTGATAGGCTTCTTAACATCAGGTGGGGCAGCTAAGCCCCTCCCTAAAATATGTCACTATGAACGTCACTAAATATACGATGTCTAATTGGCTACACAACTATAGGATCCTTGATCATGCGGTCCCCTACCATTGGTTACTTTCTAACCTCCGTCAGTACCCTCCAAACCTACATTAGCAGCACGCAGGCTGAGCGTCCAGGTGCAGATAAGCTAGTCTTAACCCTAGCTTCCCACCAATTAGCATGACCATCCATCATCACCTGAGTGGTCTGCTGTCAATTAGGGCTTTGAACTCGTCCTTGGAAATGTTCCTTGCTATTGAAGAATTCGGGGGAGTGAAGGCACACTCTGCCCTCATGCGTAGGTGTGACCATCATGCTCGTCCGACTTCTCCCCACGTAATTAAAGACCACGAAATTGAGCTTTCAGTGTATAAAAATGCTATTTTCCAGACCTCTGATGTCTTCCTATTCTCGTTCATGCCTTCTGAACAGGAAGCTTCGCTCTTTCACACGATTTGTATCCAATGTCAGCTCACCCCAGTCTTATAAGGCTTTGGTTTCTTGGCTCAGCCAACCTCGCCTTTCTGAGTATTCGCCATTGTTAATTCACTTGTCTTCTAACTGCGCCACACTTGGAAACTGGGAAAAGCGGCCTTCTTTCTTCTGCTCAGCACTGCTATTGTACATAGTGGAAACATCCATCTTCTACTAACTCTAATATATATATATATATATATATATATATATATATATATATATATATATATATATATATATATATATATATATATATATATATATATACACACATACACATATATATATATATTACACAGCCACGGCAGTGGCTGTGTAGTTATGGTTAGGTTGCTAATCCCCTAGGAAGAGCACTTTTTGGGTGGCTTATAACTTCGCTCTCCCTGGATGAATCCTCACCAAACTTTGCAAAAACAGTATATGGCCCACTCTGAATTTTTTTGCAAAGATTGGTGAGGTTTGGTCTGGGGGGGGGGGCAAAGTTATAGGGGGTCCCAAAACTTCTGTTTTTCCCATAGACTGAATGGGGAAAAAACTTTGCGCATGCCTACAGCCCAAACCGCTGGACGGATTTTCACCAAATTTGCAGCAGGAGCAGCGGCTTGGTCCCGAAAGCGTGCTTTTGTAAATTTGGTGAAAATCCGTCCATTCGTTTTTTTAAAACAACTAAAAAGTAGGTCACAAAAAATAAGTGACATCTATGTCCGCTCCGCAGACACACTTCCCTGTTCGCTCCGCGGACAGGACACCGATTGGCTAATCGGCTTGTGTTATGTCCGCGGACATGCAATGTGTCTGCTGATTGGCTGGGATGAAGCGTGAGGTGGGTCGGATTGTTTTGATGCGCCAGCCATCTTGGATCCGCGGACAGCGCAGCGACGAATGGGGGAGAAATATAAGTTTGGCAGTGTGTTGGTGTGTAAGAGTGCTTGGGGAGATGGGTCAAATGCTGTGTTAGTTTAGGTGGCAGGCACCCCGATGTGTTTGTCATGTCCGCGGTCAGCGCGGCTGTCCGTGAACATAAGAAATGCATTGCGGTGGTCCATATAGCACAGTTAAATTGTTTGATTCTATAGGAGTGTTATGCTGCGGTGGTTGTGGCCAGGGTCTAGAGTCTTGGGTGCAAGGCCGAAGGCCACAACCACCACAGCATATCACACCCATAGATCACACCTATAGAATTGAATATCTATCAAATATTTGCAAATCTACAGTTCGTGTACTGTTTGATTTGTATAGTTTGTATGTGAAGTTTTGGCTATGTCATGTCATTAAGATTGTAGAGTTTGGTAACAAGCACTGCAGTATAACATATCCATGGAAGTAAACATTTTGTATCGTGGTGTATGGTTAGATGTTTGCTTCAATGGTTGCGTTATGGAGCAGTATTTATGAGGTATATTTATTATAAATACTTACTGTTTGATTTGTTGTGATTGGATATATTTTTTTCTTGGCGTGGGTAACTGGAGTAGATATATTCTTTGTCAATTTCTGTGATAAAAGAAAAGATCATGTTAGTGTAGGTAGGATGTAGGACTTATTACATTGAATAATAGACATTTCTGCTTTATTTCAACCCTCATATTTAGTAGTTTACAAACCAGTGTACTGTGCAATTTGCTCAGTTTCTATGTTTGTTGCTTAAATCATTGGGTCTGTGGGAAAAAAAGTCCATGTTGGATTAAAAAAAAACTTTTTTGTTATGGTACAGTACATTTGTTTGTTTTCAGTGTTTACTTGTTGTTTCTGGCTAATGTTCTATCTGTTTACTTTTTGCAGATTGTTAGATATCTATTGTCGAATTGTAACTGGTTATACTTTTTTATTTATATTCTCAAATTGCTAATCTATCTGTTGGGTTGTTGCAGATTCTTGGGGCAGTTAGATACATGTTGGCGTATTTTAGCTAATTATAGTTTTCTAATTGAAGTTTTATTAATGTTTATGCACAGATTAGTTGTTGGTGCTATTGATTTATTTGTTTGGTTGTTGCAAAATCTTAGGGCAGTTAGATACCTGTTGGCGTATTCTTACTGTTTATTTCTTGTTATATTTTAGTGGTATTGATTTATTTGTTTGGTTGTTGCAAAATTTTGGGGCAGTCAGATACCTGTTGGCGTATTCTAACTGTTAATTTCTTCTTCTAATTTTGTGTTTTTGATTTATCTGTTTGGTTGTTGCAGAATCTTGGGGCAGTTAGATACCTGTTGGCGTATTCTAACTGTTTATAGTTTCCTAATTGAAGTTTTATTAATGTTTATGCACAGATTAGTTATAAAATTTTGGTTTTAAGAATATTAAATAAGCGTTTATAAGATTTGCTGGTAATCTTTGCTTTAGAGTAATGGTACTATCATTACATTCAAACCATCCACAATTCTTTTTTATATATGCAGTGTAGTGACCTGCCTTGGTTGTGGCTCCTGCATGGTAGATTATACCTATTG
Organism: Ambystoma mexicanum; assembly: GCF_040938575.1. Classification (NCBI taxonomy): domain Eukaryota; kingdom Metazoa; phylum Chordata; class Amphibia; order Caudata; family Ambystomatidae; genus Ambystoma; species Ambystoma mexicanum. The sequence goes on along the minus strand of NC_090923.1, from coordinate 1,450,924,697 downwards.
TTCTGAAGGTTTTCTTACCATGTGTGAATCCAGTCAATTTACAGTTGTTTTTGGTACCATCTGCATTTTAACGTAAAAGCATTAGTATTACGTATTTACTATGTGTTTGTATTTGTAAGGTGGAGCGATTATCTGAATTGCAGGTAGTACATAATCTGCCATGGTTTGCATTTTGTACAAGTTGCTGAAATGGAACGGATTCACAGTTAGGTATGGATACATACACAACATGTTCATTAGGGATTTGTTCCTGTGCCATTTTGTTGCACAGGGTGCATGTATGTTTCCACATGTATGCAATCTGGAAGATTTCATTTATAGGTATGTTTTTGTTTTCCAGTACTTGTAGTAAGTACATTAGAAATTCTTGTGGATCTTCTCATGAGTTTATAGTGAATTTCACCATTCCAGCACAGTAGTCCAATTCTTGTCTTATTCCATGAACACTGTATGTGTTGCCAGGATTGTTGCTTGTATTTCTATGAAGGACTAACATTTGCAAATACAATTGGTCTCTATTGTGTAGGTAAATGTTGTCAACAATTGGTGGCAATTGGAATAGAATATTTATTGCTACATTTGCGCAGCAATTTACACCAGTTATATTTGAAAATTTGAATGGACCAGATAGTTCTGTGTCCAAGTCATTTCTTCGGAGTGTGTGCTGCTTGTTTGAAGAAGTACCTGAGTTACTCTGAGTAGTATATTCCTCTTTGGTTGTAGTAATTGATGAAGTTTTACCTTCTTTTACTCTCTTTGGAGGATTTGCTGTGAGATCCTGTTGCATCTCTGTTTGAAGTAGTTTTCTTTTACAACGTTTTCCTTTCTGTGGAACAGGATATGTTTTTAGATGGGGGTGTGTACAGTGAACGTAGTCTATTGTATTCTAAAATGCAAGGAATATCAGCGTTTATTTTACTTACATCAAAGTTGATTAGAAATAGAATGTCAAGTGTACGTAAGCATGATAGTGCTACGTAGCTCATGCCTTCTTTAAAGACTGTGTTCCCAATATCTATCAATGCTTTATCTAGGGTAAGACCTTGTGATTTGTGAATGGTGACTGTGTATGCTAGAGTTAGAGAAAATTGTTCTCTGCGTACATACATGTCTTTGAAAAGAAGGCATCGAGCTGTTGGGCATCCTATCCTTTTTACTTCCGATAGTTTTTCAAAGAGAATATTGACAAACTGAATGTTGTTGTCACGTGGGTATGTTTGAAAGCCAACAACTGTACCAAGTGCTCCATTAACTAGTCCTTGCTCCACATCAAGGTTACGTTTAAGCATTACTCTACAGTTTAAAGATACTTTTAATATTTTCTCCAAACCAGCTGTGTTGGAGATAGAGTTTTCTAAGGTATTTAGTCTTGTTGTGGCTTGTTGACACATGGGTAGTGTCATACCATGCTCATTGTCTGAGGAGCAAATTTCAATTATTGGTTGCATTTTTTTCTTCAACATTGTTTCATTGAATTTTGAACAGCTTGCAAGAGTTGGCATCAAGGACATACAAGGTCATTTTTGTGTGCTAATTTTTCCATGACATCAGTAGCACATGAATTATGGCCATACAGTGCATGGATGTGCCAGGTTTTTAATATTGATTGTGCTTCTTGAGGTAGTACACCAACTCTAATACTTTTTAAAATGTTGGCGTATGTGAGGTCCGCAGACTGGCAAATATTTTCAGTTAATTCTCTGTATTGGAAATGTTGCCAAAGATAGACATTTCCTATGCTGTCAACAGTTTTACGACAGAGTTTGTGTCATAAGGTTTTAAAAATAGGTTCACCTTTCACTATTGTCAATTGAAGAAGATCTCCGAAAACAATAATGTGTTTTCCTCCAAAGAGCTCTTTGTAGTTTGTTTTCAGTAATCTGAGGTGAATTAAAGCCAACATTAGGTTGGAGACCATGCTCACTTCATCTATTAGTAGCATTTTCATTTGTTTTAACACTCTGCGTAGTTCCATTGCAGCTTCTGTAGAAAGTTTGTAATAGTCTCATTTGTTTTGGTGTTCTACTGGAAGGAGTAGTAATCGGTGTAAAGTGACACCGCCTATGTTGTAGGCAGCTAAACCTGTGGGGGCAGTTACAACAGCTGACAGTTTGTTGTTTGTCAATTGTTGAAGGAACTTGCTGATGATTTTGATTAAGAATGTTTTGCCAGAACCAGCTTGACCACTGACGTATAGTAGTATAGGTTTGTAATTTTGGCAGGTACATTCTTTATTTTCATGTTGTACACCATGTGCAATTTCTTTTGATACTTCTTGAAAAATGCTACGCTGCTCATTGTTCAGTTTTGATTGCAGTACAGTTAAGTCTTCTGTATCTTCTTCATAGTGAGACATGGTGTTTTCTACTTCTGTCATAGCTAATTCTGCCTCATTTGGTATTAGTGGCTGTCCCAGTGGTTCTTGGCTTCCTGTTGACTACTCTCGGGTTGTCCTCATCTAGTTGGGCCTGGAGTTCTTCGTCGTGTTGCTGTTCATTGTGCAACATTGTTTTGTACTGTGTAAAGTTTGCATCGGTTATAGTGCTTTCATTTGCCTTGAAAGCGTCTTCATAGGAGTCATAGATATCTAGTAACTCTTCTTCTTTTCTCCATGTTTTAAAAAGTTGTAGCAGGGACATGTAATATAGTTCTTTATGTTGAGGAGTTTTTAATGACAATTTGATATGATTAATTAAGCTTTGTTTGGTAAGTTTCACTAAGCTGCCTTCACAATTGGTCACTCTGTATCTACCTTTTTTTTCATCAGGTTTTATATTATTTTTGTATGTGACGTTTTGGGCTATGTGATATAGACACATGGTTTCCAAGTGGTACTCCTGTTTGGGTAGTATGTGTCTAGTAAATTGTTTTTCAAAATGTCTTGGCTGTTGGGATCATTTTTGGCTATTGTTTATATGTCGTTGTATGATTTGAGAACTATTTTTCTAGATTTAGCAGGACCAAGATTTAGCCATACTATATTTTCAGATTTTCCATACAAAGCAGTACCGGTTAAATGATCTGCAGCTTCATAGCAGCCACATTCTCTATGAGAGAGCATTTTTATGCCTAAGTTGTACAATTTCTGAGACAGTGTTTTGTCCGATGATAGGTCATTCCAGAGGTATTGAAGCTCTGTTTTTTTCTGCTTTGGTTAAGTAGGCTGTAACATATTGTGCAACTGCAGTGGAAATGTATGCAATGTACTGCATATCTATGTTTGCATTCCATAAGAGGGCAATGATTGCATTGTAATCATTGATATATTTTGTTTCTTCTGTTCTTTTTATGTAATATGTATTTGTATGTGATTTACCTTTAACACTGTCTACCCGAAGACATGAAGTTGTTCACTTCACCTGTTTCTGTAACTGGTCTAGGGAAACCAAAGCGGCATTTGGTGTAGTATTTACCTTTGTTTTTGTATTTGCGATGACAATATGTCCCACATTCGTTTCTTTGAAATTGTAGAATTTGTGAATGAAGATCACTATTTGTTGCTTCCGATGGAATTTCACATGTGATATATTTTTAAAATGCAAAACAGTGGCATCACTGTTTTGACCAAATTTAGGAGCATCTTTAATCCATAATAACATGTGGATATGTGGTGCTCCTCTGGCTTGGTATTCTTTTCTCCAAAAGAAGTGTTGCACTTCTCCGAGGGGAGGAACAGTTTTATAACAAATAAAGTGTAGCATAGCAATGAAGCGATGATGGAAATATCTTCAAACATTAACAGGATCTAGAGAGCAAAGTTCTCCAGGTGTTAGTATATCTATGTTTGTTTTGTTTTTGTTTGATATGCGTAGGAAATCATGTAAATCTTCCCATGCATATTCTGCACAACTTAATGTAACAAACCAAGTGGGTGGGCCAAGGTTTCTTATCATACAACGTACATCTCTGTGACGTCGGAACCAGTACTCTTTAGTACCATGCATGTTTTCAGACTACATTTGTAACGAGCGGTGGTCTGATGCTGTTATCTGAATGGGTCTATCATCGTATCTTCCTCCTTTCCCAGTAGGAAAAAGTAGAGGAAAAGCACGTGCTTCTATACTTTGTCCCATATGCTGATTGGTGATTCTTTGGTTTGTCGCATTTGGTACGTTTCTAGTGCATCATCTATGGTGTCATTAGAGTTTAATGGATGAATTGTATAATGGTCTAAAATATTGGATACTGTAGCAGGTTCTAGAAGTTCAAATTGACCAGTTTCTGGTGACTCTTGAATTATTTCAGTGGTTTCCCTCAGGTTTTCTTCAATATTCATTTCTTTGTAGTATTCATTATTGTCTTTTAGATATTGCAAGGCTTGTCTAACTTTATGTACGTCTACAAGTTGTTGGCAATTATTTTTGTCTTTTGTAGGTACACCATTTACTAAGACAATTAAAGATTGCTCTATTGGACGTTGCACTCCCAGAGTATGCACATTTTCTTTTAGATCTAATGGTAAATAAACTACTTTGCCACGAATGCCTTTCACTAATTCAGAGGGAGGTAATTTTGCTGTTTTTGGTTGAAGGCGTATTATTGCTTGAAATGGGTGCACTGTTTGAATTATGATGCTCTCATATAAATTGATTTGTTGCAGCGGTTTTGGTAGTGGAAATAAGTCTAAGTTATTTGTGATAGCACGTGAAGGAGTTTGGTTGTTGTCAAGTTTTTTAGTGCAGTATCTGCAAGTATTAAGGAGTCAGTTATTTCACATTTGTTTACTGCTATATAAGGTAGAGAGCTAATTCAAACCATTTGGAATCTTCATTGTCTTCTATTTTGTATGTTATGTCTATAGTTTTTGTGTTACTTTTATAAAAAGTTCTGCGGCAACACACACACACATGGTTTGGTACTTCAGCGGAAGTACTTTTAAATTTTAGTATTTCTTTTTTGTATGTGTGTAGTAGAAGGTTGCCATCTGTACAATTGTTGCTAGTCTGTTGTAAAGCTATTGCATTTTGTAAGTGGCTTTCACTTCCAAAACATTTTCTCTGGATATGCTCTATTTCTTCGAGTAGGTCTTTGGCTGTACCATGGAGAAGATTGTTATTTAAATTGGCTAGTGCTAAAGCAGGACTTTTAGCATAGTACAATTTATAGACTAGATTTCCTATAGTTGAATGATGTGTTGATATCATTTTTATATGATGGAAGGTGCTTTTGCAAATAGGTCCTGAAATGCAGGCTAATGAATGTCCTTGTAGTCCTGTGTATTTGCGCACTGGACAGGTATGCATATTTTGTAGCAGTTTCATTTTGATTTTGTCTTTGCCTTTCACATGCTGATTGAGGAACTGGCGTAAAGATTTGAAAGATTTTTTGGCAATGTTACACATTGACGTGCATGGCCATTTGTATACTGGACGTTCAGGTTTAGTTGAATGGAGAGGTGATACTGAGTTTTCTGGGGATATTTTTGTAAGCAGTATTTCTTGTTCCATTATGGTATTATTAGGTTTTTCATACCCCCATCCACTTCTATGTATGGCAATTGTGTTTGTTTCCTTTTGTTTGTAAGCTTCTTCATTGAAATATGGTTCTGTGCTCGTGGTGTGACTCCATTCACCTCCATATTTAAGAAGTTATTTTTGTTTACATTCTGTTTATTGAGAAGTCTTTTTTTTAATTTAGTAGTTAGTTATGTTAGTGGTTTCATTCTGTTTAACACTAAAATAAATAACTTCCTTTTGAGAAGGATTGCACTGCCTATCAAAGCTTCTAAGATTAATTTTCTACGGTAGGTTTTAAGGGTTGTGCATGATTTGTCTCCTGTTTTTATAAGATTCTGAAGGACTCTGTGGCAGAACATTTTTGCTAAAATACATTTTTTGGTATGTTTACTTGCCAGTACATCAAGATTTATAGGAGCAGTGTTAGCAGTAGTGGTAGCTGAATTCTTGTTAATCACTTTCTTTTTGTTTTACATTTTGATAGAGGAGGCAAAGTTTTTGTACTGGAGGGTTGTTTTGTTTCGCTTAATGACTGCATTAGCTGTTTTGTTTGAACTTTTTGTACAAATTCTGCTAGATATGGGTGCTTATTTTGAACACTTTTATTTTCATTTGCTCTACTTCTGCGTTGCTTTCTACGGACTTGCTTTTTGGTAGACATTCTTTGGGGTCTGTTGAAAAGAAGGTATGGGTTGGGCTGTTCTGCAATGTATGTGTGCTGTGTGCATGAGTGTATGAGTATGATGCTAAGGATGTATGTGGTGGTGTGTGATTGTGCATTGGGCAGCTACAACTAGTTGGGAAGGCTATTCTTCTTTTTGTGTGTTACTATACTGGGGTTCAGATGACAGTAGAAAGTAAGCTAGTGGTGAGGAGAAGCACTAATACCAAATCTAATTGTATAGAATTAAAACAGTTCTTTGTTTTGTAATACTAACATTCTAGGGGCTTAGTTATGTAATTTTGCACCGAAAAAGGGGGATTTGTGCGCTATTCTGCCTGCTAATCCCTGTTTAACAAATGGGGATTTGTGGGCAGAATCATGTACAAATCTGTGTTTTTCGGTGCACAAATTCCATGAATCAACCCCACAGTGTGTTTGAGTAACAGTGAGAATATTATGGTAGTATTGCACTTACTCTTTTTGTGTGAAATGAGCAGGTTTCTTCTGAGTTGTTGTTTGTACTTCAGATGCTGCTGCTTTTCAGGAGAGTGGTCTTCACTGCAATTGTAAAAGAAAGAAGTTAGTGATTTTGTGTGTTTATAGCACTGATGTTAATTTGGACGTTGATTTTTGTGTTTTTGTAGTAGTATTCTTGTTTGATATATGAATATAGTGTGTGCATGCAGTTCCCTTTGACTATCTGCAGCTTTTATATTTTACTCACAATATTTTAGGTCAAAATGCTTTGCAAATGAGTAGAATACTAAGGGTATGAAACTCACTTGGTTTCTTAAGGGTGGGTTATTGAATGTTAGGAGAAAGAAGAAATAATGATAAACTTATTTTGCAATTTTTATAAGGTAAATGGCAGATACTGTATAGAAAGGCATGGCATGTATGCATTTGTGAAGGTGTGGGTAATACATCAGAAGGATTTGATTTACAGGCAATGGTGTTATTGCAGCTGGGAGCTTTTCAATGATAGTGTCTATCTGTGTGAGTGTATGAAGATGCATGATCTTATCCTGGCTGTGTGTAATTTGTAATACACTCCTCATTGTTTTTCTACAATTATACTGTTATTTATCCTATCTTCTAATATTATAATTTTTAGATAGCTGTGTGTGTAAAAGGAAATTTAGATAGCAGACATGTTTGGAAGGCACCATTGATTATAGCAGATGTGAAAAATGACAGTAAGTTCGTTTTATAGGCTATACAGGTTAAGTGGCAGTTACTCTGTTTATATGCATTCATAAGAGTTGTACATGTACTATGCAGAAAATATGCATACCTGTAGTTTGTATTCATGCATGTGGATATGCATGCAGCTGCAAGTAGAAATCTTGGAGACTTGTAGAGTAGTTTTTGTAGTAGGTGCTTTCCAATGATATGAGACTTGTACTCAGAGTGATCAACAGCACATTTGAAGTGCGGAACTCTGATGATGGAGTTAGATGTAGAGGTCTTGGATGTGATTGGTGGATGGTTGTGTGACTGCTTAGCTGTATCCAATGAGGGAATGGCACAGAGAGTGATGTGGAAAGGGTAGAAGGACTGTCTAAGAGTTACGTGCTCTGTGGACACTGCGCCTGTCCGCGGGCAGGGCAAGCCACATCTGGGGTTTTCCAGCAAATCCAGCATGGAAAGGGGACTGTAGGGATCAGCCAATCAGATGTTGAGGTTGTGGATTTGTGTTGAAAGAGAGTGTGTGTAGTGAAGATGGCAGAGGTGGAAAAAGTCAGGGTGTTGGTGCTTGGAGATATATTTGTGCATGGTTTACAGCAGTATGCTCAATGCAGGCATGTGGCAAACAATTTTGATGTTAAAGGAGTGGAGGTGGTGTGGAGCACTGTGCCTGATTGCAATGTACAGGGAATTGTACAAGTTTGTGAAGATATCTGCAGGATGAACAGTCCTCATGTGGTAGTTTTGCACTATGGTACTTTCCATTTGGGCTATGTCAGTTCTCCTACTTTGTTGGCAGATTTGGAACACTTGGTTCAAGCAGTAATGAACATCCTTCCAAATACCAAAGTAATTTATTCTGGATTAGTAAATAAGGCAATATGGGACAATAGTTCTGTTTTTGTCCTCAGCTAAATATTGCTAGGTGCTATCAACCGAGGCATGTGTGCTTTCATGCTTAGAGTTGGTATGTTCTTCTGTAATAATGCGAATATTGATTCCAGTAATGCTGTTTATTTTAAAGAAGATGGCATCTCTTTATCTTTTACGGGAAATGCCATGCTCTTTTGGAATGTAAGGTTTGCTTTGGAGAAGGTTATGTGAAGATTTTAGGAGTCAAGTAAGAAAAAAAAGAAAAAAAAATACAAAATAACAGGTGTCTGTCAATCATCTGCAAAAAAAACTAAAAAAAGGCTCTTTTCAGAGCCAACCTCAAAGGGGAAATGGGGCACACTATTTCAATTTACATTCACCACGGTCAGATTTTCGATATGCCCGCAGACATGGCGGTAGTCCACGGACAGTGCGTATTACTTACAGGGTGTTTGGGATGGAGAGGCATGCAAATGAGAATGAGCAGAGCAAGGGATTGGTCAGTAAAGTTTACTGGGTGTCTTGTGTAAGGAGAGAGTTTGTCAGAAAGTCTTGTTCCTGAGAGAAGAACAGATAGCTATGGCTGTGTGTTTCAAAAACAGATTATCTGGATTTTGGGAGACTCATGGATACATTGGTTGGAGGTGCATGCAGAACGCTGTGGAGTAGCTGCAGATATTGGATTCCCTCATGTGGAAGTACACTGGCATGGAGTGCATGGAATGACGTGGCTGGACTTGGTACCTTTCTGTGCTACTTTAGAGACAGAGCATCCTCCAGACGTAATTATAATTCATTGAGGAGGGAACAGTTTAGGACATGTGTCTGGAATTTAATTGCAATTTGCAATGAAAGAAGGACTTGGGAAGGTCATGGACATGTTTCCAAATTCCCAAGTAATTTTTTCTCGTATTGCGCAAAGACAAATGTGGTTGCATTCGTCTTCATTTGGTCCACAAATGGAGAAAGCGAGGCGCAATGTCAATAAGGCTGTTTGTGCCTTTCTAAGAGATGTTCGCATGTCCTCTTTTCACAATGAAAATATTATGTTTTGTAGCACATACATTTTTCGCAGAGATGGAGTCCATTTTACTTATGCTGGCAATCAGATTTTTCTGAGAAATGTACAAAATGCATTGCAACCTTTTTTGGAATTACAGTCATCTATTTTGCAGCAGATGTTGACGATTTCAAGTTTTTCAAACACACAAAAACACCACCAAAAGGCTCTTTTCAGAGCTACCACTTCCTCCCAGAGAAAAGTGCATTGGTTTTGCTGGGACAGCACCCCAAAACTCTATGGGCCTCATTACACGGATGGCGGTGAACCATGGCGCTATTAGCGCCATGGTTCATGCCGGTAAAATACCGGCACCGCCTTGGTGGAAAGGGGAATTACCGCCCTATTCCAAGGTTGGCGGGCGGTAATTCCCCCTTCCACCATTGCCCTTCCCCATTCCCATTTTTGCCCCAAAGGGCTCTATGGGAATGGGGAAGGCGCTAATTACGGTACCGCAAATTGCGGTACCGTAATTAGCTCCCTGGTCCCTTTGCGGGTTGGTTTTTACCGCCTGCAAAAAGCAGGCGTTAAATTCCCCAACCCGCAAAGGGACCTCGTAGTAAGGCGGTAAGGATTTACCGGTACCGGGGATTTTTGTTGTTTTATATATTTCTGGGTCTTTTACACACGACACACTAGCAGAGGAGAGGAAAGGGGGCTAAGGAAGGGACACCAACCACGGTGATAAGAAAGGGCAGGTGGAGAGAGGAAGATGTAGGGTGGGCCTTACTTAGGTAGGTAGCAGGTCTTCTGATGCTACATGACCGCAGTCTCGAAAGCACTTCGAAGACTCTCCCCCCTGCAGAGTACTGCGTCGCAGTACATACACAATATTGTGATCCTCGAAAGGTAAGGGTCAACAGCATCGTGAATGGCCTGTGAGGCAGCTGGAGGGATGCGCTCTCCCACAGGCGTGTCTCTTGTGGTGAGAGGAGCAGAAACGGAGCATGTGGTAGAGGAACTCAACCTACTACATTCATCACAACGTACAACCTTGTGAACGGCCCCACCGTGGAACGACCTCAGGTGTTGCTTCATGGATGTCGTACCAAAGCTGTACGAACCACGCCTCCCACGACTCAGTACCATTTTGCACTGATTGCAGGTGACCTTGTTTGCACGTGCTTTTGGTATGTTACCATGAATGGTGAACAACCGCCACACCCGGCGAGTGCTGGTAGTAGGGACTTCCACTACCTCATCCTCTTCATCCTCGTCCTCTACATCCTCACGCCTGTTCCCCTCTGCAGGCCCTTGGGGAGGTGGTGGTGGTGGAGGGGTTGGGGATGGTGCTGTGGCAGATGTAGCAACAGCAGCCATGGATGCCATCAGGGTTGATGAGATAACCTCAGCAAGAGCAGCAAAGGCAGCAAAAGTCAATCTGCAATAGCCAGATGCACAATAAAGATCAGCTCTGGGGTGTGGCTTTTTATAGCGGTGGAGGGCTGCACTTCGCAGACAGATCGAACACCCCAAAAAGGTTCAAAAAGTTCCAAAAAGTATGTGGAAAGTCAGGGTCATTATCTGGGACATGTGCAATGGTGAATATTTACTATAAAATACTTTGGATTGTCTGAAAAAGTACTTTTAAAATGTTTGGGAACCGGCAGTGTCCGCAAATCAGGACACCCGCTCAGCGTGGGTGCGGTCACATGATGACATCGGGAACACGTCCGCAAAGGGAACGGGTGTCCGCAGGACACCAAATGCACAGAATTGATCATGCGCATGTGCGCGGGTTTTCTACGGACAGTGTTCGGGTCCTCAAACAAATTAAAAGTGCGCACAAGTGAGACGGATAGTTACGGACAGGCGCGATGTTCGTAGGACGTATGTGTGTGGTGCGCATGTGCATAGATGTTCTACAGACTGTACAGACAGGTATAGTGTCCTTAGGACACCTCCATTTTGTTTAATTACGGACATCACAGATACCACGCGTGTTCTAAGAACAGTTCCATCTTGCTTGCGAACGGTACAGAAAGGTATAGTGTCCTTAGGACACCCCCATTTTGCTAATTGCGGACATTCCAGACACTGGGTTTGTTCTAAGAACAGTTCCATTCTGCTTGCGAACGGTACGGAGAGGTATAGTGTCCTTAGGACACCCCCATTTTGCTAATTGCAGACATTTCCAGACACCGGGTGTGTTCTAAGAACAGTTCCATCTTGCTTGCGAACAGTACAGACAGGTATAGTGTCCTTAGGTCACCACATTTTGGTTAATTACAGACATCCCGGACACCCGCGCCATCCGCGGACACCCCAACTGACTTTAAAAAAAAAGAAGACACAAAGGATTGAATTAAAAGACACATAATATTTTTTTAATTATATACAGATACAAAATGTATGAAAGAGAGGGGGAAGCAGAAACGGACACAAATACAGGGTAATTAGGGGTTTGGAGAGGATGGATGGGAGGAGATGAAGGGATTGAAGTCTCATCAAAACGTTTTTCTTGGTGTTGAGGGTTTGGGGATAGTTCACTGGGACATGGAGAGGGGGAACAGGTGCATGTGGGACAATGATATTTATTTTTTTCTTGTATGTGGTCCTCCACAAATGTTTCAAAAGATTAAAATTTTCCATAAGCATGTTGATTTTTTGTTCCATGTGCTGCAGAGTATTTTCTAATGTCTCCTTTGGTGTATTATTTTCAATGTTTGTATGCTCTGTTAAAAAAAAAAAGATATATGTTTAGTGCACATAAAGTCATCATTAATTTGCTTATAAAGAGAAGTGTCTACCGTTAGTATCACTGTCTTCAGACATTTCCTCACGTGGGAAATTTTCCTCAAGCCATTCCAAAGTACTGGACATTTCTGTGTAAAAAAATATATTACTTTTAGTGTACCTAATTCAGAAAGTTTAGAAATATATAAGAAAAATTAAGTTTACTTGCTAGTTTCTGGTAAGTTGTGTTCTTACTGTTGTTTAGGTCTGTGCAGTTTCTTGTGAGGTAATTATGTTGGAAGCATATCTTTTTTGTTTTGGTATATTCCATTTATAGTACATATGCTATTTAAATGGACGGTTGATGTGTTACATATATAGGTTCCACTTCTTATTTATTATTACATATAATGTGTTTATGTGCTGCTTTTTGAACTTGTTCAGTGTTTATATGGCATGATAGAACAATTTAAGATACCCCCTGAGTTTTTGGGTAGTGCTGATGTTGTCCGCATCCGCCCGCGGACATACGCACAGTCCGCGGACATCAAAATCACTAGCTGGGGTTTCAGTATGTTCTATGTTATATGTATATAAAGTGAGGGAATCCTAGTAAACATCTATCAAATTCACACCATGAATATGTATATTCAGTAAAAAAAACTTTGTTAAAGGCACGTTATGATTAAGTTGCGCTGCTAAAAACGTATGAAATTCAGTAAAAAAACTTTGTTAAAGGGACATTATGGTTCAAAGTAAAACCGAAAAACCCCTGATATTTGCCAGTTATGGTAAGCTAAGCAACCATAACTCGTGCCACCACCGTGCATTGCTAAGACTAACACCCAGGACATCAAAGATGACATCACAAATGTCATTGATGACATCACTGATGACATCATGTGCATCTACTTTTCAAAAAAAGTTGGTACAAGGGATTCTTATTATAATGTTGATAAAAACACTGTTTAAAAAAGTGTCAAGGATCATTGGAATAGATATCTTGAGCTATGTATTGCATTAGGCAATGCATTGATATAAATAGCATTCTATTATGAAGTTCTTTTCAGTAAACTAAACTACTCATGTATAAATATAAGCATTGTGTGCAGCATACATGATGGAGGTTCAATATTCATAATCTTACCCTGTTGAATAGTGAATTGATAAATGCTTTCTTATTAGAGTTTTGTGTACTGTGCAACATGTAATAAGTAGCTAATAAAACCACTTACTACATAATTCCATTATTACATACAAAACACAAAGACACAACACATACAAATATGAGTATATATAGAGAAAGTGAAGTACACAAAAAAGCAGTAGTAGAAGCAGAAAGTGTTCACAACCTAACTGATTATCTTTATGCACAGAAAGGCTTGCTGTGCTTCAAACTACTACTTTCCTATGTACAAATATCACATGATGTGACTGCACCCTAAAGAAAGTAATACAAATACAAATATGAGCACATGCAGAGAAAGTACAGTAATAAAAAAACAGCAGAACAATAAGAAAGTGTTGATAGCCTTACTGATTGTCTTCATACACAGAAAGCATTGATATCTTTTAAGTGTGTAGTTTTCCTATGTATATGTTTCATATGCTGCGAGTGGACCCTAAGTGAATTATTGTAAGAACATATTTGAAGTATGAGTCTACAAATATAGTACTTTTTGATTTATTTATTCCTAACTATTACTGTCTAAGATATATCACTAAAGGAAAAAACAGCGAGTTAGACATGTGATGTCATCAGGGATGTCATCAATGACATTTGTGATGTCATCTTTGATGTCCTGGGTGTTAGTCTTAGCAATGCACAGTGGTGGCGCAAGTTATGGTTGCTTAGCTTACCATAACTGGTGAATTTCAGGGGTTTTTCGGTTTTATTTTGAACCATAACGTCCCTTTAACAAAGTTATTTTACTGAATATATATATATATATATGTACATGTTGGTGCATGCCACAGTCTATTTACTATAAAGCTAGCCTCAAGAATACTTCATCTACTTGCATTTCTTTGCATATTTATACATGTGAAATTGCTTGGTATCTTCATTATTTTTGTATCATACGTGTCTTCATCTTGATCCCAAGATATCATTCATCTCGATACTTTCTTGATGCCTTACAGAATCGTCTACATCCTCTGGTTTCTGCATCTCTTCTCTATATCCGTCAGCTTTGCATTTGTATGACGTCATCGTTTCTCTTTGTTTCTTCAATTTGTCCTACTTTCTTCCAGACTATCACTCTAATAGCCATCATACTGTCTCATATGCGGGTATGGTTATCTCAATGGGAACCTTGCTTCCAGGATTCTCCTTGGTATGTGTAATTCAAATGGTTTTGTACGAGTGTCATATTCTGGTGTCCAGCAGATAGGCAATATGAGCGAAGTGATTGCGGTGGGGATACTTAGCTCCTTCTCTACAAAGGTATATTAAGAAGAGTAAAACAGATCCAGCGAGGGAGACAAACTCAAATAAATAATAAGAGTGGGTGGGTAGGGGAGCCCAAAAAAGCCAAACACGGGAATCAACTAAACGGCTCAAAGCCCATAGAAAAACCACAAGAAAGACATACTAGGAAGGGATATTTATATCCTTACGAATCAAGTGAGCAACTGGAAACAAGAGAACCAAGGGAACCAGGAAGGTCCTACAAAAGATTCGAAGATGGCCGCCAGCACTAGGTAGATGTGCTGACGGTGCTCTCTTGGACACAGCGACATAGAGGTGCCCACCACCCCGTCTGACTGCTGGGGAGGGGAGACACAATGACCCCCCCAACAAGGAAAGAGATAGCCGAGGGGAGATCGATGGCAAAAGGCACCTTCCTGCCCCCCACGGCGAGAGCCGCGCCAACCCAGCGGTGCAGGGCGGACCAAGGCCCCTGTCTGCGGCTCCAGGCGAGGCGGCCTCCCGTAATTGCCCGCCGGGGGAGACTACAAAAACCTAGATTCCTCATACCCTATGGCAGTACATTTTAGAGACCAACATCAGAGCAAATTGGACAGCTTTAGATTTTTTGGTGTGCATCATTCTAAACTCAACCCACATGGTGGCAATCGAGAGCTTGAACTGAGACAGATGGAGACACGTTGTATCTTAGACTTCCAAACTAAAAAACCAGGAGGACATAACTTGGATGAAGAATTGTACACATTTCTTGGAACATAATTCGCCTTTAGCATTTGAACTCTGACACATTTTCTGTAGTTAATCACAGATGGCAATGCTTTGCCTAATTTGTTGATATCTGATCATATTTTAACATTTTTCAAAATTCAAAAATCTTTTTTATGTGTATTGACTTTTTTTACTGAAAATTGCACAGCCTTTTTAGCTCCAATTTCTCTGATCTCTTTCCCTTTTGTACTTTTCCTTTGCCTATACTTCGGCCTTCATTTCCCTAAATTCTGGTTTTATCATAATTTATATTGTATACTGATTGCCAGTATCAATATATGTTTACAGCACTATGCACTTTATGAATCCATTTTCTGTCTATACAATCAATGAGTTTATTGACAATTAATTAATTGTCCGCATGTGAAGAACAATGATGAGCACTATGCACTTTAGAACTTTTTGGTTTTATTGATGTCTAATGTTTACAGCACTATGCATTTCAATGACAATCCCAAAAATGTTCGAGGAGTCTAAGTATCATGTTTCCTCTCTTTCCTTATATTTATGGGACAATGAGTTAAAGAAGATCTCTCATTGAATTTGATACAGTGGATTTTTTAATTACATGGCCAAAACAGATTGGGAAATCCAGGCTGCTCCTCTGAAAGTTAGTCAACAAGGCACACTGATGTCTGCTATATTGCATTGTATGTATATACTATGAGCGGTATAACACTTCAAAAACTGCCAGTCTACCATAAACCTGTTATATTTTATAACATCGACGACAGTGAGAATGATATCCAACACACTCCAAAATGGCCGCCTGCTGTTCCACAAAGGAGAATCCCTATGGATTGAGAAAAGCTGAAAGAGAAAAGAGACTAATTGTGCTGGGCAGAACCATAGGGTTCAAACCCCCTTTTTCCGATTGTATTTAAACACTGTGCAAAATACTCACTTATATATGTGATCAAGCAACGGGAGCTTCGCGAAATGCGTCGTAGTTCTGTCATGCCTTTAATAAAGCTGGAGATGGTATAAGAATTTTGTGGCGAACGGTGGATTTATTTTCGGAGACAATTATTGACGTGCTGACAGCTTCGAGTCCCGTCCCTGTGTGGAAAAGTGGAATTACTTTTCCTTTTGTTTCAAATATATATATATATATATATATATATATATATGTACATGTTGGTGCATGCCACACTCTATTTACTATAAAGCTAGCCTCAAGAATACTTCATCTGCTTGCATTTCTTTGCATATTTACATGTGTGAAATTGCTTGGTATCTTCATTATTTTTGTATCATACGTGTCTTCATCTTGATCCCAAGATGTCATTCATCTCGATGCTTTCTTGATGCCTTACAGAATCGTCTACATCCTCTGGTTTCTGCATCTCTTCTCTATATACGTCAGCTTTGCATTTGTATGATGTCATCATTTCTCTTTGTTTCTTCAATTTGTCCTACTTTCTTCCAGACTATCACTCTGATAGCCATCATACTGTCTCATATGCGGGTATGGTTATCTCAATGGGAACCTTGCTTCCAGGATTCTCCTTGGTATCTGTAATTCAAGTGGTTTTGTATGAGTGTCATATTCTGGTGTCCAGCAGATAGGCAATATGAGCGAAGTGATTGCGGTGGGGATACTTAGCTCCTTCTCTACAAAGGTATATTAAGAAGAGTAAAACAGATCCAGCGAGGGAGACAGACTCAAATAAATAATAAGAGTGGGTGGGTAGGGGAGCCCAAAAAAGCCAAACACGGGAATCAACCAAACGGCTCAAAGCCATACAAAAACCACGAGAAAGACATACTAGGAAGGGATATTTATATCCTTACGAATCAAGTGAGCAACTGGAAACAAGAGAACCAAGGGAACCAGGAGGGTCCTACAAAAATAAAATAAGGAATCAGGGATTCGAAGATGGCCGCCAGCACTAGGTAGATGTGCTGACAGTGCTCTCTTGGACCCAGCGACATAGAGGTGCCCACCACCACGTCTGACTGCTGGGGAGGGGAGACACAACGACCCCCCCAAACAAGGAAAGAGATAGCCGAGGGGAGATCGATGGCAAAAGGCACCTTCCTGCCCCCCACGGCGAGTGCCGCGCCAACCCCGCGGTGCAGGTCGGACCGAGGCCCCTGTCTGCGGCTCCAGGTGAGGCGGCATCCCGTAATTGCCCACCGGGGGAGACTGCAGCGGGACAAAGGAGCAGAACCCCCGCCAGTGGCTCGGTAGCACTGCAGAGAAGAGGCCCCTTCACGCACACATAGAGCAGGACCTGAGGCGGCGACCCCTGTGTGAGTCCCAGAGAGATCGTGGAGCGCCAGAAGGTGGGACGGCGCCGTGTGCGGGAGACTCCGGGGCTCTGAGCTGGAGACTTGGAGTGGATGGGCCAGCTGGGGTTGGCCCTCACTGGAGCCTGACTAACGGGATAGTCCGGAACAGGGAGGCGGGGAGGAGCCGTGGCCACGGGAGGAAGCGGTGGAGTTGCTGAGTGGTGTGGCCTCTTCCTTGCCCCAAAGTGAAGAAGAAGACGCTCCGTCTGTGGGCCCCGCGGGTAAGAAGGGACAAGCCACACCAGTGGGGGAGCAGTGAGGGAGAGGACCACATGAACCCACCAGGGACATTGGAGATAACTAGAGTGTGGGGGAGAGAGCCAAGGCACCCCTAAAAGAGACAGCAAAGTGGACATTTAAACTACCTGCAACCCCGCCAGGGGATTACATATAAGATCCGGGAGGACAGAGAAGACCCTGAGTAGCCCCCACACTCCCGGAGAGGACTGAACCTGAGGCAAATCTAAACAAGGATTGGTGGCAGGGGGCAACGACCGACCCACAAATTGCCCCTGTTGGGATACGACCGCCATGGAAGTAGCCAGGAGGAGAGGGGGCAGGCGCGGGCATTGAAATCCACCATACTAGCACCCCGGTTGGGACACGATTCGGGGGGGTGAATTTGGAAGAGGTAGAGTCCTATTGTGATGGCAGAAGGCGAGAAGTGTGAACAGGGGAGTGCACCTAAAGGACTGAGTGGCCGCCCTGTGGAGTGTGGGGGACAAGGGGGAAATACCCAAAAGTACAACGAGAGCCCAGGTGGACTATAGGGCCCCAGTGGGGAGAGTGAAACATCCCCCCGGAGGTTCCCATCGGGGGAAAAGGACCAGCGGGAGGGGCAACAATGTCTGTGAAACAGAAGGGAAGGGGCGGAAAAGGCCCACAAAACAAGGCAGATGCCCCAGGAACACTACCCAGCATCTGGCCCTTGCAGGACAACAGGGAAATGGCCAGAGTCACAACGAGAGCGCAAGTGGAGGAGCTACAGCGGGAGAGGGGGACGCGCACGCCCCAATGTCAAGGCAGGACTTTCGAGGAGAAATGCTGGCCTTACAGAGCAGTTTGTCCAAAACATTCCAAGAACAATTTCAGCTGATGAGATTAGACCTCAACTCGGCCTTGGGGGAGATCAGGCAAGACATGAGGCAACTGGGAGAGAGGACGGACCTCCTGGAAAAAGGGATACAGGAAGTGGACAAAGAAACAACGGCAAACAGCGAAGCTATCGAAAGACTTGACACAGCAACACAGAACCTCGAAATCCAGGTAGAGGATATGGAAAACAGGTCACGCAGGATAAATATCAGGGTGAAAATGCTGCCGGAATCGGTCACAGACAAGGACCTAAAGGAGGTGGCCCAGTCAATCTTCACAGAGATCATGTGAGAATCAGCGCCTGAAAAGGTGGAACTGGACCGCATCCACAGAGTAGGGAGAATAGTGAAGGCACCGTCTGCGAGACCAAGGGATGTATTGGCAGCATTTACCAGATACGCTCAAAAAGAGGCAGGGCTCCAGGCGGCAAGAAAACAAGATCAATCATGTACAAAGATCACCGAATAGCCCTATTCCAAGACCTGGCAGCCAGCAGGCTAGTGAAAAGAAGATTGATGGGACCAGTGCTCAAGGCACTCAATGAGAGATGAATTAGCTACAAATGGACCTTCCCATTTGGTTTGGCGTTCGACTGGGAAGGAACTCAGAAGCACATCACAAAGGCGCGGGAAGGAGCGAGCATCTTGCAAATTGACCTGGATGATGGAGCTGCGTGGGGGGGAGGACAGCCCGTGAAAAACAGACCGAGGCTGTGGGAATAGACAACGGTGAGAGAGAAAAGGAGGAGGGGGTCAAGATTGACCAAGTTGCCGCTACAAGGCGAGAGCAGGGCGCCGGTAGGAGAAATGGATCCGGCAGAACAAGAGGAGCCATGAATGAAACCGGTACTTTAGGGGTGGTGGGCCTCTAAAGGTGGTAATTGAGCATATGGGGAGGGAGCAACCATCTGAGAATCAATAAGTGCGAGGGAGCCCGAGGCAGGTGAGGTGGGGAACTGGGGAGGGCAAGCCCCTCCAGTGAGGGTGGGGGTAAGGGGGTTAAGAGGGAGAGGGGTAGGGGAGGGGTCCAGGGGATGGAGGGGAGACAAGGCGGATTTCACATAGAACATGGGATGCAGCAGGCATCCTGGGATTCCTAGGGGACAATATGGGAGACCAAGGGGGCGGGATCGAGCAAATGGAGTCTGGGGGCATCCACGTGGGAGAAGGATAGAGGGTTATACTAAGCGGGGAGTGAACACAGGTTGATACCCGTTAAAGTGGTTAACTCACAACGTTAGGGGCTTAACACCCCCATCAAAAGGAAGAAATTGGAACACTTTGAGAGGAAAGAGGGCCCAGACTTTCTGGTGCTACAAGAAACACATCTCAGGCTAAAAGACCAGGGACGCCTGAAACTGTGTGGGTTCAAACAGATTCTGCATGCCTCCGGGAAGAGCACATCTGGGCGAGTAGCCTTAGCTATCAGAAACACGGTGGACTTTAGGGTCGTCGAAGCTATAAGGGATAAGGAGGGTAGGTACATTGTAGTTAAAGGAACATACCAAGACAACCAATATATCCTGGCGGTAGTGTACGCACCAAATACAGGCCAGGAGCAATTTCTGAGAAGGGTCCTGGGAGTATTGGAAGATACGGCATGGGGGCAAATAGTGTTACTGGGGGATCTTAACATAGCCCTGGACAGGGTGCAAGACAGATCCGGAGTCTCGGGAAGGGGAGGGGGTGCAGTGATGTCCGCAGAGCTCAAGGATATAATTGGGAGGGTAGGGCTAAGGGATGTCTGGCAGGATTTGCAAAAAGGTCAAGAGGGCTACACCTTCCTATCGGGGGTTCACGGATCGCAGTCCAGAATAGATTATATTTGGGTGTCAACAGGTCTGATGGGTCAGATTGGAGAGGTGAAGATGGGCCCCATTGGCATAGAGGATCACAAGGTGGTATCTATGCTTATGGACTTGGGGCGCAAGGAAAGAGGGGTGTGGGGATGGAAATATCCAAAATTCCTACTTAGGGACCCAGTAATCCGAGAAGAAAAGGTAGGGAAAATTAGGGACTTCTTCGCACAAAATAGGAAGGCGGATACGAGTGAAGGGATAAGATGGGATGCCTTCAAGGCCACACTTAGGGGGGAGCTGATAGCAGCAAGGGCGAAGAGGGGAAAACAGCTGAAGATATTGGAAGATCAGCTACAGGCGGAGGTGGAAACAGCAAGGCAAAGGATGGGAGCAACCCCGACTAGGGCCTCCATGAGGGAGTACAGGAGAGCACTGGGGCAGTTTGTCACAACTAAGGGGGGGGTGAGTGATGTCGACACTCTCCCCCGAACCACAGAAGCCGAATGAAGTCGACCCTCCACCCGTGGTTGGCACAGGTACCTGATTATCACCACAGAGTACCACGTGGCAGCCAGTGGGGGGAGGAGGGTTAGGGAGAGGTTGTGGACAAGGAGGGGGTATAGGATCACCAGAAAGAGGGTAAGGAAACACCTAGAGTGGGGAAGCAACAGGGAAAAACCCTACTCTCTCTAATATCTTGATAACATAGCACAGAGCCAGACTCTAATTCAGTAACCACCTTAATCTCTTAATACAGGTCTCAATGTACTGATTTCTGACCCCACCTTATATAGTAATCCTTGATACAAACACACACATGGCATGGACTACATGAAAGCAAGCAGGATGAATATATAAAGGGTAATAGCTCCCAACATGAATAAACCATCACACAGGGCCCATAGGACAAGCTTTTGCACAGTTACAGGACATATAAACAACACAATGGTACACACGTAGTACAACACAGCCGTGAGACTGTTATGGTTTGTCTCCCCCTGTAGGTTCCATGCACTGGAGATGCGGCACTTCGAGAGCGTTTCAATGCTTGTATTAATGAAAACCTGTTACGCTCACCTGGATTCCACAGGGGCATCCAACGAAGCTGGACTGCTGCGTTCTCCACCAGTGTGACTCGTAGCGAAGTGATGATCGACTGCACTTGCCCACTCAGTTTCGTCTGCCTGGCCCGCAAGAATATTTTCCTTATTTTTTGGAAGGATGAACTCTCCATCCTGCGTGGAGTGCAGGGGCGCGTAGAAGTTCAGTTACTTCACTGATCCGAAGGTATTTGGCAGAGTTCCAAACAACAATGACTCTGAGGTAAGTAGTGTGTAAACCGAATGTACAGTTCTTTTAGAGTTCAAATGTCTGTTAATTCACTCTTGCTCCTTTCATACCTTTTCCCTTGCAGCGTGATCGAAGGAGTGAGTTCGCCTCGATGGATGAAGGTAGCGCTTAGGTAAGAGTCAGTTTGTACCAAGCACTGTCTAGCAAGTAATATTGTTCCAAATGTAATTAACCAATAGTTCTCTATCTTCTTTGCAGGTGCGGCGCCTTGCCGAAAATGTCTAACGTAGGATTGTGACCAGCGCTGCCTCGAGCAGTAAAATTCTGAGTAAGTATCTTGCGGTAAATAAAAGAATGTCTTTGGCGGAACCCCACTCACCTTTTGTTTGTTCTTGTCTTTTCAGAGGCTGCTGTTTCGTGCGGCGATTCAACGGGTGCTGCGCCGGGTCGTGGAGATGCTCCGAAGACTGGTGAGTATGGCGCGGCGCTGCAGCTGGCAATGTGACACGGTTTATTTTAATGTCTTTTTCCTTCATCCACAGGTGCAGCTGCTCCAGAAAAAGATGATGACTAAATGGCAATCTCCTTGTTCTAACCTTCTCTTCTTCTTTCCTTTTCTCTAGGATCGGCTCCGGACACAAGACGGGTGTGGCTGTAGACTGGATGCTGGACTGCAGACACAGTGAGCGTTACACTGCTAAGATGCAGAATAACGCGAACCGTGTGCTGCTGTTCGGGCGTGGTTTAAATAGCATCAAAAAAGTAGTTCCCAGGTAAGAAGTTCCAGTACCACACCCAAGCAGCAAAATAGTTCCTAAAGGAAAGTAGTCCCTGACATGAGTTCTTTGCAGGTTGACCTGCATAGTTTAAAGTTGGTAATATGAGCCGGGCGCCTACAGCGCCAGGACTGAACCCATATAGCCCCTAGGCGGGGTTTTGGGAATTCCTGTGTCTTCTTGGGTGCCTGTTCCCTGGACTGATGGACCTGTTCCGTATGTCTGGGGGCAGGCATCGTGACAAAACCACCCCTAATACGCCAGAAGTACTTGTCCTGTTTTGCTGTCCTGGCGCATAACCTCTGAGACACAGATTGCCTGAATATACCAGTCAAAGTTATGTCATATATATTCATATCAAACCAATACAATGGACAGAAAAAACAGCCACTGCAGCGTTGTGCAAAATAAGTAAATGCAGCACTTATCTGTCGTCCGAGAAGCTCGCAAGCTTTCCCGGACGTGGTCTTTAGTAGCCTGTAAAGGCAGGGCAAGTCTGCCTGTCCCCGTTGCAAAGGAACGTGTTGAAGTCATTCACGGAGACCGAGCACCCGGCGTGTACATTTCCAGTTTTAAGTTCCAACGCCTCAGGATTACGGCCCCGCGCGTGTCAGCGTTCTCCTACTCTCCGGCATGGCTTTGAATAAGCCACACCTGCCGTGCGCCATTGGCCCTTGATAAGCTGAACTAATGAGTGTCAGCTGGCCACACGTGCGCACGGCACAAACCACAAAAGGCCTCAAAGGGTGCTGGGTAATGTAGTTCATGTACGGAGACACCGTCTCCTGATGCCTTTTCGCCACCATCCCTGATTCCTAACACAGTTGGAGAACCTCCGGACAAAAAAAGCTGAAGGGGCGCTCCTTAGAGTTCGTCAAAAATATTACGCAAAAGCCAACAAGGCAGATGCACTCCTTGCGCGCCTCCTGAGAGGGGCGAATTCTAGTAATGCAATTACAGCTCTCAAGAAAGGCACAGGGGAACGGGTCACACTCACGAGAGAGATACAGGAAACACTGGCAGAATATTATGAATCCCTATATACGTCGCAGAGCCCGCAAGCCCACTGGCAGGCAGAATTCCTGGAAAGGGTGACGTTGGGAAAAGTTGGGAAGGAGTCATTAGAACTCCTTGGCAGGGAAATCACGGAAGAAGAAGTACAAGGGTTGATCCGCAACCTACCATCAAATAAGGTTCCGGGCGCGGATGGTTATACAGCGGCCTTTTATAAAATGTTTGCAGCGGAGCTAGCCCCTCACCTGACGTCCCTATTTAACACCTTCCGGTGAACAGGGAGGATAAACCCGTCTATGGAAGAAGCCAAGCTGACATTGATTCTTAAGCCCAACAAGGATCCTGAGGAAAGGACGTCATACAGACCAATTGCGTTGATAAATATTGACGCCAAGATCTATACAAAGATCCTGTCAAATAGGCTGGGGTCCTTCCCTCCCGGAACTGATCCACCCGGATCAGGGGGGATTTATAAAAGGTCGCCAGACAGTGGATAACATTAGGAAGGTGGCCCACTAAGTGGAAAAGGCCCAGCGGACAGACACTCCTGCGGTCCTGTTAGCTTTAGATGCAGAGAAGGCGTTCGACTGTGTGGAGTGGTCCTTCCTATTCAGGGTTATGCAGAAGATGGGCCTGGGGGTGTGGGGGAAGTTATTGAAAATGGTGCAGGCCAATTATCAAACACCATCCACGAGGATAGCGGTGAATGGGGCCATGTCAAGACCCTTTAAGCTGAATAGGGGCACAAAATAGGGCTGCCCTCTGTCCCCAATGTTATACGGAATCTAATCTATCTGGAACCACTCCTACAAGCAATAAGGGAAACACGAGTGATACAGGGCATTCCTTTTGGGGGGACCACTCAGAAAGTGGCAGCATCCACAGACGATATGTTGCTCACCCTGACAATGCCAGTGGAATCTATTCAAGCTAGTAGAAGCCTGTGAGAGGAGTTTGGAAAGGTCTCCGGCTTAAAGATCAACGTGGGCAAATCGGAACTCTTGAATCTGACCTTGAAAGCAGAGATGCGTGACTCACTGAGGACAGCCACCCCATTTGTATGGAGCCCGTGGGGGATTAGATATCTGGGGATAAAAATCACAGCAACTTTCGAGGGCTGGTACGCCGCCAACTACCCCCCACTGCTAAAGGACATCAAGCGTGATTTTCATAGGTGGAGAAACCTCTGGGTCTCGTGGATGGGTCGGGTGGCGGCAGTTCAAATGGTCACACTCCCCCGCATGTTATATCTTTTTCAAGCAATCCCCCAGGCGATACCAGCAGACTTCTTCAAGGAACTAAGAGGGATAACCAACAAGTTTTTGTCGGAAGGGAAAAAAGCGAGAATTGGTAGGCAATTAATGATGGCGCCTAGACGGGAGGGAGGGCTGGCCCTGCCGAACTTTCAACAGTACTTTGAAGCTACGCAGCTGCGGGTAATTAGAGAATGGCTCCAAGAGGGGGAATCTGGGCAAAATAAACAATGGGTGAAAATGGACAGAGCAGTCATACATCACAACTTGGCAGAGGTCCTGTGGCTCCCGAAACACCTTAGACACAAGCATCTTTATGAGAGCACTATATCCAAATTAGTGGTGGATAATTGGGACAAACTGGTAAGATCCAAAGGAATAACAACCTTCCCCTCCCCCTTCACACTCATCTTTAATAATGGGGACTTTACACCTGGGCTAGAACAAGGGGCATTCAAGCAATAGCAGGAAGGGGGCTGCAAAAGACTGGGGGATATGTTCCGGGATGGGGAGGTTCTCTCATTCTTGGACTGTAAAAGGGAATTCGGAGTGAGGGAGGGGGAAAGTGTCATGCGCCGTCTTTGATCTTGGTGCCTGTGGCCCCGTGTTTGTTTACACACTTCCTATTTCCATCACGTTCAGTGCTCTACGTACATCCGGCGGTATAGTTCTTTTCTGCTCCGGATGTACGTAGGTCTATTTTAGCCATGCCTCCCTTCCGCCACTCGCGTTGCAACCCTTATGGTCAGCTGTGTTTCTTCGCTGCCGCTGTTGCGCTATGCATTTCTTCACTCCGATTCAGTTCTGGGAGCATTTATTCTGCCTTCTGCCCCTCCTCATACTTTCTTTGTGCCTTTTCTTCTTCTTACTTTGACCGTTCTGCTTTTCTCCCGTTCAGTGCCTCCTCTCTCCTCCTTCATCCTTGCACTCGCTTTTGGCTCCTCCTCTTTTCTTCGTGCTGGGCCCCGTTGGCTTGTCACTTGTTGCTCGCTTTGCTGCTACCTTTGTGTTCATTTGATTCCTTATTTCCACGGAATCTGGTTATTATCCTTTGCATATTCCATTGCACTTTACTACTGTTATGAGCCCAGTTTCTAAGAGGAGTCCTGCCGTGACCTTAAAACCACAGGGTTTTTTTCTGCCAATTTCGTCTTTTTCCCCTTTTTTGGTCCCTCCCGGGAAAGGGGTCACGGTGGAGTGCTTTCTCAATAGCCTTCACTGTGGCTTCCTCCCGTGTGAGACACAAGCAGCAGACAAAAAAAGAAAAGGACTACAGAGCCCGAAGATCCCTCAGCCCAGTGGACGAAGACCTTGACAACACAGGTGAGGAGGAGGAGGAGGGGAGTTGGGACCTTCCAAGCAGACAAGACACGGAGGCTGACAGAAAGGCTGAGGTACGCGCAGATACGGTACTGGGTCTTGCACCCCGGAAACAAACAAGCAGCAACCAGGAATATGACACAGTTCGAAAAGTTTCTCGTGTCCAATGACGGGTCAAAGGGGTTAATATCAAACCTCTACAGAATCCTAGATAGCGCATTACCCAGACAACACTGGCCATATATGTGGAAATGGGAACAGATCTTGGGGAGGGAGATGGGAAAAGAGGAGTGGGAGAGGCTATGGAGGAGGATACCCAAACTAACAAGAGCATCCCAACTACAAGAGGGGTGGTATAAGATACTGTTTGGCTAGCACTACACACCGGCCCGCCTCCACAAGATATATCCAGAGACCTTGGGAGCCTGTTGGATGGAGTGTGGGATGGAAGGCACGGCAGAGCACATCTGGTGGAGATGTCCAAAAATAGAACCTTTCTGGCAAGAGGTGCAAAAGGCGCAAGAACAGGCCTATGGGACGGGAGGCAACAGACCACCGGAGCAAATCATACAAGGAGTTAGGGGAGATACCGAGGTGGGGGAACCCAGAACCCGGGAAAAAGCAAGAGTGATCCTCATGCTCGCAGCTATGACAGTAATAGCGCAAAGGTGGAAAAGTACAGAGGTGCCCATGGTACAAGACTGGTTACGGAAAATATGGGAGATTGCGACTCTTGAATGGGCAACTGTCACCCGCAGGCGTTCCGACTGGCGGCTTCTTCCGCGCTGGGTTTTGGGACGTAGGTACGGGAGGTACTAGTCCCTCCTTTGTGTCCGTTACTTTTTCCTCCTTGTAGCGCTGGGCCGCTGGGAGTATATCTTCTCTCCCGACCCAGCGGTCCCTGCGTTGCAACTATCCTTTGGAAGCTCTCGCTCTTCCGGGTTTCTTCGCTCCTGCCTCACCCTGTCCAGGCTTCTGTCACTCGCGCCCTCCAGCGAGTGTTCCTCCTACCTTCTCTCCCCTCCAGTTTTTCTCTGCTGCCGCCGCTCCTCGGCGGTAACTGTTTCTCTTCTTTCGCGGCCCCGTCCCCGCGGACAGGTGCCGCCCCTTTCCCTACGCTTTTTCTTCTCTCTCTCCGCTACTTGTCTGGCACTTTTCTCCATTGCCTATCTCTCCTCCGGTCCTCGCCCCGCTTGTTGCAGTGGCTGGTGGGCGTTCTGTGGAGCCCTGTCCGCCGGCTCCCTCTGCAGGACTCCCCTGTTCCGCTGCAGTGTTGCCTTCAGTTACTCATACGGATTCAGTCTATTACCTACCTCCTACTCATCTGAAAGTCTACTTTCCGCTGGAACTACGCCTTCCGTGCTACAGACCAGAGGAGTCCAAGGGTTTTTTCCCCATTCGGGGTTTTTCCCTATTTCGGCTTGGTTCCGGAAGGGAGGTCCTCGGACAGCTGTTCTCCTCAGCGGTCACGGTGGCCTCCCTCCGTGACAAGCAAGCTCATCGGAAAAAGGAGAAGGATTATCTACTTCAACGGCGTCTGCAGGACCCCGACACCAATTCCGGCAGTTCAGGTGAGGAGAGCTCGACAGAAGGGGGAGAATGTCACGGCTCGCTCCCTTCGCTCCCGTTCCTGCCACTTGGGGGCATGTTTTGGGGTTTATTCCCTACTGGACATTTCCTCCAAACCTTATGCTACAGTGTCCTGATGACTTGGGAGCGCTAAAACCTTATTTCCCAAATTACTTCCCTTCCGGATCCATTCCAGGTTTTTGGCAGCCAGCATGCTACTGCTACTTTAATCAAATGACTATGCTTCCCAGAATGCCTGGCTCACTGCTTCACCTCCTCCCTTGCAGGACAAGGCTGGGTGGAGGATAGGCAACACCTGTGGCTGCAGGTGCAGAAGGCGGCACGCCTGAGGGGTGTGCTCGTTAAGCAGCTTTAAAAGCCTCAGTTTGCTTCAGTCCAGCGCTGGTCATTGTTGCTGTGTTCCTGTTGTGACTGGTCCCTTGTTCCTTGTTCCTAGCTTTTGTGCCTAGTACCTAGTTCTTGTTCCTTGTTCCTAGCTTTTGTGCCTAGTACCTAGTTCTTGTTCCTTGTTCCTAGCTTTTGTGCCTAGTACCTAGTTCCTGTTCATTGTTCCTAGCGTTTGTGCCTAGTTCCTAGTTCCTGTTCCATTCCTAGCGTTTGTGCCGAGTTCCTAGTTCCTGTTCCTTGTTCCTAGCTTTTGTGCCTAGTGCCCAGTTCCTGTTTCTTGTTCCTCTGCCCTGGATTTCGGATTCTTGTGCTTAATTGATTTTTGCTCACTGGATTTCCCTTTCTGTCTTCCTCTGTCTGCAGGCAGCCTGTCTCTGT
Organism: Ambystoma mexicanum; assembly: GCF_040938575.1. Lineage (NCBI taxonomy): Eukaryota > Metazoa > Chordata > Amphibia > Caudata > Ambystomatidae > Ambystoma > Ambystoma mexicanum. The sequence continues at coordinate 1,450,896,385 of NC_090923.1, read as the reverse complement.
GCTTTACCCTTTGATGCTGCCCAATTCGCCTGTGTTTTCTGTTTCTTTGTTGCTGTCCTTTGCTACTGAAAAACCTGATGCTTTAGTCTTTCCCTTTATAGATTTAGCTTCCTGCCTCAAGGTTTCCTTTTGTGATATCATTTTCCCTGCTCCTGATCCTTACTTTCTATTGGGATCCATTCCATGTTTTCCATCTCACTTCTGCATTCATTTCCCATGGATTATTAGGTGTGGGTGTTATTGTAACTAGTCCCAGTGTAAATGCCCCTTTTGTTTCCTCACTATTTTATATCACTATTTCTACTCGCCCGTTGACTAGGGTCTTATGTATTTAGTTTCCTCCACCCATTGCTGTTATAGCCTTCAGGGTTCCTGTTTGGTCAACTGGGTTCGTGAGTTTACTGACATTCAAGTGGTCTTTCCGGTCCTCGTGAGTACAGTTTCTAAGTTCCTTATTCTGTATCATCCAGAGTGTCAGCTCACAGATCCTGTCCTTGCTTGCCCTCTACGTGGGTTTAGCACTGTCAGTATCTGTAATAGCATAGTGGGTAAGGAGTTTGCCGACTTTCCTTTCAGTCATAAGGAGGTTCTAAGTGCTTACCCCACATTCCTTTTCATATATAGGTATTATTGTTTCTCCTGGGTTTTAGTATAAACAAGTCTTGGGTTTTGTATGCACATATTTAGATTCAAAGTTGTACACTGTGAGATTCCGTGCACATTGCCTTCTTCCTTTCTTAACAGAATGACCAGCCGTTATTCCCGTCTGAATATGGCCAGTTTAAGAAAGAAAGGCAGCAAGGTCACTAACAAGTTAGTACAGAAAGTTTCCCCTAAGTCTACCTGTGACAATCAAATCATTGATCCTGACTTAAAGGAACTCCTTGATACAAATGGGTATTTACGTGCTGAGTATTTTACCCACAGGATGGCCCATCGTACATTGCCTGATCCTAGTTCTGTCTTTAATTTTGATCCAGATTCTATGGCCGCACAAGCCTTAGCAGCGGAAAACAACACACTGTTAGATTTATTACACACGAGAACGTCTGTTGTTGAACTCCATGATTCCGGTTGTGCTTTACCTCAGATTGAACAGTTTCATGATTCAAACATAAAGAATGGAGGGGTTCATTGCATATCTTCTGTTTTCAGCCCTCAGTCAACTGCTTACTCCTCTGCACAAGTACTTACTGTAGTCCCTAATGTCAAGAGGTCTGATGTCAGTAGTCTGCTTAAGGGTAACACAGACCAAGTCGGTAAGAGTGAGTGTAGATCACAAAACCTGCAAGCAGCAAAAGACAATGTACAATCAGTGCACACCCGGATGGTTAGGGCAGGATCCAGCCCTGATGCCACCATGCCTTCCCCTGTGCCTACTGATAGGGATGTACAGTTAAGGCGGGGCATGCTAAAAGCTGAACTTGAGTTAAAACAAGAATACATTACTTTACTAGAGGAGAATAAGACTTTACGGTCTTTTCTGAATACACCTCAAACTTTATCCGTTGATGAAGTGAATACTGTTCAATCCCTGAGTGCGGAGGTTTTTGTAGGTCATGATACTTGTCAATATGAAGATTCTATTGGGAGTGAAAGTTCTCTTTCTAGCACAACACTTATTCAAGGCACAGGTTCTGACAATTGTTCTACCGTTTGTCAGGAATTGCCGTTAACTGAAGATTTACGAGCCACTCCTTTACCTAAGATTTCCTGTTTAGCAGTCAGTCATAATTCTGAGCTTGAACACATACCAGCTTCTGATTCCCAAACACAATCCACAATGGTGGCATACACTGAATCAGTCACTACTGTAGGCTTAGGTTCAGCCCTTGATCTAGCTGCTGAGACTGAAGTAGACATTCAAGCTGATGTGGAAAACGATGCTACCTCTGTGTTCGCTCCTTCTTCTGCCAATTTTTGTCTCAATGAACAGTCAAAGACAGTACAAGATTCATGTTTTGATGGACTCATTCCACAGTATACTGAACCAAATACCCGGCAGGCAATTCCTGAACTGTTGATTGTTAATATGCCACTTTCAGAAGCTAAGTCAGAGGAATGGACATTTGACGAAATCCTGATTAACAGAGACTTTACTATGGTGATTCCTCTGGTTGATTTTGACTTTTACAAAGGAAGAGACGCTGTGTCATCCACTAAGGAGAGGGACGGCATGGTTACAGCTCAGTCTTTGGTTACTGGTGCCAAAGAGTCAACCGCCCTAAAGGTGCATTCCATTCCTGAGCCACAAATGTGTCTGTTGACTTCTGGGACTTCTGTTTGTCCTCCTACAACCATTGACTCTTCGATTATCCAGTCCACGGCTCTGCAGTCATCATTGTCTAACGTGTCTTCAATCAATGAACAATTGCTCTGTCTGCCAATCACTCAAGAGCCTTCACCATGTACGTGGTCAGAGTGAAAGACCTTGACAAGTTTGTCATCAGCTAACGAGACGGCTCCAGCTTGCATGCCCTCAGCCTCTGAATTTCCTCTGGCATGCCTGTTTTCGGCTACAGTGACTCATCCAGCGGATTATCCTTCAGCCATGGAGCCTCCGGTAGCACATCCTGAGTGCCTGTCTTCGGTCCCAGAGCCTACTGCTAGTTTGGCTTCAGTTCATGAAAAACCTGTATCCTGTTCAGCCTCGCTGCCAATATCGGAGGTGCACCTGTCTGCTCTGTTTGATCATGTTGCAGATTCATCTACTTCAGAGCTACCTCCTAAATCACAACCATTTATTAAGGATGAACGTCCAATCTGCCCTTCTTATGATTCAGGAGGATCACCAGAAGGCCTGCCTCTTACACAAGTTAATTCTCCCAACTGCTTGACTGTAGAATCAGCACCTCCCGCATATGCTACATCTGAGTCTGAATCTTCTGCCAGAAACATCAAGCTGGATCACGACTCGGGAGGGCCTTACATGCAAGGCCGTTGGACTTGCCTGGAGTGTTACAAGTGGGAGACGGATACCATCCGCCATGGCCCAGACATCGAACAAGTAGCCAACCAGGATAACGGGCTGGACGGTTCACATTTGGGTCCGGTTTGGATCAGCCGCTTGACAGTCTTTTTGTTGCCGAATCCCACATGAGCCTGAAGGAAGGGACGGGCACGGCCCCCCAACTGCTGCACCATTCGGGTGTTAGTAGCCAAAGGAAGGATATGACTGCTGCAGTTCAAAATGTGCCCGTTATTGCTCCTGCTGCGAAGGTGCCTGATGTGCCAAGTACTGCGTCTATCACTCCTATCGGTATGCCAAACGTTCCTGCGGTTGTATTCCATGTGCAACAAGGTGGCTACATGACTGACACCAGGAGTGCCAACCTCGTACAACCCATTGGACTTCCAGGCCCCCAAGGCGTGGGACAGATGCAGTCAAACCTTGGTCACCCTCAACCACAGGCCTTTAATCAAATGGATGATGAGAGAAGATCCGAACCTCTACCTCGGCCGCCACCTTCTTTGTCTGAACATGAACATTTCCTGAAACCTGCTGATTTCTCACCTCCTGTGTGTCCGCTCTCAGCAGGGGGGCTACCAGAGCATCAATCATTGTCCAAAGCATGTTGCACCAGCCTGCCTCCCTCCTCAATGATGTATGAGTGTTCGCTCCCAGAGTCTGAGCTTCCTGGACCTTCCAAATCTGCTTCAGGTCCTGCAAGTCCTTCATGCCTTTCTTCGACCCATGAGTCTCTTCCTCACCGAAAACCTGCCTATGGCTCTTATAGACTGCGGCCTGATTCTATTCATTCCAGTCCTTCTGCTTCTGCCCGTGGGTCATCGTTTCCGTCAGTGCCACTTCTGAAGACAAAGCGCTCCTGTCATGGAAAGAAGATGTTTTGTGCGAGTAACGGCCGCCTGGAGTCGGCGGTGGGAGGGGGTATAGTGTCACGGCTCGCTCCCTTCACTCCCGTTCCCGCCACTTGGGGGCATGTTTTGGGGTTTATTCCCTACTGGACATTTCCTCCGAACCTTATGCTACAGTGTCCTGATGACTTGGGAGCGCTAAAACCTTATTTCCCAAATTACTTCCCTTCCGGATCCATTCCAGGTTTTTGGCAGCCAGCATGCTACTGCTACTTTAATCAAATGACTATGCTTCCCAGAATGCCTGGCTCACTGCTTCACCTCCTCCCTTGCAGGACAAGGCTGGGTGGAGGATAGGCAACACCTGTGGCTGCAGGTGCAGCAGGCGGCACGCCTGAGGGGTGTGCTCGTTAAGCAGCTTTAAAAGCCTCAGTTTGCTTCAGTCCAGCGCTGGTCATTGTTGCTGTGTTCCTGTTGTGACTGGTCCCTTGTTCCTTGTTCCTAGCTTTTGTGCCTAGTACCTAGTTCTTGTTCCTTGTTCCTAGCTTTTGTGCCTAGTACCTAGTTCCTGTTCATTGTTCCTAGCGTTTGTGCCTAGTTCCTAGTTCCTGTTCCATTCCTAGCGTTTGTGTCGAGTTCCTAGTTCCTGTTCCTTGTTCCTAGCTTTTGTGCCTAGTGCCCAGTTCCTATTTCTTGTTCCTCTGCCCTGGATTTCGGATTCTTGTGCTTAATTGATTTCTGCTCACTGGATTTCCCTTTCTGTCTTCCTCTGTCTGCAGGCAGCCTGTCTCTGTGCTTTACCCTTTGATGCTGCCCAATTCGCCTGTGTTTTCTGTTTCTTTGTTGCTGTCCTTTGCTACTGAAAAACCTGATGCTTTAGTCTTTCCCTTTATAGATTTAGCTTCCTGCCTCAAGGTTTCCTTTTGTGATATCATTTTCCCTGCTCCTGATCCTTACTTTCTATTGGGATCCATTCCATGTTTTCCATCTCACTTCTGCATTCATTTCCCATGGATTATTAGGTGTGGGTGTTATTGTAACTAGTCCCAGTGTAAATGCCCCTTTTGTTTCCTCACTATTTTATATCACTATTTCTACTCGCCCCTTGACTAGGGTCTTATGTATTTAGTTTCCTCCACCCATTGCTGTTACAGCCTTCAGGGTTCCTGTTTGATCAACTGGGTTCATGAGTTTACTGACATTCAAGTGGTCTTTCCGGTCCTCGTGAGTACAGTTTCTAAGTTCCTTATTCTGTATCATCCAGAGTGTCAGCTCACAGATCCTGTCCTTGCTTGCCCTCTACGTGGGTTTAGCGCTGTCAGTATCTGTAATAGCATAGTGGGTAAGGAGTTTGCCGACTTTCCTTTCAGTCATAAGGAGGTTCTAAGTGCTTACCCCACATTCCTTTTCATATATAGGTAATATTGTTTCTCCTGGGTTTTAGTATATACAAGTCTTGGGTTTTGTATGCACATATTTAGATTCAAAGTTGTACACTGTGAGATTCCGTGCACATTGCCTTCTTCCTTTCTTAACAGAGAAAAGGGAGACCAGGCACTTAAACTGTCACAGCAACGTACGCCATGCAGGATAGGATTCAAACCTTCGCGAGTGAATGGGGAGAAACTCGGACCTTCCTCAGAGACGACTTCCGGGTGGGATGGTGTCCCCAATGCCTAAGACTCTTGGATTTACAGTGAACTTCGACATTCGATCCATGAAACTAATGGACCGAGGACTGGGTGGAATCTGCCTCTGGGGGTGGGAGGGAGGGAGGGAGGGATGGGATGTTGGGGGGAATGAGTTTATATGTTGTAAAACCAATAAAAAGATTTATATAAAAAAAAAATAAGGAATCATCCCAATGGGAAACCAGAACCAAATAAAAAGTTAAATCTTGCGGGGAAAGACCCACATAGTTGGTGGAGGAGTGTGATGCTGTTAATGCCTTATGGAGGGACAGGGCCTCTTGTCCTTGTCCAACCACTTCTGTGTGTGTGTTTTCGCCATGTTTTCATGCACTGAGGTCCCACCTGGACCTCTGGCAGTGCAGCTCTTAATTTTATCTTTTGGTAAACAGCAACCATGGGATCATATTATTTATTTTTTTATTTAACAAAAAATAATAATTTTTATTAACATGATTTAGTTTCATTTTCATTTGTTGATGGATCTATTTTACTTATGTTGAAATGTTATATATTCTGTGTTATCCTCAATTCTGTTGGTTTATTAATGCGTTAGCGATGATTCCATTGTTCCAGCAAAAGATGATAGTAATGACCATTTTTTTGTCGTTTCCTAAAAGTATCTGGTCCCAACGTTCTTTGGGGTCCAGCACTTTGGTAGATTTCAGAAACAAATCTTTCACTGAGTTTCTTTTTTTTGCAATGCTTTACAATCCATTATAACATGGTAGAGAGTTTCAATGGTATCTGGGTGTTGACAGAATCAACAGTATTGTTGGGATGGCAGGATTTGTTTGGATTTGGCTAGCACTTCACGGGGCGGTAATAGGTTGAGACGGAGTCTCAAGAAGGAGTCTCATATGTTTTTTGCTGGAAAGAGGGTTAAGTAGGGTGGTAGTTGGTTAATCGCTCTTTTTTCGCAGTGACATGCAGATCTAACTGATACTGAGCTTTCCGCTCTAGTGTCTTGATCCAGTCGTTGCACATGATGCGATGTTTTGCAGCTTAGGGACGGTCAGCTAGCATTTCAATTGATATATCAGCGCCATTCTTTTAGTTTCAACAGCACTTTTCCAATCATTCAATATCGCTATTATGCCACCAATGGGTGGGGGTACACCCTTGTACACCCTTGTACACCTTAAGTGTGTTTCTCGGCACCTGACTTGACAGTGGCTCTGAGTATCATGCATTTTGGGATACCCGGGCCTTGCCATAGAAATCAGTGGATTCCTGACAGAAGGCAAGATGGCTGCTGTGGCCTCTTGGTTTCTATTGCCTTCTGCCTTGTTTCCCAAAGTTCTGTGAAGCCCTGACTCTGTCCCTTCCTCCTAAATGTCTGTTGGGTGGAAACACCATATATGTCTCTGTTGTTCCCTTTCACCATGACCGGCTGTTTGGTGGAAATACCAAATATGACTCTGGGGCTGCCTCCGGTCAGACTGACTGGTGCCTTCCCAGGTGTTGTGTGTTGTGGGTACACCCTAGGGGTGGCACCTGTGTGAATGGAGTCTGCAGTGAACTCACATTCTCTGTTGTGGGTGTCTGGTTTCTGTGTGTGTGACACAATGAATGAGACAGCCCCGCCTGAAGCTGAGATGAATGCAGTGTAGTGTGCTGAAAGGCTGGGTACTTGCCCCAATCCACATTCCTTTGTTATGGGTGTCTGGGTGGAGTGAATGGCCTGAATGTCTGTAAGCCTGATTGGCTGCCTGATTGGCTGCCTGCCTGCATGAATGTCATACTGTGTGATTGGCTTACTGAGCTGGCTCAGGCAGAGTGAATGAGGGACAGATGTGTATATCTGGTGACCTCTCACTTGCAAATGTGTTCAGTAGCTGAAGCCGAAGCTTAGCAAGAAGAAGCTGCTCCTTGAAGCTGTGAGAAACCAGAAGGTGTCTCACCCGCTAGTCCCCGCAGATCTCTCTCTCTCTCAAGGGGCCAGGGAACAGCCATCGCCTTTGGATCCAGACCCTGGAGGTGGACCAGTGCTGGAGGATCACCTGGGTGAGGGGTCCTTAGGCAGTGGGAGTGGGACACCGGATGGTGAGACGCGGTATCCCTCTCTTCCCTGTAACAACCTTACCCCATCCTACCCGATAGAATATTCAGAACTCACCCCCACTTTTCCTGCACGGACACTTTTACACAGAGAGCACACTCTGAGAGAAAACAGACTCACACCCGAGCCGTGTACCTGACATGTCCCAATACTATGGTCAGGCAAGGTAAAGCAATTATCGACAATCACTCACACCTGATTTCCATTACACTTCCCCGCACTGATAAGGCAGAGCACGAGAGCACACTCTGAGCAAAGAAAAACACACAAAGGTACAGCAGTTTCGAGTCTGCAGTTGAACGAGGGGAGAAAGACGGCCAGGCACGAGATGTTCGTGAAAGGGGCAACACCCTTGACATTTATGGCAGGAAGCCGTTACTTTAAAGAAACCTTTACTTAGAGAAACCAAGGCAGAAAACGTAAGACCAGTAAACCATGCTAAAGAATCCTGTATTGTGTGTCAGAGATACTGAGGGTCCTCCCACGTAACTGACCAAGGCAGGAAGGAGCAGCAGACGTATCGTCTTTGGCTCCAAGAACAAAGAAGCGACACAGACCAACACAGCCGATGAGTAGGAGAGACTGATGCCAGGCCGGTCTGTGTTGAAGTCAAGGTTGCAAGTGGCAACATTGTAAAACAAGCACAGGAACAAACATTATTAAATGCGTGTGATGAAAGACGCAATTGAACATTAAAAGGAAAGATTTGATACCATTGACAAAGTGGTCCGGCACTGTGAATGTGCTCAGTCGAAGGTCTCTGCACGGTATCCTGACAAAAGAAATGAAAGTATAAGATTGATGTGAAATGTAAATTGTGTGAAGTGAATCGAAGTGGTCCTGCAACAGTTCAAGCAAAACCCAGCGCACATTCGAAAGTCTTCGATTCTAGTTTCAAAAGAGGATCTGATCCCGGACAAGGTAGATCCATGATCCGAGGCCGAAGGAGGGAGACCAAATTATGAACATTGTAGAAAAGGGGTCTGAGCACAAAGGGGGTAGACCAGTCTTGAACTTTTGAAAGTGAAAACCCTGACAAAGGAAAGGAACCTTTGTGTTCTGTTTGTTACATCAGGCCCTCTGCAATAAGACACTGTCATATCGAGAGAGACTTTGGGGGAAGGCCCTGATGCCTATGTGTTGAACTGTTACCTCATGGCCAAGAAGCCAGAGTGTGTGTGAAGCCCGCAAGTGCGCCTTACCCTGTGCTGAAAACGTGGGTAAGAGAAGACAACTGCTCAACTATCCTGATACATCATTTCTTGAACACTTTTCTTTTGCATACATCATTGTCCCGCAGCATTTTGTATTTAGAAGTAAGGATTGGCAATAGGTATACGCCCTTTTATTTTGACAGACTCCACAAGGACTGCGTTATTATTATTTGATGGTCGTAGCTTACTCCCATCTTTAGAATTAGGTTTAGATAGGCATTCTACTGAAAGTTAGCCCAACTTACAGGGGTACCCCTTAAATATTTTGGGGTACCCCTAATCATGCTCACACCAGATGAATAGTTAGCCCCTCTAGGGAATGAATGCCAAGAGTCTATGTTGCAAGGATAACAAACTTTATTCTTTACAGAAAATGAGGATAGGGGGGTCAGAGGACTCTGCCCCACCGACCAGCATACTGTCTTCCGTGGCTGGCTCCTGCAGACTAATGCCAAATATGCGCCTTATATACTGTTTGACTTTGTCACTGGATACCGGCATTGCTCATCCAAAACTGTTCTTCCTTAAAAGGGATGCTGAAGTCTCCCTTCTTGCATGGCCGGGGTTCCGTTTGGGACAGGCTACTTAACATAATGTTAGCCGATGCAAAAATACATAGTCGCTTCATTTTTCATCATTTTGCTATATTGTGAACATTTATATGTAAACACACCTTCCCGCTATAATCTCCACACTCCACTCAACATAATTATATTTTATCTGGTCCAATAATTCTCCTTAAAACTCTGTTTTAACATAATTCAGCATTGTATGTGTGAGCCCCAGCCTGCCTGGGATTTTTGATGGACAGGACACAGCTGCTGAGTTACCTCGTGCTCTCTGCCAGCCTTAACCACAGTAACGCAACACTGCATGAGTTCTGAGATCCATTTTTAGCGCAGGCCACATTCCTTTTTGGCAGAGAGCCTGCTTTGAGATTTTAAAACTACACAGAATCACATGTACAAGTGTTTTCAGGTAATGGTTAATTAGACCTTATATTTTAATATGAACTATCTTCATTTAGTGACCCCCCCCCCGGACTCTTCTAATGCTTAGAAAACAGTTAACAGAAGTCTTGCCTAATTCTAAAGTGCTTGGGAAGCTTGGGAATGAAGAAACGCGCTAGCTCCTTCCCAACACTATCAACCCATTGAAGTTCAATAAACACCCTTGAAATGTAATCACTTGCGTCTGTTTTCACTGTTTGATACCATGCCTTCCTTACAAAGCCCAGTTGGAAAATAGGTTTGCTGCTGCATTTCTTCAACAATCGAAAGCTGTTGTGTCTCCCATGGACTGATGCAGATAGGACCTGCAAAGGAGACCTCTCTCCGAGCTACAAGGGACCATCGTGCAAAGCTGCTAATCTTCATCAAAGTATCCTGGAAGCAAGTCCTGAGTGCCTGCCGTCTGGAGAAGGGGTCTTCGAAGTCCAGAAGATGAGTGCTGGACATCTCGAGCCAGTGAAGTCCATTGGTGTCACCCAGGGTCCGGAGGTGCGTTTCATGACTGCTGGAACCCGTTGCTGTCGTCCGCCCAGAAGAGTGGATACCCTCGCATAGTGATGCTGAACAAGCTGCCTAAGAACATTTGAAAGAACACCCTTGCAGTCACCAATGACCACCTTTTCCCGCCGGAGAGAGCCCAGAGTCGTTGGGTGCCGTGGAAGGTCCACCGGTGGGTTTCCCGCCACCAGAAGCTATCAAAGTCATCCCGAGGGTCCAGACTTGGTGAGGGTCCAATGGCCACTCCAGTGGTCGAGTCCAGGTCGCCAGAAGCCATCCAGAGGTCCATGTTGCGGCAGCAGCACCAAAGAACTGAAAGTCGGAAAACCACAATATTCCGAAACCCGACACCAAAAGTGACCTATGCACCTCTGTCACAGCCAGAAGTCATCGAAGGGTCCCAGAGATCATATATTCATCCGCCAAGCCTTTAAGGAGACCACAGCAAGTTTCTTCTTCACAGGACCTCTACAGTCAGAGAAATTGTCGACCAAAGGAGAGCACTACGAAGAGCCAAACTGCTGCCATTCTGAAAGACTTTGGTTCCTTTTTATTCTTGGACTCAGTATCCCAGTGGCTCCTTCTTCCAAAGGGGGTCCATCCTCGGAGGGAATTGTCGAGTCAAGGCGAGAAACTTTGCCACTTCGCCTGCCAGGGCACCAAAGGTACTGTGACAAGGAAGAGAATCTTCTGGCTTCAGGAGTCATCAAGGGGTCCAGGATTTGTCTTGGATCTGGTTCTCCTGTGGCCTCTCGACTTCTTTTGGGTGGTAGAACGTTTTAAAAGAAAGCACCATGTTATTGAACAATATTGGACTGGGTTGTAAAAGACAACATATGTTACTCCCTAACTTGTCTATTACAGGTTGCCCAGGTGGGGGTCTCCTCGCTTAGAATTACTTGTCTAGTCTAAATAAAGCATTCTGCCACTGCTCATAACTAACCTGCCTTTCATTTCTATTCTATGCTGGTTACACCTTATTTAGGAATTCACCTGCCATTTAAAACCGTCTGCAGTTAGTGCAGTTCTTACTGAATTTAAGTAGTGTGTGGTATCACATAGAGTGTATATATTTACCTTTCTTTGAATAAGTAGTCCATGTACAAAATTGTATTATTCATATGTATATTTGGTAGAGGTAGAAACCTTATTTTATATAAATAAGCTGTGTTATCACCTAATATTGTGTGTGGATGTTCCTTTGTGGGGTTTTCGGGAAAAACACTGTACTTAAGAACCTGCCTGCATCACCTCCTGAATATATATTGTAGGTACAGCACATTGCTTTTAAAAAAATGCTTTTTCTGTTTTATGCATTTTACCTGTGAAATCATTGAATAACGTTCTGTCTTGCTGACTTATTGCCTTACTGTTTATTGTTCAGCCTTTCACAGCAGACTCAGCCTGTTGGTTGGCCATTTAAAGCTGTGTTTCGTATTGATGTTGATGGAACTACAGTTCTCAGCAGCACTGTAGTCCACTGCCATATTCAGCTTCTTCAAGTGCATCAGTTAGACATTGGCATGAGTGTCATGATGGTTGATGTTATTTTGATGTAACTTGTACGGTTATGTAAAATTAGAGATGGTTGACAATGAGTTCCCAGTTGAAATAAATATTGAGTTAGATATGAGCACTTAAAAACAGCACTTAGGTAACAGTAAACAAGATAAGATAAAATCACTAAAATTATTGAATCAGGAGTTAAAAGGCTTAATATGGTTGGACTCTCGCCAGTTTGTGTTGGAGTACATTGGCTTCAATAATTATCTAGATTTAGAGCTGATAGAAATCTGATGGTCGAGATATTAAGTGATACTCTTGTGGCATTGAATATGTGTAGGCACATTGAGTCTTTAAAATCACTAAGGTATTTAAAAATGTGGTCTTTCCTTAGTTGTGTTAGTGCAGAGCATTCGGTCAGGAGATGTTGTAGGGTCTCTTTGTGGTCAATGATGCAGCAAAATCTGCATGTTGTGTTTAGATTCTGCACTTTGTTGTATTTGGCTAGTTGAGACTTAGTTGCCCATATATTTAAGCAGAGTCTCAAGATTGAGTGGGCGTATTTGTGATCTGGGAAGTTTTAAAAGCATGATAGCATTTCATGAAGAGCTTTATGAAAGAAGGTTCCTTGGCGAAATGATGAATAGGAATTGCATGTTTCCCAGGTTGTAAGCCAGTCCCAATTCCACAATTTGAGTTTCGCTTTGTCTGGAAACTCAAGTAATAAAGTTTGTGAGATGTCAGCCTTGTTCAATATTGAGATACAGTGGGGTTGCCATTGTTCCGTATTTGGCCTCGATACTTTTTCCTTGAGTTTCATTTTTGTTTTTGCCTTGAGTTTATAGGGTAAATTGGATGTGTGTGTATTTAGATTTAGCCCCAAATATTTGTAATGATGTACTTGGACAAGAGATGTTCTTGCTTGTGTCCAATTGAACTTAATTTCTCCTTGGTGGATTTATGGACAAACACCATACTATTTGATTTTTGTACCTGTTGCGAAGACACTTGAGGAGGCAGGTATGTCTTCGATGAATATAATTTATTAAGTTACACATATGAAAAAGGCCCCCAGCATAACAGAGGCTCCCTTAGTAAACAGACAAGCTCAACTGACAAAACCTGGTACGCCGGAAAACAAGCAATGCATAACATCTGTGACCTCATTGGAACATGACGAAGTCAGTATTTCAAATCATCCAGGGTATGTACACAGTGACTTCACAACACATCTTCCCCTTTTTTTTTAACATCTTTGCAATTCACATCTCTTAACTGAAGCAACTCTATCCTTATTCCACACTTGTCCTCCAGCCACACGCACAGCACCTTTCATAACAGCAACAACCTTGACAGGATCAGAATAAAGAGGATCGCCCTTCCTCTTCACCACAGCTTTCCTTATCCTCACCCAATCTCCACATTCCACATGCAATTCTTTTCTTCCTCTTCTCTTATTCTCTCGCATAACCCATTCACTCTTCTTTGCTCTCATGATATTTCTTGCCTCATCAACCACAACATCACACTCCCGGCTTCTCCCTTACCATGGAGGACACGCCATGGAATAAGGCTTCCGACCCCTCATGAGTTCGCATGGACATAAACCTGTGGTCGCATGGGGCGCCATGCGCAACGCCCACATCCTATTCTGAATCGCTGCCAATTTATCAATACCACACTCCTCTCCCATGCGAACACTCTCCATCACACATCTATTCAGTCTCTCAACCACTCCATTCGTTTCAGGATGATAGAGAGCTGCCCTCTTATGCACCACTCCACACTTCTTCAAATATGTGTGGAAACATCCCCCGGTAAACTGAGTGCCATTGTCGGTGAGGACGCTTTCTGGAAGCCCCTCACTTGCGAAAATCTCTTGCAACACCTTAACCATGCTTTCACTAGATATTTCTCTCAAAATCCTGAACTCTGTCCATCTGGAGAACAAATCCACAACCAGAACTATGAATTTTCCCCAGCCATATCCTAGATCGACAGGTCCCAGTATATCCATAGAAATATCACTCCATATTTTGAATGGAACGCCTACATCAACCAAAGGCTGTTTTTTAGCTACACTCCCTTTTCCACTTCTGATGCAAAATTGACATCCACCCAAATGGTTTTCAACCTCTCTGTCGAAACTCGGCCACCAATAATCCGATCTCAGCACACCCTTTGTCTTTGTCACACCTATATGTCCACCATGCGCCAGATCAATAATTCTGCTCCGAATACCCGAAGGGGCAATCGCTCTCTCCCATCTAAATAATATGTTATCCACAACAGGCAACTCGTCTCTTACTTCCCAATAAAGTTTTTCCGATTCTGTCAAATCTGCCTTGTTAAGCCACACAGCACTGATTACATAAGACATAACCTTATTGATAGTCATGTCCTTCCTCATCTCATCCATCCATTCTTGCTTGGATACAATTCCAATTCCCTCATTGCTTACAAACACCATTTCCATATTCTCTTCCTCCAACGTATCTTGTGATACAACCCTCACTCTCGATAAGCTATCTGCAAGTATATTATCTTTTCCAGGAATCACTTCCATTCTGAATTTATGAGATTGCATCCTCGTAACCCATCCAGCTACTCTTCGGGAAACTTTATCCAGTCCCTTTGTCTCAAAAATGACCTTCAATGGCTTGTAATTAGTCCGGATCACAAACTCAACACCCCAAACAAAATTTTTAAACTTCTCAACGGCCCAATAACACGCCAGTGCCTCTTTTTCAATAACCGAATACCTCAACTCAGCACCCTTCAAGACACGTGAAGCATGCGCTATCACTTCTTCTGTCTCATCTTCCTGTTTCTGTGATAAAACAGCACCTAGGCCTTCCTCACTAGCATCTACTGTGATGATAGTTAATTTGTCCGTATCAAAGCACCCTAGTGGACGGGCCATGTCTATCACTTCCTTTATCCTGGCAAACTCTAAATCACATTCGCGATTCCACCTGAAGTCAACACCCTTTTTTAATAATTTTCTCATCTCCTGTATCTTGTCAGGATAGTTCACTACAAACTTTTGGTAGAATTCAGTCATTCCCAAAAATGAACGTAGTTCACTTTTGTTAACCAGCTTCTCAATTTCCTTTATTGAGTTCACAATACTATCTTTAGGTCTTACACCATTGCATGACACTTCATGACCTAGATAGTCCACTTTGGATACAGCAAATTTACATTTTTCCTCCCTTAAGGTAATGCCTCTTTCTTTAAAAACTTTCAACACTCTATCCAGATTTTTGTCATGTTCTTCCATTGTCTTGCCACATATCAAGACATCATCTTGAAAACAAAATACTCCTTCCACTCGTCTGAGCAACCGGTCCATAATCTTTTGAAATACTGACGAGGCCGATGGCAATCCAAACGGCATCCTTCTAAACTGGACACTCCCTCATGTGTGATAAAAGCCGTAGTTTTTCTGCACCCCTCCTCCAATTCAACCTGGTGATATGCAGAGGCCATATCAAGTTTTGAGAAGACCTTGCCCCGCCCAACCATGGTCAACATCTCAGCCATGTTAGGTAAGGGATGTCTATCGACCATCACACATTTGTTCAGTTCTCGCATATCTATGCATAGCCTTAAGTCAACTGAACTTTTTTTTACAACTACAACGGGGGATACCCATTCAACTCCTCCAGCTCTTTCTATGACACCCATGCACAACAGCTTTTCAATCTCGTTTTTGAAACGTTCTCGTATAGCAAATGGCACAGGTTGTCATGCCCGCGCCGCTGGCACCCGCGTTGGCAACCATCATGGACTACTTGGTACTCATTTATCCTCCCAATACTCTTTGAACAACTCCTATTCACGCCTTGGTCTTTAATTTCCATTTGCTCGACTTTGGTTCTTTCTTATTTTATTCAACTAACTACATTTAACACAATGCACCTTGCTACAGTCCTCAATTCCTGGCTATTCTCATTCACCGTTATTGGGACCACAATCCCCAGAAGCCCTAGCGGCCAGTGCTGCTTCCACCTGCTCAGGACCAGAGAGGGAGGAGGCAAATTGTCTTCAGGTGTGCTGCTCCAGGTGCTGTCAATTAGCCTGCCTCAGAACAGGGCAGGGCTGTATATAAGTGTAACGCTCACCTGATTCCCGCAGAGGCGCCGGTCTTGACTGGGTGAATGCCGTATCTTCAAAGGTGATGTGTAACACACGGTTGGCTCTTTGGGCTGGACCTCTGTGCACTGTATGTCTGACTCGAAGAGTAAGATGTCTGCAGATAGAAAATATGGGATTAATGAACTGGGGTTATTGGGTGCCTCTCTCCTCTTCCCTTTCTCTTCTCCTGTAGAACCCCAAAGGTTAACACCCTCACCTTAGGTAAGTGAACGCCGAGCTCTCCATCTGCCTCGGGGCAGGGTGCCGTAACCAGTTTCTTCACTGGATAAGGGTGCAGGCCTCTTGACCTCAGAGGACTGCTGTCCGTCGTTAACTGCACGAACGGTAAGTTCTGGGCACTTCAAATGTCTTAAAAGTCTTTTGTAAAGATATCTCTTGTTTTGCAGGGTTCCGGCGATGGCGGATGGCGGGCTGATGAGAGTTGAGGATCGAACCCGCGTGAGGAATAGAAGCGCCTGGAAGCACGTAAGTAAGCGCTTGTAGCCTGCTTCACGATGCGCACTAACTGTCCCTTTTATCTTGCAGGTACAAGTTCGGAGCTTTAGAGAAGCTGAAGGGTGCTGGAATACCCACTGGATTCGGCGTGGGAAGGAGTAATGGCACGTGAGTAATAAAGTTGCCCAATGTCTTTAAACGCACCTTCTTTTGTCTTTCAGATGCGGGATGCAGCGCCGAAGGCCTCCGGAGCGTGCGAAGAGCTGGTAAGCTTTTGTCTTTCAGATGCCGGAATGCAGTGCGAAGACCTCCGGAGCATGCGAAGAGTAGGTAAGCCTTTGTCTTTCAGATGCCGGAATGCAGCGTGAGGCGTTGGTGACAGCCGATGGACCAGGTAAGAGATGCGCTGCCACTGAAGACCGTAGTGCTAACCTGTTCTTTCTTTGTCTTTACAGGTGCTGCTGAAGACTGGATTCCAGGATGGTAAGCCTTTGTTCCCTTAGGCCCAGGATCAGAAGCAGAAGACACGATGAGCGTTCTGCTGCAGAGAATGCAGAATAACGCAAGCAAGATTCATCCATCGGGTGTGGTTTAAATAGCCTCCTGTAGTGCTTAGATGTCTCCTTCCACAGCCACGCCTAAGAAAAGAGTTCCTGCTTTCCAGAAGAGTTCCAGTGTTCTGAACCTAGGGAGTGGCTCCTGCCCCACCCAACAGGAAAAGTAGTCCCAAACAGAAGAGGATCAGGGGTTCAACTGGCAGGTAAGTAAGCAGCATGGTCTGCTGCAGGTAAGTCCACCCAAGCATTATGAGCCCGGCGCTTCCAGGGCTGGGACTGGGCATCTTTATGAGCCTGGCGCCACTGGCGCCAGGACAGGGTCCAAAAGGTCCCAATTGGGACTGGCTGGCACTCGGAACCGGGGTTATGGGTCTGCTTCCAAGGGAGTCGGGCAAGTCCTGATCTTTTGGAAGCAGAGATCATGACAGCACCCCCCCCTCAAGGCCCCTCCCAAACCGGGCTTCTCCGGGGGTTTGGGATTGTTAGGAAATGTTCGATGAAATCTTTTGATTAGACGAGGCGCGTGGACATATTCTGCAGGTTCCCAGGATCTTTCTTGGGGACCGTAGCCTTTCCAGTCAATCAGGTAAAATAGTTTAGATTTGGAGATCTTGGAATCCAGGATGCTTTTGACTTCAAACTCGAGTTCTCCATCAACTAGAATAGG
Source organism: Ambystoma mexicanum (assembly GCF_040938575.1). Lineage (NCBI taxonomy): Eukaryota > Metazoa > Chordata > Amphibia > Caudata > Ambystomatidae > Ambystoma > Ambystoma mexicanum. Next base: position 1,450,878,774 of record NC_090923.1, on the reverse strand, counting down.
TTTTGGAGATGTAGTTAGTCGGGTTTGAGGTTGCACAGGTTTTAATAGAGAGACGTGGAAGACCGGATGTATCTTCATGTGAGGGGGCAAGTCCAACTTGACCGCTACTGGATTTACTATGGTAGTGATGGAATAGGGACCAAGGTATCTTGGGTTGAATGTGCGTGGTCCTTTTAGAGGTAGATATTTGATGGATAACCAGACTTGATCTCCTACTTGATATTGGGGGGCTTCCTTCCGATGTTGGTCTGCTCCTTTCTTGTATTGTTCTTTAGCCCTTTGAAGGTGAGAAACGGCTTCCTTAAAGGCTTGGGTGATTGTAGAATGCAGGTGGTCTACTGCTGGCGTTCCAAGATCTTGGAGTGGATCCAACTCCGAGGTTCGAGGGTGACTACCGTATAAAAGAAAAAACGGGGTCTTCCCAGTTCCCGAGTGGACAGAGTTATTGTAGGCATATTCGGCTATCCAAAGGATATCTTTCCAAGTTTTTTCAGTTTGTTGTAGCATGCGGCGCAAATACTGTTCCAGAGTTTGATTGGTCCTCTCGGTTTGTCCGTCGGTTTGAGGGTGGTGGCTGGTCGAAAGTCTCACATCAATTTGAACCGACCGACAGCAACTTCGCCAAAAATGAGAAATAAATTGACTACCTCGATCCGAAATTAGAACTGAAGGAAAACCGTGCAGTCGGACGATGTTTTCGAGAAATTCTCGGGCCAGAGTTGCTGCTGTTGGTAAGCCTTTGAGTGGAATGAAATGCGCCATCTTGGAGAATAGGTCCACGATTACTTGGATCGTATTGTATCCGGAGCATGGAGGTAGATCGGTGATGAAGTCCATAGAAAGCGTATGCCAAGGGCGAGGCGGGATGTCAATAGGGCGTAAGAGGCCGGCTGGTTTTTCCTTTTGACTCTTGTTTTGGGCGCATACTCCACAGGACATTATAAAGTCTCTGATATCTTTTTTCCAAGACGGCCACCAGAAGTAGCGCTTGATCTTTTCCGAGGTCTTGGTCATACCGGGATGTCCTTCCATTAAAGAATCGTGATAACAAGAGATTACCTTTTTCTGTAAATCTGTGCTGGGCAGGTATAACCGTTCTTGGAAATATAATAGGTTGTCCTTCACCGTAAAGTCCTTTCCCTGCAGATGCCAATTCTGTATGTCTGCTGGAGTTACCAGTAGCCTGGCTTTATCCTTAACTTCCTCTATGGATTGTGTGGCGATTACACCTAGAATTCTTTGTTCGGGAATGATAGGTACAGGTTTAGGATTGATCAAATGTTCTTCCACTCCCATCCGAGAAAGGGCATCAGCTTTACCGTTTTTTGTACCAGGTCGATAGGTAATTATGAAGTCAAACTCGGCAAAGAATAGTGCCCAACGGAGTTGCCTAGAGGATTGAGCTTTTGCGGTTTTCAAATATTGCAGGTTTCGGTGATCTGTAATCACAGTAACGATGTGTCGGGCCCCCAGAAGATAATGCCGCCAAGCCTTAAAGGCGGACTTGATAGCTAGAAGTTCCTTATCAGTAATAGTTTAATTGATTTCAGGAGGCGAGAATTTGCGGGACCAAAATGCCACGGGATGCAACTGATTGGTTACTGGGTCCTTTTGTGATAGAACTGCCCCCATGGCAAGGCTCGAAGCATCAGTTTCAACGATGTAGGGGAGTTCTGGGCGAGGATGTTTTAAGATCGGTGCAGAGATAAATCTAGTCTTCAAATTCTGGAAAGCTTGTTCCGCCTCGGTAGACCATTCAAAACGTTTGTTTTTCTTTAACAAGGCGGTGATGGGCTGGACTACTCGAGAGAATTCGGGGATAAACCTGCGGTAAAAGTTAGCGAAGCCTAACATGCTTTGAACACCTTTTACGGAGGATGGCGATAGCCATTTGAGAATTGCATCGACCTTCTTTGAATCCATACGCACTCCGCTAGGTGATAATATGAATCCCAAGAATTCAACTTCAGTCACGTTGAAAACACATTTTTCCAACTTAGCGAAAAGTTTGTGTTGACGCAATCTCTCGAGGACCATTTTCACGTGTTTCCGATGTTCAGTTTCCGATGAAGAATAAACGAGAATGTCGTCAATGTAAACAACAACACACACATCTATGAGCTCTCTGAGGACATTGTTCATAAAATATTGAAAGGCGGCCGGGGCATTGCAAAGTCCGAAGGGCATGACCTGATATTCAAATAGCCCATACTTGGTGCGGAAGGCCGTCTTCCATTCATTGCCCTCTTTTACTCGTACCAAGTGGTAGGCTCCTCTAAGATCCAGCTTTGTATATATGCATGCTTTTCTGACTTGGTCCAGGAGTTCAGGGATCAAAGGTAACGGATATCTATTCTTAACGGTGATCTGGTTCAGGGCGCGATAATCTATACAAGTTCTAAGGTCCCCTTCTTTTTTTGGAACGAAGAACAAAGCTGAGGAGGCAGGGGACTTGGAAGGACAAATAAACCCATTCGCTAGGTATTGATCCAGGTATTGTCGGAGGTGAAGATTCTCAGGCTCGGTGAGGGCATAAATTCTACTACAAGGAGGAGTAGATCCAGGTATCAGGTCTATCGGGCAGTCATAAGACCTATGAGGAGGTAGAGAGTTAGCCTGATCCTTCCGGAAAACATCTTGGAATTCTAGGTATTCAGGAGGTAACTGAGGAGCCTCCGAGGAAATTGCTGCCAGTGCAACACCAGGTCGAGGGTGACAAGTGGAGACACATTCTGGAAACTGAACCGTTCTTGCTCGCCAATCGATCTGAGGATTGTGCTTCTCGCACCAAGGAATTCCTAGAATAATCTGGAACTGGGGGGCCTTGATCACATCGAACACGATCTTCTCATGGTGTCCATCTTGACTTACTAGCGTCACTTCTTGGGTGGTATGCGTTACTGGTCCGGAGGCTATATCCGTACCATCCACCGTAGTAATGATGTCCTTTACAGCCTTTGGACAAAGAGTCAGATTCATCCTCAAAACCATTTCATGATCCACATAATTGCCGATGGCACCGCTGCCGACGTAAGCTTCAATAGCATGTAATCGATCCGGATGTTCAGGGCTAATGAGGACCATAGGTATCACGAAATGCGAGGTCACGGAACTGGTTTTAACGCTCGGCAAGAGGACCTCTATTCTTGTCGGGCGAGGTCGTTTCCCTGCTCAGAGTTTGTGACCCTGGTAACTGCAGCTCCTAGTGCCTTCTTGGCTGGTTTCACCGGACAGTCTCGAAGAAAGTGCCCTGAGTTTCCGCAATAGAGGCATAATTACAGCTGTTTTCTCCTTTCCCGCTCCTTTTGTGTTAGTGGTCCTTTCAGGCCCCCTATTTGCATGGGTTCCTCGGAGTCTACTCCTTTGGTAGGAGTTGGTGGTTTGGAAAATACTCGAGCATCAAACTTGGAACGATCGGCCTTCCTGTTCTGCAGTCTGTGGTCAATTTGAACGACTAAGTCAATATAGTCCGAACAGTCTAGCGGGGGATTCACTACTTGGGCTAACACATCTTTGAGCTCTCCACGTAGGCCTCTATAAAACAGCGTAATCCTTTTGTCCTCAGGCCATCCAGTCTCCACTATCAGTCTGTTGAAAGACGCAATATAAGCCAAAAGGTCTTGATTACCCTGTCGCAATGAAAGGAGCTCATTGTCCAAGGCCTGCCCCTGTGAATGTCTTGCAAACAGTTTTTCCATACTGAGCTGAAAAGCTCGAAAATCATGGAGAACCGGATCATCTTGATTAACTAGAGGGATCGACCAGTCTGCCGCATTGCCACTAAGGTACGAAAGCACGAAAGCTACCTTAGCTTGATCAGTTGGAAAGGCTGCTGGCCGGCATAAGAAGTGCAACCGGCACTGATTAATAAATACTGCAAACCTCTTTGGGTCACCAGAAAATCGTTCGGGCGGAGCCAGAGGTACATTCCCAGGTAGGTTGATCTGCACTGGGTTCGTAGAGGATGTTGAAGGAAGATTTGCCCCTGATGCGGGTAACGGAGTTTGTCCGGCTTGTGACTGTAGCAATTGTCTAGCGAGATCGTCTGTTCGCTCCTTGGAAATAATCAGTTCCCTTCTTAGAGCATTCGTTTCCTGACGGGCTGCATGCACTTCTGCTCTTAGTTCCCCAAGTAACTGGGCTAGCTGGTCGGTATCCGAGGTTTCCATAGCGCCTGGGTGGGAGTTTTGCGATTGGCTTTGCGTTCTGTAACGCTCACCTGATTCCCGCAGAGGCGCCGGTCTTGACTGGGTGAATGCCGTATCTTCAAAGGTGATGTGTAACACACGGTTGGCTCTTTGGGCTGGACCTCTGTGCACTGTATGTCTGACTCGAAGAGTAAGATGTCTGCAGATAGAAAATATGGGATTAATGAACTGGGGTTATTGGGTGCCTCTCTCCTCTTCCCTTTCTCTTCTCCTGTTGAACCCCAAAGGTTAACACCCTCACCTTAGGTAAGTGAACGCTGAGCTCTCCATCTGCCTCGGGGCAGGGTGCCGTAACCAGTTTCTTCACTGGATAAGGGTGCAGGCCTCTTGACCTCAGAGGACTGCTGTCCGTCGTTAACTGCACGAACGGTAAGTTCTGGGCACTTCAAATGTCTTTAAAGTCTTTTGTAATGATATCTCTTGTTTTGCAGGGTTCCGGCGATGGCGGATGGCGGGCTGATGAGAGTTGAGGATCGAACCCGCGTGAGGAATAGAAGCGCCTGGAAGCACGTAAGTAAGCGCTTGTAGCCTGCTTCACGATGCGCACTAACTGTCCCTTTTATCTTGCAGGTACAAGTTCGGAGCTTTAGAGAAGCTGAAGGGTGCTGGAATACCCACTGGATTCGGCGTGGGAAGGAGTAATGGCACTTGAGTAATAAAGTTGCCCAATGTCTTTAAACGCACCTTCTTTTGTCTTTCAGATACGGGATGCAGCGCCGAAGGCCTCCGGAGCGTGCAAAGATCTGGTAAGCTTTTGTCTTTCAGATGCCGGAATGCAGTGCGAAGACCTCCGGAGCATGCGAAGAGTAGGTAAGCCTTTGTCTTTCAGATGCCGGAATGCAGCGCGAGGCGTTGGTGACAGCCGATGGACCAGGTAAGAGATGCGCTGCCACTGAAGACCGTAGTGCTAACCTGTTCTTTCTTTGTCTTTACAGGTGCTGCTGAAGACTAGATTCCAGGATGGTAAGCCTTTGTTCCCTTAGGCCCAGGATCAGAAGCAGAAGACACGATGAGCGTTCTGCTGCAGAGAATGCAGAATAACGCAAGCAAGATTCATCCATCGGGTGTGGTTTAAATAGCCTCCTGTAGTGCTTAGATGTCTCCTTCCACAGCCACGCCTAAGAAAAGAGTTCCTGCTTTCCAGAAGAGTTCCAGTGTTCTGAACCTAGGGAGTGGCTCCTGCCCCACCCAACAGGAAAAGTAGTCCCAAACAGAAGAGGATCAGGGGTTCAACTGGCAGGTAAGTAAGCAGCATGGTCTGCTGCAGGTAAGTCCACCCAAGCATTATGAGCCCGGCGCTTCCAGCGCTGGGACTGGGCATCTTTATGAGCCTGGTGCCACTGGCGCCAGGACAGGGTCCAAAAGGTCCCAATTGGGACTGGCTGGCACTCGGAACCGGGGTTATGGGTCTGCTTCCAAGGGAGTCGGGCAAGTCCTGATCTTTTGGAAGCAGAGATCATGACAGTAAGCAGCTGCCTGCAGGAGCACAGTGTCTTGCATCTTGAGATCTCCCCGCTCCTGTTTGCCTTGACCCTCCACTTTGTTTGCTGTTCCTGTTGCTGCATTTCCCTGTTTTGGATCCAGTGCCCTGCCGGGCTCTCTACTTTGCATCTGATCACGCTCTGCTGCCTTCCAGTCTCCGCCTTTGCCCTGCCGGGCTCTCTACATTGCAGCTGATCACGCTCTGCTGTTTTCCAGCCCCTGCCTGCCCTTTGGGGTTTCCTACCTTGCAGCCGATCACGCTCCGCTGCTTGCTACCTACCTTTTTCCGCTGGGTTCTCAGCCTGGCAGCCTACTACAGTCCTCTGCAGCCCTCTACAGTCAGTGACCCTGCTCCTCTGGGCTCACTCCCTGCGGCCCTGCTCTTCAGGGCCCCCTGCCTTGCAGCCGATCACGCTCCGCTGCCTTCTACCTACAGCCCTTGTCCTCTGGGCTTCCTGCCTTGCAGCCTACTACAGTCCTCTGCAGCCCTCTACAGTTTGTGGCCCTGCTCCTCTTGGCTCACTCCCTGCTGCCCTGCTCTTCGGGGCTCCCTGTCTTAAAGCAGATCACGCTCTGCTGTCTTCTACCTATAGCCCTTGTCCTCTGGGCTTCCTGCCTTGCAGCCTACTACAGTCCTCTGCAGCCCTCTACAGTCAGAGCGGCCCTACTCCTCTGGGCTCACTCACTGCTGCCCTGCTCTTCTGGGCTCCTTTCCTTGCAGCCTGCTCCCTCCGCTGCCTACAGCCCTTGTCCTCTGGGCTCCCTGCTTTGAGGCTTGCTACACTCCTCTGCCTTACAGCCTGTTTTACACTTAGCTGCCTACAGCCCTGCTCCTCTGGGCTCCCTACCTCACGGCCCTATTCTTTTGGGCTCTCTGTCTGTCGCCTACTACTAATCTCTCTCTGTCCTGTTCTTCTGGACTCCCTGCCTTGCAACCTACTACAGTCCTCCGCAGTCCACTACAGTTTGCCTGCACCTAGTGCCACTCTTGACTGCAGACCTGCTTCCTACCTTGCAGCCCTTCTGTTTTCCTGACTGCTGCTCCCTTGTTCTCTTCCTTGAGTCCTCTGTACTACACCTTAGGTTATCTACTTCTGTCTAACTGCCTTTCCTTCATTTCCTTCTGCTAGATTGCTCATTGACTTCCTTTTCACTGGATATTTCTGTTCTTGTCTTCTCATGTGTGTTATGTAATCCCTTTTGTACAGAGCTTGCCTGTTGGTTTCCGGCAGGAAACCTCTGCCCCTTCCCTTGTCACGTTTTCAGTGTTACAGACACCCACTGCTGTTGTTCCCAGCCATGAGCATACAGCGCGGACCTCTGTTATAGCAATCTGTGCAGAAGGCTGGAGTTTCCTAAGGTTCGTGGAACACTCTTTCCCATTTCAGCATACACCCCAAGAGGGAATCCAGTTTGTTTGTACCTTTGTATCTTTTGCCCCTTTTGGCTCCTAGCTACAGTTTCCTACTCTTCTTTCTTGTTGAACTTCCTGCTGTGTGTGCTTATCTGCTACCTTACTTCAGCACAGCCACCCAAACCCTACCGGGGTGCCCTGTGCCACTCTTGACAGAGTGCCATTCCTGACAGAATGCAAGACCCAAAAGATTCCTGTTCCATAGGCAGGAAAAGCACACACAGACCAAAGATGCCTTCTTTTCGGTTCAAGAAACCTCTACAAAGATCTAAAGTTTTTCTAAGGACAGCAAACAAGAACCCTAGTTTAAAAGACAGACTCGTCCTAGTAAACAAAGGTTTACAAGCAGAGTACTACACTCACTGGCTCTCTGACGCTTCTATGCATAACTACTATGACATTTGCAACTATGATCCACAGTCTCTATCTGTAGAAGAACTACAGCTAGATAACAAACTCTTGCAGATTTTGTTAGCCCAACCAGTGGAAGACACTCATGCGCTTTCTGCCATTTCTTTTGACACTGCTTCAACCAAAGATGTTGCACTCATTGTGGCAAACTCTCAACCAGAGTACGTTATTGCCAAAGTGACATCCTCAAGATCAGCTTGGCAAGCTACACAACCTCCCCAGACTACCGATACCACTCATTTAACAGGACGAGACATTCAGTATCCTGAAGTTAGAGCTGCAAGTCCTGGGTACAAAAGACCAATACTGACCATCGGTTGTCCTAATGCTTCCCTTGTAACTACTAACCACGATAACTCTAAGGTCAGTCTTCAGATGATAACACCTGGCTTTTCTGCCACACCAGATTCCGAAGTTGTAGAACTGGCTAATGGAACATACCTGTTACAAGAACAACTCTTAAGCCTTAAAAGACAAACCAAAGACCTCTATGATGAATTTGTCTATCTGCATTATAAGAATCTAGCTAAGGGGCACAATTTACCAGACCATCTGACACTATGTCCAACACCCGACATTCTGTCTTTAGAGTTTAACAGATTAAGGCCTGTATTGGTAACACAGAAGAGGATATAGACTTATACAGAGCCGTTGGAAGACCTGAACTTGGCATATACATACCAGTTAAAGCTTGACACTGCTCATTCACTTACTGGCCTCAGTAACACAGGCTGTCGTTCAGATAGTGAAGAATGGACTCCTCCAGTGGGCCAGATCGCTCACACAGCCATTACACCAAAGATCAAGTGTAATCATCTGACTGGACATTCCTCTGAGTCAAAGGATTGTTCCATTCTTGCCCTTGATGTCAGTCCTTTACTCCCACTTACAGCCTCTACTGAAGTGACCAGATCTGAAATGTACTCTCCTTCTATGAACATTGGCATTCCTGACCATGAGTCAGATCCTGAAACATACCCAGTACCTGTCTGGAATCCAACTTTGCCTACTGTCAATACCCCAGATCCATGTATCAACTTGGGCACACAAGACTTTGCAGGCCAGCCTTCGGAAGGCTTACCCTTTCCTGGTCCTACATCCACCGTGCTTCTTGTTACAAGATCTGCTAGCCCAATCTTTGCTGCTCCCCCTGCTAGTACTCCTGAATCTGCTACTGATGCATCATCTCAGATCACTCCTACTGCAGTCGAAGCACCCCCTTCCTCTCTGCCTGCAAGGACAGTACCTGTTGCAAAGCCAGTTAAAAGTTCTCCTATTAAGGCTACAGCTTCGCTAGATCCTGTTGGTGCCTCTGCAGCACCTAAACTACCAGTCACAACGCCATCAGTCTCAGTTGGGTCCCTGTCGGCTGGTGCTCCTGTGACACCTATACTTCCAGCTGTTACAGCATCTGAACTTCCTACTGCCATTCCTGATCTTCCTGCAACTCATGGTGTTCCTGCAACATTTGTTACTCCTGAAGTCTCTGTCGCAAATCTTCAGGTTGCCATTGCTGCTTCTGACTATTTGGACGACCGTCCTAGAGCAAACAATTCAGCTGAATCTCTGGTTACACCTTTCAGCACTGTACCATTGCCAGTCCTTAGGAAGACCACTTCTTTCAAAGCAATATATGCCATGGAGTCTGCAGCACATCTCCACAGTTCCTCAGTTCATGAACGCACTGTTGGGTTTTGGGTCCCTAAGAAGTTGTCTTTTCTGAATTCTACCTCAAAGGTTCGAAACATTGGTAATGTCTCCTCCCTTCAAGACTCTCACCTTGCAGCATTAAACAGTTTTTGGTTCTTCATGATGTGCCTTTTTGGTATAAGACTCTCTCGCGGTGTGACAGGCCTTGGACATGCTCTTCTTGTTGGTCAGTCTTCAGGGGGCCCGGAGAGGGGCATGGAGAGGGGCATACTGTCATGCCCGTGCCGCTGGCACACGCATTGGCAACCATCATGGACTACTTGGTACTCATTTATCCTCCCAATACTCTTTGAACAACTCCTATTCACGCCTTGGTCTTTAATTTCTATTTGCTCGACTTTGGTTCTTTCTTATTTTATTCAACTAACTACATTTCCCACAATGCACCTTGCTACAGTCCTCAATTCCTGGCTATTCTCATTCATCGTTATTGGGACCACAATCCCCAGAAGCCCTAGCGGCCACTGCTGCTTCCACCTGCTCAGGACCAGAGAGGGAGGAGGCAGATTGTCTTCAGGTGTGCTGCTCCAGGTGCTGTCAATTAGCCTGCCTCAGAACAGGGCAGGGCTGTATAGAAGCAGCTGCCTGCAGGAGCACAGTGTCTTGCATCTTGAGTTCTCCCCGCTCCTGTTTGCCTTGACCCTCTACTTTGTTTGCTGTTCCTGTTGCTGCATTTCCCTGTTTTGGATCCAGTGCCCTGCCGGGCTCTCTACTTTGCAGCTGATCACGCTCTGCTGCCTTCCAGTCTCTGCCCTTGCCCTGCCGGGCTCTCTACATTGCAGCTGATCACGCTCTGCTGTTTTCCAGCCCCTGTCTGCCCTTCGGGGTTTCCTACCTTGCAGCCGATCACGCTCCGCTGCTTGCTACCTACCTTTTTCCGCTGGGTTCTCAGCCTGGCAGCCTACTACAGTCCTCTACAGCCCTCTACAGTCAGTGACCCTGCTCCTCTGGGCTCACTCCCTGCGGCTCTGCTCTTCAGGGCTCCCTGCCTTGCAGCCGATCACACTCCGCTGCCTTCTATCTACAGCCCTTGTCCTCTGGGCTTCCTGCCTTGCAGCCGATCACGCTCCGCTGCCTTCTATCTACAGCCCTTGTCTTCTGGGCTTCCTGCCTTCCAGCCTACTACAGTCCTCTGCAGCCCTCTACAGTCAGTGACCCTGCTCCTCTGGGCTCACTCCCTGCGGCCCTGCTCTTCAGGGCTCCCTGCCTTGCAGCCGATCACACTCCGCTGCCTTCTATCTACAGCCCTTGTCTTCTGGGCTTCCTGCCTTCCAGCCTACTACAGTCCTCTGCAGCCCTCTACAGTTTGTGGCCCTGCTCCTCTGGGCTCACTCCCTGCTGCCCTGCTCTTCGGGGCTCCCTGCCTTGCAGCAGATCACGCTCCGCTGTCTTCTACCTACAGCCCTTGTCCTCTGGGCTTCCTGCCTTGCAGCCTACTACAGTCCTCTGCAGCCCTCTACAGTCAGCGGCCCTGCTCCTCTGGGCTCACTCCCTGCTGCCCTGCTCTTCTGGGCTCCTTTCCTTGCAGCCTGCTCCCTCCGCTGCCTACAGCCCTTGTCCTCTGGGCTCCCTGCTTTGAGGCTTGCTACACTCCTCTGCCTTACAGCCTGTTTTACACTTAGCTGCCTACAGCCCTGCTCCTCTGGGCTCCCTACCTCGCGACCCTATTCTTTTGGGCTCTCTGTCGGTCGCCTACTACTAATCTCTCTCTGTCCTGTTCTTCTGGACACCCTGCCTTGCAACCTACTACAGTCCTCCGCAGTCCACTACAGTTTGCCTGCACCTAGTGCCACTCTTGAATGCAGACCTGCTTCCTACTTTGCAGCCCTTCTGTTTTCCTGACTGCTGCTCCCTTGTTCTCTTTCTTGAGTCCTCTGTACTCCACCTTAGGTTATCTACTTCTGTCTAACTGCCTTTCCTTCATTTCCTTCTGCTAGATTGCTCATTGACTTCCTTTTCACTGGATATTTCTCTTCTTGTCTTCTCATGTGTGTTATGTAATCCCTTTTGTACAGAGCTTGCCCGTTGGTTTCCAGCAGGCAACCTCTGCCCCTTCCCTTGTCACGTTTTCAGTGTTACAGACACCCACTGCTGTTGTTCCCAGCCATGAGCATACAGCGCGGACCTCTGTTATAGCAATCTGTGCAGAAGGCTGGAGTGTCCTAAGGTTCGTGGAACACTCTTTCCCATTTCAGCATATACCCCAAGAGGGAATCCAGTTTGTTTGTACCTTTGTATCTTTTGCCCCTTTTGGCTCCCAGCTACAGTTTCCTACTCTTCTTTCTTGTTGAACTTCCTGCTGTGTGTGCTTACCTGCTACCTTACTTCAGCACAGCCACCCAAACCCTACCAGGGTGCCCTGTGCCACTCTTGACAGAGTGCCATTCCTGACACAGGTCTCAACTTTGCAGCCACTGGCACACTACCCTTCCTCAACAAAATCTGGTTCTGAAACCCTTTCATTTTGCCCAATGCTTTGTCAAACACTTTGCCATATTTGCCCACATACTTGCTGGAAGCAGAACATGACGGTAACACCTGCAAAACCTGCTCCACCTGATTTGGATCTAGTTTGATGGCAAGATTCTTCTGTTCTCTCCATCCTAGTAAGGATTGACCCTTCTTTGTAACATACACTTTACCATCGCAGCTCCGTCCTTTAAATTAGAAATTACTCCACATATAACCCAAAAGCTCAATCTTGTCTTGATTGTAACCTCCTGGATTTATATCGGGCTTCATTAAATCAGACACAACACCTTTGATCTCTCTCTCGAACACATTTCTGGAAACCAATGTGATCTTTGAACCAGAATCGGCCATCATATCCACCTCTTGACTTTTCACCCTCAACACAGCATACGGACGCTCGCAATCATCCAAAGTTCCATCCTCCATAACCACATTAACAGTATTGACTACAATATTCTGCATTGGCATCGTTATCTCCTCCTCTGATGATCTTCCGTCTTCTTCCTCGTTGACATATAACACCTTCTTCTGACTAGTCTGTCCAATTTGATAATTTTTACAACAGTTTGCAAAGTGTCCTCTCCTTTTACACTTTGTGCACACAGCTTTGCGACCAGGTCATATAGCGGACGATGCAAAATGAGTACTGCTTGCACATCGGAAACACAATTTTTCCTCTCTTCTTTCATATTTCGGTGGAGTGTCCTGGTTCTTCTTTTCTTCAACCGCCGTTCGACTCGCCTGCTTGCCCTTCCCCCTTGTCTTGCTTTTGGTGTCACCTACACTCAACACTTCAATTTTGTTCTCCTTCTGTTCTCCCGCTTCAGACTTTGACAACTTGGCAACACATGCCAGGGAATGCTCCACACGTCTGGGCACATCAAGCACCTCATCCAAATTGGGCTCATCCCTTAACCATAGTTCCTCACAAATTTTATTCGATCTGCAATGCGTCATGAACTGATCACGTATGTGTTCGTCAAAGGCGCCCTGAAATTTACATGACAATGCCAGATGTCTCAGCGCGGTCACATATTCCTCCAAGGACTCTCAATGGCTCTGCATCCGCATGCGGAAATTGTATCGTTCCAATATAGTGCTGGTCTTGGGATTGAAGTGTTTATCCAATTTCAACAAAGCCAAGTCAAACTCATTAGCCTCATCTCCACCGCCATCACCTGAAGGTTTGGGAAGAGTCTCGTATATTCTTTGACCCTCATACCCCAAGAAATGCAGCACAACGCTAACTTCCTTTCACTGGAATATGATGATCCTCCGGCTACTTTAAAATAATGTACAAATCCTTTGCGCCATTGAGCCCATGGAATTATTGCAGAACCCGGTAAAGGCATGAATATCGGTGGGCCGGCTATGCCTGGTAAACCTGCCATTACGGACTCCTGCTACAAGGGATTGTTTCACTTCTGGACTATGTTTCACATAGTCCACCGCTGGTGCTTACTTCTCATAGTCCACCTTTGGTGCTTACTTTTGCCCACTGTCCTGTTTTGATGCCTGCACTTGCCTGCTCCCTCTCTCTTCTTAACAATATTGATTCTTCTCCCTTTATGACACTGCGCGATCAGAATCTATCAACACAAGTGGGAGGATGCTTGCCTTTAATTTTCTGCTTCACCCACACTCCAAAAGTATAGGCACTGTGCCTGTTCAGTGTCCAGCAGAACACATGAATGAGCAATCCTCCGTCTCACTTACAGCCCTTCATTGCACTGGCCAACACGTGTCATCATGTTCGCATGCGAATACCTTCACAAGAGTCTTAATGCGCCCCTACAGCATCCAATACGGTAATTTCCCTTGCTCTCCTCTTTTACGGAGGCGCCGCGTCACCCTTTTAAACGGGTGTCAAGAACGACGCCACCCGTCAGCTGCGCAGACCAACAAAATGAAAACGCTGACAGCAATGTCCGTGTAGGCAGCTTGAGGGAGGAATGTGCGTGCAGGCGGCTTGTTTCGAATGGCAGCACAGACACATAAGTGATCTTCCGCAACGATCGTCCCTGACAGCTACGGCGGCGGTTTTTAATTTTCACGTCTCGCAAGGCAGCGCAGACACTTATTTGGTGAAAAGGGAGCCGGCAGCAGGATTTTCCTTCTTTTTCTTGGCAGCTGCTCGACGTTTGGGCAAAACGGAGCGGCCAGCCTAGTGGATTCAAGTGCACAGGAACTTCTCTCTGGGCCGCCGCTACCACGCTTGGGCAAACGGAGCAGCAGGCCTGGTATTGTTGCTGGGAGCCTTCGGTCGGAACATCAAGATCCCATCCTCGTCGCCATTGTTACAAAGACAATTGAGGAGGCAGGTATGTCTTCGATGAATATAATTTATTAAGTTACACATATGAAAAAGGCCCGCAGCATAACAGAGGCTCCCTTAGTAAACAGACAAGCTCAACTGACAAAACTTGGAACGCTGGAAAACAAGCAATGCATAACATCTGTGACCTCATTGGACCATGACGAAGTCAGTATTCCAAATCATCCAGGGTATGTACACAGTGACTTCACAACAGTACCTTTATGACCAGGTGATTTGTCTGGGCATATGCATTAAGGGCTGTGAGCTGTCTTTGTAGGACAATAGGAGTTCTGTCAAGTAGGACGAGATTGTCCGCTTAGAAGACCCATGATATTTCTTTATATGCAAGTTCAGGTGGGAATGATCGAACAGATTAAAAAGCTTCATTGACATTATTTATATAAGAGTTACATGAAATTGAGGCTAGATTACGCCCTTGCTTTAGTCCTGAGTTAGTTCAAATAGAATCAGTGAGTTGGCTGTCTTGTGTCAGTTTTACTCTAGTGGAGGTGTCAGAATAAAATTGTCGAATTAGATAAAAGAGATCATCAGGACAGTTGGCATTTAAAAGTTTGTTCCATAAAATTTCTCGACACTGAGTCGAACGCTTGCTTAAAATCAATAAAAGCTAAAAAGACCGGCTGTTTGGTTAATATGGCTTGTTTCTTTATTGCAATTAAGATTGTTAAATTTCAAAAATGTGCCAATTCCCTTTTCAAATCCAGATTGGCATTCATCAAATAGCCTGGCAGAGCTCATCCACAAAGTGAGGTCTCATAAAATGAGTCATGTGAAGAGTTTTCCAGGTATGTCAAGAAGCGCAATAGGTCTATAATTGAATGGGTCATTGCGATTTCCTTTCTTGTGGATTGGTATTATAATGGATTGCTTCCAAGACGCTGGGATTAGACATGTATTGATGACCTTAGTGTAAATGATGTTTAATATGATGGCCCACTCGAATGGATGTGTTTTCAAGGTAAAATTTGACAATGTATCCGGACCCGGGGCTCTGGATGAGCTTAGCTTCTTTATCAGAATGCTAACCTCAAGTTCATCAAAAAGGAGTTTTGCGAGGTCAAGAGTAGTATTGCTTTGATAGGTCAAATCCTTCACAGGTATATTAAGCAACGAGTGGAAGTGATCAGTCCATGTTTGTTCGCTTATGGAGTTTAATAGTACGGACTGTGTTCCGCATCTAGGGTTTTGATTTAGAAGCTTCCATATTTGGGTGACAGATTTTGTCGCTATTGCTTCTAGCATTGCTTCTGCATTTTTTGTCTTTTGTTTAAATTGATTTGCATAACAGCATTTCTACATGCAGTTTTTAACTTGCGTCTTTGTGGTGCATGAGTAAGGACAGGAAGCTTTCTCAAGGCTTGCCGTAGATTTATTTTTAGCGTTTGAATGCGCATATCATAGATATGTTTGTGTTTAAAAAGTGGGCGATGTAATCTAGAGTTTGATTGGCTTATTAGATTCAAGGTGTCAGTGTATCCTTGGCTTTCTGTTATTGTTTCATCCTGATTCACTCTTAATAATTCAGCTTCTAACAGAGTCCAGGTTAAACGGTTCTCCCTTGATTTACCGTTAATGTTGCTTCGAATTTTTCAATGGCCAGTGTCATGCAAGGTGACCATTTTAATTCTAAAATATCATGATCACTTGCTGAATTTGGGATGACTTTGAACGATGCAATGAGATGTGTCCCATTAGAGGACATGAAAATGTAGTCGAGAGTTGAGGATGAGATTCCTCTCGACCATGTTGGTGCTGGAGGGATGTCATCTAAGGTAGTGCCATTGAGAATAGTAACATTCCATAGTTGCATTAGCATCATTAATTTATCGGCCCTGGTCGGTCAGGGTTTTGTGTTTGTTAATAAACAATTTGTATTGAAGTCACCTGCTATTATAGTTGTTACAATAGATGTATCAAGGAGGATCAGCTCTAACATAGGTTAAAGATGCGTTAGATATGAGTCTTCGCAGTTTGCAGCTGGATTCCAGTATAAATTCAGCAGTGCTGTATGTGGATATAGTGGGTGGGAGGGATTTGAGAGTGATATCTTTACCAGTTGTATTCCAGGAGATGGGCAGGCCCAGCTTGTGAGTTGTATGCAATTTTGGATTGTGATTGCTATTAGTAGACCAGTGGCTGGGCAGCCTTTGGCAGCTTTTATTGCAGGTATCCATACAATTTGGTAAATTGGTAATCCAGGTCTCCTGGAGTAAAATGATATCATAAGCTTCTAGAAATTTAGCTTTGAGCACAAGTAGGTGGGAGAATCCCCTTGTGTTCCAAACTACCATGGAACATGTATGTGGGTGGGGATGGAGGGAGGTCTAGGCATTGTTAGGACGAGTGTTGTTCAAAAGAGTGTTAGGAAGCCAAGACCATCTTGAGGGTGGCTGTGGAGGTGGTTTGAGTTGTGAGTGGTTCTGTTGAGTAGCAGAATGTGTGTTGCAATTGCATTTGCAACAAGGACAAACAGAATTGTTATTGAAGTGATTTTGTGGATGCTGGCGTGGTTGGTTATCATGGTAATTGAGCTGTGGAACTTGTGGTGGTTCCTTAGGGATAGGAGGATCTGCGGTAGATGTCGGTGGTTGTTTTAGGACTAGAAGAAGGAGTCCAGATGTTTCAAGTTTTTGTCTGGTTTGCCATATTACATTTTTGACAATTTGTGACTGGATGTTTAACTCTACTGTGCGGAATTTTAATGTATCAGAAAAGCTGATGCACTAGATATCACTTGCGCGAATGCATTCAAGTTCAGTTATCGTGTGGAAAACTGTGAAAAGGGTGGAACTGTTTGGGAATCGATCTGATAGTTGCTGATCAAGCATTGTTATTGCAAGAATGTCAGATTCTGATGGGACGATGTTGTTGGGGATAGAAATCTTTTGTTTGGAGTTAGTTGTGCGATCATTGGTGTAACAGTGCGGAGGAGAAGTCTGACTTGTCATGGGGTGAGGTGAGTGGATTCTGGACTCTTGCGCTGGTATGGAGGTTTGGACGGGAGCTACATGTTGGGGTGGGTTCTCTGGGGATGAGGTTTGGTTGTGCTCAGGAGCGTGGGTCACTAAAAGTGTGAGCGCTCTTTTCTGTTCTAGTGTTCATTGATTCGAATAGTCTATATCTAGATTAACATATATGATTTGTCGGGATTTGGTTGTTGATGCATGTGGGCAATGTGTCACAAGTTTCTCCCCTTCTCACCTGTTTCTCCTTACTTGCAACCTTCTTGGAAGTGGCTTCCTTCTTTCGTACTGTCCAAGACTTGTATAGGCCTGGGCGTGGGGTTTTTGGATTCCAGCGTGAGTTCTAGTTGCACTCCGCTTGGAAGCATTCAGTATCCAGGACGTGGAACCAGGAGGAAGGTAATCCAGGCTCGGAAGGAACCGAAGCACCATAGGAGCGAGCACAAGATTAATCCAGGAATGAACCACGGAACGAAAAAGGGAAGGGAACGAACGAGTATCAGGAATAGGAGGAGGAAAACAAAGGAGTCAAAAAAAGAGCACGGAGCGGAATTCGATAACACACGTCTATCTACACCAAGCAGTAGGGTTGAGACACGCGGTGCCGCTGGGGGCGTAGCTCTTTTCTAGGAAGTCGAGCATAACGCAGAAAGGCTGGTGTGAAGAGTTTCGGAACTGTCAGCCATGTTGGTAGAATCATGGAGTTCATACCGCGGTGCATCATGGACCATAAAGTCCAGAATGGACGAATTCGGTGGTTCATGACACAATGTAGGGTTTGCTGAATGATATCCGTTTGTGGGAGAGAGGAAACAGAATAAACAAATATGTCCATGAGATCAGGATCAATGTGTTCATCATTTGAATTCTCTTTGTTCACAAGATTTAAAACATTGTTATAACTCTCATCAGATACAAGGTGAATTAAGTTACCTTGAGAATCCGTCAGCAGGCTTACCGAAGGGAAAGTTAGCTCAGCTGGAAGAGATGGATTTTTCTCGTTGAGGGCCATTTCATCTGAGAAATGATTGGTAGGTGCTGAAGTAGGATTTGATCTCCCCGGTAGTGTTAATCTATCGACACATATTTTTGACTTTTGTTTGTTGTTTTTTTTGGATGGTGGCGATTGGTTCTTTGGTTTCTTTTGCAGTTGGGAAGAAGCTGCAGGATTTTTCTTTTTGTGCTTTGTTTTCTCTGTTTATTTTGCTCAAAGACCTCGAAGTTGGGGGTGTCAATCGGTTGAGCTTCTATGATCTCTAAACTGTCCGGGCTGCTGACTCCCACAGGGCGTGGTGGTTTGGAGTGACAATTTGAAGCAGAGTCGACTGGGTCGGGGGGTCAGATAATATGTTAAGATCGGCATGTTCACTCTCCCTTTGTGCTGTTGACAGATTTGAGATAACTTGACAATGTGAGTTAGCAGTTGCATATAATTGACAGAGCGCAGGTGCATTGATGTCAGATTGGCGAGAGAGTTCCCATGCGATCGAGTCAATTTTTGATACAAGTGACTGTGCTAGGAGATTCTGAGTAAAGATCTTGTTATCCATGGTTTCATAAGGAGGGGGGAAACCAAAGGAGGGTCTTCGAGTTGGTTTGAAGAGGGAATCAATAGACGATTCATCAGAAAATTATCCATTGTTCGTTTCTGGGATTATTTCATTAGTGTATAGCATAATTGAAAGGGATAGTCTAGTAGCTGGGAGAGTCACCTAAGCCATGTGTTGCGTACTTGTCTCACGATTAGGAAATGTGAGAGGAGTGTGTCTAATGACCGCGGGGGGGGGAATTCAGAGGGGCTGGCTCTCGATTGGTTCTTAGCTATAGTTGGTTGCTCCCGTATGTCTGTGATCACATTGCTTAGTAAAACTTATAAATATAACAGGGGAATTTGCCTAGAATCTGCTGTGTGAACAGGGGGCGCTGCTTTTTGTTGAAAGTTAGGGTCTGGGTTTACTGCAGGAGTGAAGAAGGTTTAATTCTCATAGTTTGGGTCAAGGGGGGGGTTAAAAAGGCTCGGAGTGTTGTGTCACAGATGGTGGGGGCTGCTAATAGGGTCGGAGCAGAGAGACCATGCAGGGGGATAGGCATTGTTGGCTGTGGGTTAGGAGATACGGCTTCTGTGCAAGGCTGTTTGTCAGCAGTGACTTTGTTAGCGAGACAGAATTGGCGTATGTCAGTTCTGCCAATATGAACTCGCTTAAGTCCAGGCCTTCCGGGTAGAAATTTGGTTGGAAGCATGCTGGATTGTGCGATTTGAGGCTTCGGGGGGTTGGTGAGCGGGCATTTCCTTGGTTAGAAGATGTCACCATACCGCCAGGGTAAGCAAAGGTGATTGTTTGCACTGAGTCTACCTGCAGGTAGTAAATGAGGAATGAGAAGGTTAGAGGCTATGTGCTGTGCAGTGGAGCAGCGGACAGCACACAGCACTCGCGGTGCACTCCCGGATGCGTGCGCACGTTCCTGGTTTTGTAGTCTCACGCAACTTCAAGGGGGAGTGGCTTGATCTGCAGAACGAAATTGATATATTAGGACCGTATAAGTTGTTGAAATCAAATAGTTGAAGTAGAATAAGTTCAATAAGTTCAGCCTGGTGCGATGTTCAATACCAGGAAGTTAGATGATTGCAGAATATGAAACAAATGGTTCGATGAACAGCACAGCGGTGAGGAAGGCAGCGAGCAGGGGTTCAGCAGGAACAGCAGACAGACCTCACGGTGCACTCCTGGATGCGCGCGCACATTCCTGATTTTGTAGTCTCCGCAACTTCAAGGGGCATGGCTTGATCAGGAAGTTAGTTGATTGCAGAATATGCAAGAAATAGTGTGATGAACAGCACAATGGTGAGGGAGGTGGCGAGCAGGGGTTCAGCAGGAACAGCAGACAGCACTCGCGGTGCACTCCCGGATGTACTCCCGGATGCAGAGACGAAATTAATACCCTCACCCCACTGACTCAGAGACAGCCCATAACATTCAAGGCTCTTAAGTTTCAATCCGAGTCGCATAAATGAGAAAGGTTCCCTCCTCCTGTGAATAACGACTTATCTCAATCACCAATACTGTTCAGGCCCTCCCCACAAAATTCCTCTGCATTGTCCATTTCTTTCTCATGTCCTACTCCGTGTAAGGTAAACACTGTATCCCAATCCTCGAGCCCCCCAGAGTCAGGCTTCCTCACCAACCCTTGTGGATATAACGTTAAGTGCAATGAACACCACGATAATCTCATTAGTCAAACTGTTTGAAACACTGGATAGTAAAATAAATCAACAAACAATGCTTATCATGGCCGCATTAACTGCAAGAGGCTTCTCCTTTCCTCATTTCCCAATCTCAGTCGAAAATCGAGAGTCCCAATCCTCTGTTCTCAGCTTTGATGCGCAGGTTCAGCTTGCAACATCATAAGTACAGCCTTTGCCATTTTTGACCAAGTGATCCGTCCCAGGGAGGCTGTCGAAGATGATAGCAATTTAAACCAAAACAGCCCATTAGCTCCGGTGAAGCAATTAGAAGTTTTGAATAAATCCACCAAACCCTCCTATACCATTTTCAATTCGGCAAAGAAAAAGAAAAATGCAAAAAAACTGGTATGTCACAACCACAGGGAAAAACCCCCAAAAATATGAGATTTCCACCCCAGGTACCTAACTCGACTACTATTCATCAAAAACATCTCTCTTCTGGAAAAACAAACTGCTAAGGCTTCATCAGCGATTAATAAAAAATATCTAAAAATAACACACACCAAGAATAAAGTTACAGATCAGGCTAGTCAGCTTACATAATCCTATGCGCCGCTTGATGACCTAATTAGTGCAGCTGAACAACAACAAAATACTTCCACCGCAAAGGCAAAGCTTCTAAAACAGGCAGCATCTCTACCCACTTCCTCAAATCCTAAACAGCTCACCATTGAGCAAAGAAGGTCAGACATTTGCAGAGAGGTTGATAATTACATGTTTGATCAACATCAATCTAAATCATACAAGCAAACTGTAAGCTCAGTGATGGAAAATCACAGTTGTGAGGCACCACAACGTGACGAGTTACAACACATGTCTGTCCAACAGCGACCCAAGCCTTACAATCTACCTGTTAATTCTGCAGTGGAATCCCAAAGTTGTGTAGTCCTGCAACGAGCTGAGCTCCCACACAAGTGAGATTCACAGCAATCTAAACCCTATAATCAAGTCGCAAATCTTACTGTGGGAACTCATAGATGTGAATCATCACAAAATGTTGAGTTGCATCACAATCAACAACCAATGACAAAACCGTAACCTTGGAATAAGAATTTCTACAATCAAGCATCAATCCAACAGCACAACATCAATGACCAACAGCAGAATAGGCTAATTAATTTGCGGTCAGTACCATTACCTGGCTATAAGCTGTCGCCTAGCCCCATATCCTAAGTATGACCTCAACAGAACCTCCATACTGGCGATATTTGCAGATGTCCCAAGCCTGGAGGACATCAGTTCCTATGATTTAGAGCAAATTGAGTTCCTTGAAGGCATGGACCTTACCATAGCGAGACTATGGATTAGATCAGGAGTGATACACAACACCATTTGGAAAGCCAAACCAGAACTATATGATCTAGATTTCAGAATAACTCAAGACTTACAATTTTCTTCTTCTCTAAATCAGAAGGAAAATTTGCCACGGTTTACGAATGATACTCTGTCTATGCCTTTCCAGGCAATTGTATACAATCCCACATTTCTAAGTTCCAGGGTGGGTGATATGGCTAAAGACGCATACCAAATGTGCAATTGTAATAAACGTGGTACATAACAATCCGTTAGGACATAGTTGCTCTACAAGAGACGTGGTTGACGGAAATAGCATCCTGGGATAACCATGATGTTATACTGACCCCGGCCAAATGTGCCAATAAGGGCAGGCCTACATCGGGACTCTTGGTGGCTGTTAAATTGAGTTCTGGCTTAACAATCTCTTCTTGGGCATCCACGAATAACTTTATGCAACTTGTTAAAATCCAAGCTAATTTTCTTATAATCGCCTTGATTAACATCTACTGGAATCCTGCGTGAATATCACCAGATCATTTTTTTTCATGATCTAGAGAAATGTTATGATGTAATAAATCAGACCACTTCTGTTACCAATCTTATTCTCACAGGCGATCTAAAGATACATTGTCTTTCCACTACACAAATACATCAAAACGTGACAAAACAGAGATGGACTTCTTTTATGGAGGAAAGAAATATGGTTATGACCAATGGATCACTGACAGGCGACATTCCACCCAAGAGCACTTGGAAAAGAGGCTCTCAAAATGCCAAAATAGACTATATCTATGTTGACTCCAATCTTTTTGCCCAAGCAATTAAAATGGAAGTAATTACCCAGAGTTATAGTGATCACAAGATGCTAGTTCTGACGTGGCTTCACCCTACAATCCACCCTACCTTAGCTACAATCCAACAAAAAGGTATTTTCAATTTAAATAATGTCCAAAACCGGTTTCGGTGGTCTGAACAATCATTACATAATTTGAATAATCAACTTATGCAAGCATATACCTCTGAAGCAGGAGGGTGGGTCCTTAGAAACCAAACAGTACTGCAATATTCTTCAAATTTTCAAAATCTACTTGACAAAGACAGGGAAAATGATCTACAAAAATCTCCATACTTCAAATGTGGAAGTAAAAGCCAGGAAAACCAAATACCGATATGATAAAAGAATAGCTTCTCTATACCCCATTGAACTTCGGAAAGATGCTCTTACGACTTTAAAAACTAAGTATAAAAATTGGCTTTGCCAGCGCAAAGCCCTTTTATACGAAAAAGACGGCGAGTTTATGTTGAAGGCAATGGCGCAGAAAAATTCATCCCACATCTGGTCACTTCTTAATCAGGCCAATAACACATCTCAGGAGTCAGTTCAAATCAATGGTGTGTCCGAAGCATGGGCGTAACTTTAGGGGGGGGACAGGGGTGTTTGTCCCCCCCAACTTTCATGGCACACCATTTTGTCCCCATTCATTTGGCTTGGGCACATTTTCTTCAGATGTCATGTCCCCCCCAACATTTTCAGCAAAGTTACTCCACTGGTCCGAAGCCCACTGGGTACTACATTACAAAGAACTGTATGCATATCCTGCGCCTACAGCTACAGACCCCGTCCTGATTACAGACAAAAGATTTTCCCTTCAAATCACCAAAGAGGATGTTCTGTACTTTATTCAGAGATCCGGTCGTTCTAGAGCACCAGGTCCTGACAGACTATCTAACGCGATGTTCAAAGAACATCCAGAAGCTTGAACCATTTTCAAATATGTTATTCAGTCAAACTCTCTTATAGCATCCTGGAGACATTCTATAGTTATACCCATTTACAAGAAGGGGGATCGACAATGTCCAGGAAACTACAGTCCAATAGCCCTCATTGATGCCCCTGGCAAGATCTTCGTGAGATTTGTGCTAACAGACTTCAACAATTGGACAACCATCACACGGCATCGTGACCCGTTTCAAACAGGTTTGGTTGCTGGATTAGGGACAAACATTAACCTTTTGACCTTAGCTCCTATAACAGCACATTGCATTCAGACCAAACAATCATTGTACTTAGCTTTTGCAGATTTCCGGTCTGCCTTTGACTCGGTTTCGAGGCAACTACTCTTAAACAAGTTACACGGAGCAAAATGTCCGTCCTCTCTTGTAAACATCATTAAATCACTACATTCAGCCACATCCATACAAGTTTGCCTTACTTTAGATGGCCTGCTTTCTACTTACATTCCAACTCATAGTGGCCTCAAACAAGGTTGCATTTTGGCCTCAGGTCTTTTTAACTTTTTTATTCTTGATATAATGGTGAAATTTACTAATGTAATCACAGATGCACCCAAGCTAGGAGCCCAGCCAATTGCATGGTTATTGTACACTGACAACCTTATTTTATTATCTAGGACTCCTAAAGGTCTACAAAGGCTGTTAAATGAACTAGGCTTGTATGCTAAAGAGAACCAACGTTTAATTAATCTGTTCAAAACCAAAGTGATGCATTGTGTTAAACCTAGTCGTGGTACTAGGACCCTGACCTCTACAAACTGAACAATTACAGTTGGTGCAAGAATACACTTACTTAGGTGTTAATATCAATACCCGACTTAATGACAATACATATTTTAGAAATATTGAGTCAAAACTTATTGCAGCCACATCTCAAGCAAAACAATACTTTCTAAGTATGGAAAATGTTCATGTCTCCCTGCCTTGACTTATTACAAACGGAAGACAGTACCAATCTTACTTTATGGCTCTGAATCAAAAAACATATTTTGTCAAATGTTCTGGGTCAAAGTAGAAGGACGTTTAAGGCGACGAGTTCTGCATCTGCCAAATTGTGTTCCAGTGGCAATCATACGAATTAGATCTCATACCTTTAAATGCAAGTTATTCCTGGAAATTGTGTAGTCTCCTAAGGAAATGTATTCTTGCCCCAACACAAACACATTACTTGGTTTTCTTGCGCTGCATGTATCTAATGCAACCCATGATTTTATAGTTAAATGGTGGTCAACAGCACTGAACATCTTAAGTAATTCAGACATAACTATGGATCTTCTAATAGATAATCCAACACGAGCCAAGAACAAACTCTATCAGCATAAATGGATCACTACGCAACAAAAATGTAGCACCTATGTGGATTACAAATCCAATCCTTTTGAGCCCAAATAATTGCACTCTGTTGCCAATTATCTGATCAAAAGTCCATCTGCTAAATTCAGAAATGCTTACTTAAGGTTTTGACTGAATTTATGGCCATGCAAAGATGTTTTATCTAGACGAGGCATCATTGATAAAAAAAGAAAATATTTGCAGATTTTGCAATCTCGATAAGCAACCTGAGAGCCTGAAACATCTTTTGATAGACTGTACTATGCTTGCCGAAAAACTGAATACATACTTAAAATCGTGTTTTAGTGACCTTATAATTACAGACCCAACTATACTGTGGCAGCATCTTTTTTCTACTCAGAGTACAACTGTCACAATAGATATAATCAACTTTCTTGAGGCCATGAACCTAGGAAACAGTGAAACTTAATGTTGTAAAATTCTCGATAATCTGAGCTAAAAAGTATACTTTGAAGTAGTATGTTGAATGGACAAAACCAGGATCTTAATTTTTTACCAAATGTTTTACAAGTTTAATATTATTGTTGTCTTATTCAATTTTAATGTTTATATCTGAGTGAAATATTTTAATGTACATTTAGATGTCATTTTTATATCGCCTTAATTGTGAGGGAAGTTATTACTGACAGATCCAAGCTGTGCTGCCTATGTGATGTGATAATGTGAAATGTTTTTATGTTGAAGTAACATTGTGATGTATTGTATTATTAAAATTGAAAGGTGGAACCAAATTCACCCCCATTAAAAAAAATTAAAAAAAATACCTCGCGCCTCTTTTCAAGAAATCGACTCTGGACCAGGAAATATTGGCCAACTATCGGCCTATTGCAGACCTTTTTTGGCCCGGCATGATTCTGGGAAAAGTTGTTACGCAACAGTTGAAGAACATTCTCGAGGAACACAATATTCTTGCTATTTTTCAGTACCAGGAATTGGACTGAGACCACACTTTTCTCAGTGTGGGATGATATTTTGGGGGCTGTTGATGGGGGCGAGACTGTCAGAATTCCTCTTCACAGACTTGACCCTGCAGTGTAGAAGAAGAATTCTTCCCACTAATGTATCCCTCTGAATGTAGTAAACACAGATACAAAGGGATCAATTAATTGAAAGATTGGATTTCCCACCGAGACCACGTGGCCGTAGAAAGAAAAGCACAATTAATATCAATTATACTTATAGCTTCAGACAACTGTTTGCTACTATTCCCACACTAACCTGACTAGTAGTAACATGCTTAGAAGAACTACCACGATCAGATTAAGGGCTGTAGCCAATAGATATTCTGTAAAAGAAATAACTACTATGACTCTATAATTCACTAAGGACAGATGAGCAGAAAGTGCAGAAAACGTAACAGGACAATAATCTTACCAGGGAAAATTCCAATATGTAGCACTTGAACTAGTGGAGTCTCTTTTCACTGGCTGATTTGCCAGAAAAACACAGATGATACGAGGAGAGAACACCTCCGTTCAACTTCAAAGTGTACGTGATTAATGTAATGTCTCCCACGTTGAGCAGAGGCTGTTCTTACTTTTCATGTTGCAGTGGACGCTGCTCTGATTTCCCCGCAACCGCGGATGTAGTTCTGACTCCCGCCTTGCAGCGGAGGCTGTCCCACGGTGCAGTGGAGGCTGTCCCACGGTGCAGAGGAGGCTGTCCCACGGTGCAGCGGAGGCTGTCCCACGGTGCAGTGGAGGCTGTCCCTCTGTGCAGCAGAGGCTGTCCTAATTACACTTTGAACTATGAACAATGTCCTAAACACTTAAAGAGTACCTGAACAAAGTCCTTGAAATCCAAGTAATATACAGTTTGATCACTAACCAAAGGAATCCAATTCCGGTCTGGGTCATAAATCATGCGGGCAATCCAAAAACCGAAGGAGATAACAAGACGCAAACCAGGGACGAGAGCCAAAGTTTGTAACCAGGGAGACAGAGTTATTTTCCTAAACAGACAATGGTAATCCATAAGCCAGATGAGTTCCAAATCCAGGTCAAAATTACAAAGATAGCCGAAAATACGTAAACCAAGAAAACTAATGCCAAAATTCTTGATCAGAAGCACAGAGCAACTGAAGAGGCGGGGCTAAATAGCCAGGATCACATGATCAACGTTGTGATCCCAAATGAATGTTGCGTCTCCTTAGCAACGAGTTACCTAGCTTCCATGGCAACCTCCAGTCGCAGCGAAAAGCAAGGTTTTGTACTAATATACCCCGCCGTCCAATGCCCCTCATTTGGTTACTTCTCCTCGGTATTTTCATTGTATGAGGCGCATGTGAGCTGTTTCGCAAAAGTCTATTCATGACAGTTCCCTCCCCTAAAGATGGGTCCCGTCTCCTCGAGGCCCAGAACTCTGAAATCAAGCGAGGGGCATGAATATGCTGGACCGGTTCCAATGTCCTTTCCTCCGGACCGTAACCCTTCCAATCCACATAATACAACCTGACTCCATTAGAGACCCTGGTATTCAGAATCCTACGAACCTCATACTCCTCTTCCCCTTGCACAGAGACAGGAGGAGGACGCGAAGGGAGATTGGTATCTGGATGAAAAGGTTTGAGGAGAGACACATGAAAAACGGGATGCACCTTCCACTTGGCAGGAAGGGACAAACGTACAACCACTGGATTGATCACTGCTGTGATCACATACGGACCAACATAACGTGGAAGAAGCGCCCTTCTTCCAGGAATATGCAGATTCTTGGTCGATAGCCAAACTTTCCCACCCACTACATACTTAGGGGCCGGAGAACGGTGAACGTCGGTGAATTGTTTAGTACTATCGCGCGCCGCCTCAAGATGCTGTTTCACCTGCTTCTGTATTGAACACAGTTGCTGAATGCAAGAAGAAGCCGCTGGATGGCGTGCCGGCAAAACAGGGGAAATCGGCAAAGATCTAGGATGTTCCCCGAACATGGCAAAAAACGGTGAAGAGCGCGTGGATGAATGGAGAGAATTATTATAAGCAAATTCCGCCATTGTAAGTAATGAAAGCCAGGTGTCCTTATACTGATATGTAAGACACCTAAGATATTGTTCCATGGTTGAGTTGAGACGCTCCGTTTGCCCATCCGTTTTGGGATGATAAGAACTGGAATACCTCTCATCGATCCCAAAAGAAGCAGAAAGTGATTTCCAGAAATGGGAAGTAAACTGTGAACCCCTATCCGTGATGATAACACAAGGGAGACCAAAGAAACGAAACACATTATTGAGAAACAAATCCGCCAATCTCAGGGCAGAAGGTAAACCTTGACAGGGTACAAACAAAGCCAACTTGGTGAAATAATCAATGATCACCCAAATAGTGTCAAATCCAGAAACCGGAGGTAAATTAACCACGAAGTCCATTGAAACCATATACCAAGGATAATCAGGGACAGGCATGGACTGAAGTAGCCCAGCAGGTTTGGAATTAGTACCTTTGCATTGAGCGCACACATAACAACGAGCAATATATTCGGCAACGTCTTTTATCATAGAAAGCCACCAGCACCAACGCTGCAAGAGATCAACGGTCTTCTTACTACCAGGATGTGCTGCCAACATTGAATCATGGCACCATTGGATAGCTTTCTTCCGCGTATCAACATCCGGAAGGAACAGCAGAACTTTGATATGAGGTAACCCACAAATGACTTCAAGATTAAGTTTAGCAGACTCTGCAGGATTTTCTCTTACCCACTTCTGTAAATCATCACGCAATGTAGGTTGTAGGGTACACCCACAGATTACCTTATGTGGCAATAGAAGAGGACCGTCTGATCTTGGAGGAGATGAGTCTCCGTGCATATGTGAGAGGGCATCTGCTTTAGTGTGTAGCGAACTGGGCCGATATGTGATGGTGAAATTAAACATTGAAAAGAACTCATGCCACCTAGCATGCCAAGCTGTAAAGCACTTCACTGACTGTAAGGCTACTAGATTCTTGTAATCTGTGAATACCTGAACAGGAAAAGCCATACCCAATAAATGATGCCGTCAATTCATGAAAGAGTCACGTACCGCTAACAACTCACTTTCTGTGATAGTATAGTTTCTTTCATAGGAGGTCAATTTTCTTGAATGAAATGCCACCGGATGTAACCCATTAGTTTCAGGACATTCTTGAGACAAAATGGCACCAAGAGCGATGTCCGATGCATCTGCCTCTACCACAAATGGTAAATTAGGATTAGGGTGTTGGAACACAGGGGTGCTGGTAAATGCAGTTTTGAGACTCTGGAAGGCTTGATTACAAACTTTATCCCAAAGAAAAGTTTGTTTACTGCTTGTCAGAGTGGTCAGTGGAGCGACCAAGGATGAGAAATCTTTAATAAATCTCCTTTAAAAATGTGCATAGCCCAGAAATGACTGAAGGGCTTTCAACGATGTGGATATAGGCCAATCCAAAACCACCTTAACCTTAGACTGACTCATTTGTACTCCTTTACAAGTTATCTCATACCCTAGGAATTCTACGTCTGAGGCATGTAAAATACACTTTTCTAATTTTGCATATAAGCTGTTATCACAAAGCCTTTGTAAGACGCGATTAACGTGGGTCACATGTAGATCGTAGGATGCGGAATAAATCAATATGTCATCCAAGTAAACTACTAGAAATTGGTCCATCATGTCATGGAAAACATCATTAATAAAATACTGAAACGTACGGGCGCATTGCCGAGCCCAAATGGCGTGACTCTGTATTCGAATAACCCATATTTGTTCTTGAAGGCAGTTTTCCATTCGTCTCCACTACGGATTCTTACCAAATTATAAGCACCACGATGATCTAATTTGGTAAAGATGACAGAGGACCCCAGTTGATCCAAGAGTACGGAAATACGAGGTATGGGATACTGATTACGCACAGTGATGGAATTGAGGGCTCTGTGATTAATACATGGAAGGAGATCCCCCTCCTTCTTGGTCACAAAAAATAAGGGGGAGGCTGCAGGTAAACGAGAAGGACGTATGAATCCTGACTTTAGGGACAGATCTATATATTCCTTTAGAATGATATCTTCTTTGTGTGTTAAAGAATAAATCCTCCCAGATGGAATTTTGGCCCCAGGTACCAAATCGATGGGACAATCGTACGGTCTGTGAGGGGGTAACACAGTACCTCCACCCTCATCAAACATGTCTTTAAACTCAAGATACTCTGTAGGCAAGTCACCTGCCATTACAGCCCCAATAGTAGATGCAGTATCCATTAAAGGGCTACAAGGATTATTTGTTGGAGCCTTACCACCCCAACACCTAGACTCACAATATTCCGACAAGAATTCGATACCTCCAGCATGCCAATCAATAGATGGATTGTGCAACCTGAGCCACGGAATTCCTAAAATAAGCTTGAACTGTGGTGCAGAAATAAGATTTAAAAAAATGTTTTCTGAATGTCCCGGTACTGTTTCCATTACCAAATCATCTGTTTGTTGGACCACCATACCAGATAACAGGGTAGAACCATCAACAGCGTTCACGACAACAGGATGTTCCTTCTCAACAATAGACAAATCCAAGTCCTTGGCATACAAGGTATCAATATAGTTTCCGGTAGCAACAAAATCCAGGATAGCCGTGGCTTGAACGACCCTGACTTGAGGCAACCTAAAGTTCACCTTCATTGTAACAGGTTGGACTAATTTAGAGTCCGTGGAAACATTAGTGCTCGGCAATTGGACTCCTCTTAGAGCCGAGCTTTCAAGTTTCCCCGTTTCTTAGTAGGTTTCTTGGTACAAGCTTTCAATAGATGTTTCGAAGACCCACAATAAAAACACAAACTGTTTTTCTTTCAATGCTCTCTTTCTTCCTGAGAACGAGGACCCCGCGTAGCCGCTCCAATTTGCATTGGTTCTGGTGCAACCGTAACTGGTGTAGGATTGACGTGGATATCAGGCGTGCGTCATGATTCCTGCCCCTCATGTCCCCAGCCCTCCAAAATGTCAGGCTGGAGCCAGGCACCGATCACCTACATGGCCCTCAAGGGCCTCTCCATCCCTCCAAAGACCCACTTGGAGTCAGACTTGGCTCTTGTGGCACCAGACTCACTCACTCCCATAGGATAACATTGGGTATTGGACTTGTAGTGCATTGATGGGGACAAGATGGATGCCCCCACATATTTCGGTTCCCAGAACTGAATGTGCGGTCTAGTCTTTTGGGTGTGGTTCAGCCCAGAGACACCTGGGATACCCAGAGACTATTTAAGCCACACCCAGGCTGAGAAACATGTTTTGCGTTTTCTGCACCTGCAGCGTGACACTCACCGTGTTCGGATCGGTCTCCAGTAGGCCTGCATCTTTCTTCTGCGCTCAGCTCCTGCAAGAACAAGAACACCGTTAGGAACAGCCTTACTTTGCAGTGCTTCTGCCCATCGTTCATTGCTCCTTCTGTTCTGCGGGCATCTTCGGCGGTGTCATTCCCATCCCGGCACGCTGCTTCCTAAGGAAAAGGGAAAAGAACAGAAAAAAGGCATTTTTAAGTATTCTGCAAATCTTCGCTTATTTTTAAATACTGTACAAGCTTCAAACGCTTACCTAAATCCCAGCCGCTCTGGGGGAACTCTGTCTCTGGAACTTCTCATCCATCTGCAAGAGGAAAAAGACACTCCAGGTTAGCGTGGAAACATCTAGAGGCGCCGCATACCACGCTTACCCACCGCATTTGTTCTTCATAACCGGCATCCACGCTGCAAACGGTGCGGCACCTAAAAGACACAGAAAAATAACCCAGTTCAATGCAAATACGAAAGTGGTGCATCGCGCATCGCGCTCTCACTCACCTTCAGCGTTACTCATCTCAGCAGCACGCCGCCATCCCCGGACGCCGGCCATCATCTAAGGAAGGAAAGGAACGAAGTTAGAGAACTGTTCAAAAGACTCATTATACTTACCTGTCGGACTCTTGCCAGCAAAGTAACTAGGCAGCAACGAGCCTGCATCAATCAACGTGCCCCTGGGCTTAAAGCAGGACGAAGAGCACACTATCTAAGAAAACGAGGCCCAGTCTCCACTCAAATAGCCTCCAGGGAAGGGTTCGAGGTCATAAGAGGTCAGAACAGGCAGAGTGACGTCCCCATGGATACCATGTGAGCGTTACAGCGTGACACCCCGTTTCTCCCCTTTTCTAGCGGCTTTACATGCATCAATCTGGAGAACTAGTTCAAGCAATTTTGGAAATGTAACAGGGACTACCTGCACCATAGCAAGGGTATCTTTCAATGAATCAGATGATCCTTTATAAAACAAAGGCGCCTTTTTATCATCAGGCCATCCTGTTTCAGCAGCCAATTGATTGAATTTGGCTAAATAGGCCAGAAGTGTCAAATCACCTTGCTGTAGATTTAACAATTCCAGTTCCATGACTTGAGCCTTGTATCGGGTATCAAACACCTTTCCCATAGCAATGCATCACAATCGAACAATAAAGGACTACCCTCCTCCAAGAGAGGGTTCGTCCATGCTGCTGCAGTTCCCCCAAGGTGCGACAACATAAATGTCGCCTTAGTTGCAGAATCAGGAAAAGAACCTGGTCGACATAAATAGTGCAAGCGACAATGATTCAAGAATGTCCTGAAATGCCTTGGATCCCAATGGAACCTCTCTGGAGGAGCCAAAAGAAATTGTGAAGTAATATACACTGGCCTGGCCTCCGCCTGTGCAGGTTCAATGACAGGAGCACTAGGCATCGCAGGTGCCGCTTGGGGTAGTGGCTGTATGGCTGTTTGCAATTCTAGAATCTGCTGTTGAGTGGTGGTGTGAGCATTAGCCATATCTGTTCTTAAATCGGCCACTAACTGAAGTAGATTAGCAAGGGTCTCGTTGGGGTCCATGTTAGGAAGGCTTCTGATTATGTCAGAATTCCTCTTCACAGACTTGACCCCGCAGTGTAGAAGAAGAATTCTTCCCACTAATGTATCCCCCTGGATGTAGTAAAAACACATACAAAGGGATCAATTAATTGAAAGATTGGATTTCTCACCGAGACCACCTGGCTGCAGAAAGAAAAGCACAATTAATATCAATTATACTTATAGTTTCAAACAACTGTTTGCTACTATTCCCACACTAACCTGACTAGTAGTAACAGGTTTAGAAGAACTACCATGATCAGATTAAGGGCTGTAGCCAATAGATATTCTGTAAAAGAAATAACTACGATGACTCTATAATTCACTAAGGACAGATGAGCAGAAAGTGCAGAAAACGTAACAGGACAATAATCTTACCAAGGAAAATTCCAATATGTAGCACTTGAACTAGTGAAGTCTTTTTTCACTGGCTGATTTGCCAGGAAAACACAGACGATACTAGGAGCGAACACCTGCGTTCAACTTCAAAGTGTACGTGATTAACGTAATGTCTCCCACGTTGAGCAGAGGCTGTTCTTACTTTTCGTGTTGCAGCGGATGCTGCTCTGATTTCCCCGCTACCGCGGATGTAGTTCTGACTCCCGCGTTGCGTTGCAGCGGAGGCTGTCCCACAGCACAGCGGAGGCTGTCCCACGGTGCAGCGGAGGCTGTCCCTCGGTGCAGCGGAGGCTGTCCTAATTATACTTTGAACTATGAACAATGTCCTAAACACTTAAAGAGTACCTGAACGAAGTCCTTGAAATCCAAGTATTACACCATTTAATCACTAAGCAAAGGAATCCAATTCCGGTCCGGGTCATAAATCATGTGGGCAATCCAAAAACCGAAGGAGATAACAAGACGCAATCCAGGGATGAGAGCCAAATTTTGTAACCAGCTATACAGAGTTATTTTCCTAAACAGACAAGGGTAATCCAGAAGCCAGATGAGTTCCAAATCCAGGTCAAAATTACAAAGATGGCCGAAAATATGTAAACCAAGAAAACTAACGCCAAAATGCTTGATCAGAAGCACAGAGCAACTGAAGAGGCGGGGCTAAATAGCCAGGATCACATGATCAACGTCGTGATCCCAAATGAACATTGCGTATCCTTAGCAACAAGTTACCTAGCTTCCATGGCAACCTCCAGTCACCGCGAAAAGCAGGGTTTTGTACTAATATACCCCGCCGTCCAATGCCCCTCATTTGGTTACTTCTCCTCAGTATTTTGGCCGTATGAGGCGCACGTGAGCTGTTTCGCAAAAGTCTATTCATGACAGAGACATATCAGCAGCCTTTGATATGGTAGATCTTGATTTCTTGCTGGGGAGACAGACTGCAGGGTTCGGATCTCCAGCAAGTCCCTCAGATGGTTTGCTTCCTTTTTATCGGACTGTGTTCAATGTGGTCCTTTTGTTTCTGATTTCCTACCGGTTCATTGTGGAGTACCCCAGGGATCATCATTGACTACCATTCTCTTCAATATTTATATGCGTTCTCTGTTGGATATTTTTGCACAGTTTCATTTACAATATCATTCTTATGTGGACGACACCCAGATCTATGTCTGACTTAACCAACCTAGGGAAGCCCTCAATAGAGTTGTGGCCTGTGTAGAGAAAATTAAACTTTGGATGTTGAATACCAAACTCCAATTAATCCAGCAAAAACAGAAATTGTTATCCTGGGCTCAAAAAAGGGTAGCTGCTACTCTACCTTTTGTCCCACTTCCCTCTTTTCTTGGTGTTCCCATCCAATTGTCATCTAATATAAAAGAAATCTGGGTTGCATCTGGCAATCAGATTTGTCTCTTAATATGCATATCGGTCACATTGTAAAATCTCTATATTTCTAACTTAAATTGTTGAAATTCACCTTTCCTTTTCTTGCTGAGAAATATTGTGGCTCTGTTGCAGGAGCCTTAGCCAACTCAAATCTGGATTATTGCAATGCCCTACCTTCCGGTATTCCTAATTATCAAATTCAGCGCCCCCAGACCACTCAGAATCAGCTGTTAGGCTGGTCTTTGCACTGGCCAAGCATTCTTATATTTCACAGATCTCTCACTGTCTCCCGATGTCGCAAAGGGTTATTTTTAAAATGTTGTGTTTGATCTATAAGTGCATACACAGGCTTGCACCGGTATATCTTTAATCAAAGATTCGAATCTACCAGCTAATGCATTCTTTACATTCTCTTGACCAACATCTGCCGGTGGTACCTCGTTCTAGATCACTTTCTTGGGGTGACAAACGATTCTCTTCCAGAGGACCTCGGCTGTGGAATCATCAACCTTTGGAACTCCGTCAATTAGACTCTTACAGTCGCTTTAGAAAAAGTTAAAAACTGCCTTGTTCTGCTAGGTTGGTTGTTGTTGGCATTTTTATATAACAGTTGTGCCCAGATGCAGGTTCCCTGCTTGGTTCCCAGAGATATGCGCTTTATAAATAATTAGATCAAATCAAATCATATATTGGAGAAAAAACGTTTAATTGGGACTTTGACTAAATGAACACAAACTGATAAAGTCAAGAGACCTGTAAATTAATGTGGAATTTGAAACTAGGAGAGATTCCTGGAAATACTAGAAGACGACAGAATAAAGAACAATGAGGCATCCCATATTACCCACTTTACCTTTTAAGTTGTGATCTTTAAGGGGTACGGCCACTTTAGAAGTTAGCATTTGGACAGAGGACAAGATTTATTATTCTGACTAATACTGACGAGCACCCTTAATTTAGTTTGTGAGGTAGGGAACTTCACTATTAGCAATAGGATCAGTAAGGTGTTTTCTTTGATTTAAATAAACTTCCTGTAGCGAAGTATGTCTTCTGGTCCATGTCCTTCTTTTGGTTCACCACACTTGTCAGCTGTAAGGGCCAGAAGGATATCTCCTGCCAAAGAAGAGAGGTAGATGACCTTGATCTCGAAAGAAGGATCACACTGGATAGAGAGGCTGACTCAGACACCCCTTGGTATGGAGGCATGCAGAGGAGACCACGCCACTCCCCTTCCCATCAGGCAAAGAGAAGGAGACTAGAAAAATGGTGTACAGGGAGTAGCAGGAAACCCACCAAGAGAGACGGTCTAAGGAAGTGGAGTGAGGCCTGAAAGAGCTGAGCACTAGGGCAAGGACCCAAGAGATGAGAGGGGCTCTGAAGCTGTGCTGCCCCTGGATGATAGAATCAAGCTCATAACAAACAGCCCCACCATCCCTCTGGCGAATGGCCCTTGTAAGTACGCAGTGGAGCCGAAAGCACCCACAGTGAAGCGCGCACAAGTACAGGATACCACAAGGTTTACACCGGACATGACATGAACAACTCCAAGGACAGTTCCAGGGTCATTCCTCTGTGATGTCTTTGCCCACATAACAGGAGGAAAAGCGCAGAGGGACGACCTTGGAACTGTGGATAGTCAAGGAGGAACAGACTGAAAGTGCCTGGTGCTGGAAAGCCTAGCCCTGTACTGTTAAGGTCACGGGAGCCAGATGCTGGCCAAGCCAAAGCCGAAGAATTCTGGAAACAGAACAGAAGACTGAGACCTAGAGGTAAAGAGCCAGGGTGCAAAGGTCATCTTTCACCAAAGTGGGGACCAGGCTCTTCTGATCCAGAAAAGGTCAATCCATAACACTGCAATTCAAACTGTCCATGAGCCGGATTTGAACTCAGAGAATCAGATGGATGGACAGTTAATCTTCCAAGAACATGTCTAGCCACTTGACAGCAGCATCATGCCTCTGCCAGGGCCCTGGGCCATTGATCCCTTGCACCTTTGAGAGGGATTATGACATTGGTTGCAGAGGCAACAATTCTCTCTCTGGAGCCAAAACAAGAACTGATCACCCAGCAACACTCTAGCTGAAGGATCCATCCTCATGCAGGCAACCTTCCAGAAGTCTAGCAAAATTAGTCATTTTCTCACAGACATGAGAAAATGATCTTCATTGCAGATCATGTTCTCATGCCCATCCTGCAACGAAATTCACTCTTCAGATAGAGGAGCATTTGGTATCCCCCTGATGCCTTTGAGACCAGGAATGCAGCGGAGAATCAGCCATCTCCAAAGAGATCTGAATATACCAGAAGGCTGGTAATCCCTATGGGACTACTGAAACTCCTGCTAACAGGAGGCTTTTTTTTTTACTCAAGGAGCCTGGTGGCACTGAGATTGGGCAATGAGGGGAAGAGTGGACCCCTAGAAGAAACCTCTCAGGTCCCAGGTGCTTGAGGCATAAAGAGCCACTGAAGTTTTCTCTCATTGGACCAGGTAATGGGATAGTGTCCCTGTAGGTTCAAATTGACTCTGACAGGGTGACAGCTCCGGCTAATGGAACTGGACCCTCTGTCTACTTGAACATCAGTGTCCCATTGTCCCGCAGTCAGGTTACAGTGGTGGCCAGAGGAATTTTTCCTGCGCCAGGTGAGATTTCCGCTTCTGGTGAAAAACGCCTGAGTGCTTTCCTTGTGAAAACAAGATTAACCTACCTTCGATCAGCTCCCTAAAGCATCAACCTTGGAAATGATGCTGGAGGGGAACTGCTATCTGAGGAGAAATGTCTTCTAGATGTGCACAGGTGGATGAAGCCTGGTGAGGACTGAAGTCCTCAGGGTAAGAGTCACGGCCCGCTCCCCATCTCAATTGGGGAACATTAGTCTGGCCATGCATGTACTCCAAGAGGGCTGAGAAGACTGAATCCTCCTCCACCATTGTCACCAGCTTGTTGTCAATATCCAACACTGACTGGGCCATGAAGGCATCAACGTAGAGGACGGGAGGGAAAGGAGTGCCATTCCTCCTGAGAATATTATCCCCATCCCTCTGCTGTTCCCAATGAAGATTTAGTGGGCTGAAAGGGCAAGCCTCTTCCTAAACTGTTGCTCTTGGGTTATAGATAATGTGTCCTGGTGAACTCCATGCATACTGCTCCTTGGGTAGGACTACCCAACAACGTCCATGTACACCAGGCATCTCCTTGTCCTCTGCATCAGAGGAGGACAGGGAAGAAAGTGAACAAACAGCGAAATGGATGGGGGGAAGTCCAGATCCCCTGCCTCTACACTTGGTAGCTCTCTGTAAAGCGTGAGAGCATGGGGCAGTCTTCTCTAGGAGCTGGAAGAACAGAAGCAGAAGAGGAACCAATGTAACACCCTTTCTGAGAGTTTGCTCACAGCCAATCACTACAAAAATTGAGATACCGAGAGACATAGACTAAGTAAACCATAACACAGGAAATTCTGGTGTCCCTTGAGTCCATGGACCACTACTATTACATTGTCCTTCCAATCCTGGATTTCCATTCCCGGTCTTGCTAGGTTGTAGAGATCATGGGGGAGTGTCTGCTCTCACAGCAACCTCCGATCTAGTAGCCTAGTCTTGCGACAAGTGCAGATCCACTCTTGTGATGATGGTCCCCAACAGGATTCTCTGCCCGGGCACAGCTTACACTTAAAGGGGCTCCTGCCTACCCACCGATGACACAGTACGTCCTCCTTGCTCAGCCGTGACCCAAGCCCGGCAGTGGCTGCGAGTGGCAATGATCACTTAAGCAAGAACGCGATCGATAGAGCCGGGGTACAGCAGGCCCCTCCCCTAGAAAACAAGACCAGTGTCAGGAAAAAGAGCAGAAAGTAGGGTTGCCACCTGCTCGGATTTAGTCCGGACTGACTGTATTTTGACAGCATTGTCTGGCTGTATGTAATAAATCCACATTTGTTCTCTCCTGGAATGCCAGTCTCAGTTTGAAGACTCAAAAGCCAGGGGCAAGTGGCCTGTGGGGTTTGGAAGTGTGTGTCAGCCAGAGCTAAATGGGCCTCTTGCAGTGTTCCTTGGGGCTGTGATTTACAGCTCTATTGTCAGATAAAGGCTGCCCATTAGCCAGCAATTAATGGAAAATCGGTCATGGGGGCAAGTTCACCTTCAGTGACCCCCCTGTTGTGCAAAACTCCACCACTTCATACAAAGTGCTAATGTTGGGGCTGTTAATTTTGATGGCCCATGTGCATTTTAAAGCCAAACCCAGACAACAGGTCTCCCAAGGTATTTGGTTTATTCATGAAAAATGTCAAATGTATAGTTATAGAAATGTACAATGGTGCCTGCATTGGAAGAAAAAAATATTTTTGGTAAACTAGACATTTTATTCACACCTATGTAAAACGGATCTATGGGATTACTGTGAATATAAAATACCGAAGACGAAAATGTGGATTTTGTTTTTTCTTTTCCCACATTTCAATGCAATCATATGTGGATGGAGCCCTCGACAACCTCCCTGTTACATATGGCCCCGCGGCCCTCACATGCATACGCACACGCACTCATGTAAGGAGGACACGGGACGCGATGTTGCTTGCTACGCGTCCCGGCGGCAACTCCCGCACGGACGCAGTTTATTCTTACTGCGCATGCGCGGGTCCACAACGAGGCCCGTGCATGCGCGCTACCATAAACTGGGACGTCACATCCCTTTTCAACTTTAACCAAAACAGTGTAAACTTTCAGGGTGTGCACACCCTGCACAACTGGTGACCATGTGGGCGGTCGCATTAACAACTTGAAGTCTCACCTCACTTTCTCATGTCAGTCACCTGAGTCCAGGACGTAGTCCTTGAGATGCCCTGGTAGCCTCTGCTCCCGGCGGACCGGGTACCTTGGCGAGGTGGTGGGCGGAGTGGCACACTCCCGTTCAGAGCCAGTGGAGTCCCTGTTCTGCTCACCTTCCTGATCTCCAGGTGGCTCCTCCCGACCCACGGATTCCTCCGGAGCCCCGTTCTCAGCGGGCACTTCGAGTCTCTTGAAGAACGATCGGTTGCGCGTGACTGTTCCTCGGTCGCAGGCTGCTGTCACCATTGTGCCCTTCACATGCGTTACCTTCCACGGGCGCGGCTCAAATGGCAGGGACAGCTTCCCTTCGGGGTGCCGGTTTCTGACCAGCACTGTGTCCCCTACTCGCACCTCCTTTTCCTGCAGACCCCTTCGTTCACTTTCTTTGTCGTTACGCCTGGCCCATTCTTCTTGGACTGCCTCATTGTTGATTATCCCTGGCAGACGGCCCTCCTCTTCCGGTAGCATTCACCTCGGGCATTGTCCAAACAGTGCTTCGGCGGGAGCCACTCTCGTGGACTGAAGGGGCGTTGTGCGATATTCTCTTAGAAACTCCACTAATTTTCTCTCCAGGTCTTCACCGCCACTGGCGGAAATTCTTAGGACCTTGTTAAGAGTCTGCATCATTCTCTCGGCCTCCCCGTTGGCTCGCGGCCAGAGTGGGGACACTGCGATGCCGGATCCCCCTTTCCCGGAGGTAAGTTGAGAACTGGCTGCCCGTGAACGACGGCCCGTTGTCTGAGCACAGGAGGTCCGGGAATCCATGTGTGGCGAACATTTTGTCCAACGCCTTCGTCACGAACTCCGTCGCCGTCGACTCTACCACTTGCACCTCGGGGTACCTGGACCATTGGTCAACTGCTACCAGAAAGTACATGCCACGACCAGTCGAACCGAAGTCCACGTGGACAGTCCCCCATGGTTTGCTACTGCGCTCCATCGACCTTATCAGCGGGGCTCTGTCTCCTGGGGCCGCCGCCTGGCATGCCACACATCTCCTCACGAAGCTCTCCACTCTCCCCTCCAAGTCCGGGAACCATACTTTGGGTCTCAGCCGAGCCTTCGTTTTGACAACCCCCTGATGACCAATGTGGGCGAGTTCGAGCACCCTTGTCCTCAGTGCCCGTGGGATGACGATTTGTCTCCCTCGAAGTATTAGCCCATCGTCTGAGACGGAGAGTTCATCTCTCACTTTCCAGAGTGCTTGGAGGTCTCTCTGGGCCTCTACTTGTCGGCGCGAGTTGTTGCGCAGCACCTCCCTCCAATCACCACTCCTCACGGCGGTTTTGATGATGCTGAAGACCTCGTCATTGGAGCATTCCGTCGCTATTGCAATTCTTCAGAGTACCATTGGAAGGGACCCATCCACCACCTGACACAGCAGCCCGTGGCATTCGTTCGCCCCAATGTCGGTGACGGAGTTTTCCTTGCTGGGGTGGTGCGACAGGTAGTCGGCCGGGTTGTTCGTTCCTGGTCGATAAATTAGTTTCACCCCATACTCCATCAGGGCCAGCATCCACCTTTCGATCCTGGGGGGCGGCTTAGATGACACGCCTGCCAGTATGCGTAGTAGCGGCTTGTGGTCGGTCACCACCACGACAGGTTTGCCCAGGATGTATAAACGGAAATGGCGACAGCCCCACAGGATGGCCAACGCCTCCCGTTCGATCTGCGAGTATCTCATTTCCGTGTTTGAAAAGGCCTTACTTGCATAGGCTATGGGACGCATGTCCCCGCGTTCATCGGGTTGCAGCAGCACAGCCCCTACTCCCACTGGACTCGCATCGACCACTACCTCCGATTCCACCTTGGGGTTGAAGTATGCCATGGTGTCCCCATCGGATAGGGCGTTTTTCAGGGTCTGGAATGCCTCTTGTTCACTGGCACCCCATTTCCACGCGGCATCGTTCCTTGTTAGCACTCTGAGCGGTTCTGCCAGCGACGCCAACCCTTTGATGAAACGCCCGCAGTAAGTTACCATCCCCAGGAAGCTCCTTAGTTCCGTGTGGGACAGTGGGGGGGCGGCTTCCCTAATGTCCTTGACTTTGGCCGGGTCAGGTGATACACCGGCCGCATGGAAGATGAATCTGAAGAAACCAATGCGGTCCTTGAAGAACTCGCACTTTTGTCGATGTAGGGTGAGCCCTAAGTTCTTCAGTCTCTGGAGCGTATTCTCCAGCCTCTTCATGTGCTCCCTTTCCGAGTCCGCGAAAACTAAGATGTCTTCGCTCATGTTCAACACACCTTTAAGGCCAGCCAGCGCCCCCCTGATGGTGTTCTGAAATACTTCGGCAGCTGACGAAACACCGAAGCTCAGGCGTTTAAATTGGTATAGGCCGTCATGCGTCGTGAAGGTTCTTATGAATCTGGAGTCCGGGTGCAGTTCAAGCAGATGGTAGCCCGCTCGTAGGTCCAGCTTTGAGAATACTCTTGCCCCCTGAAGCTCTCCGATAATGTCATCTAGAGTTGGAGTAATGTGCCTCTCCCTCTTGATTGCGGCGTTTGGGAGGCGCATGTCCACGCAAATTCTCACCGCCCCGGGCTGTTTCGGCTTGGGAGCCACCACAATCGGTGACACCCAGGGTGTCGGCCCCTCCACTCTCTCAATAATGTCCATATTCACGAGTGATCGGAGTTCCTCCTCCACCTTCTCCCTTAGGTGGAACGGAATCCTACGGTGCTTGAGGGCTGTCGGTCTGATGGACTCATCGATATGTAGGTGTACTGGGGGTGCTTTCAGCTTCCCTATTCCCTCGAAGATGCCCGAGAACTTGTCCAGCAGCGTTTCGATGTCAATCTGGTATACTCTTTATGCAAAGTGAACCAAATTGAGGGCCTCCGATGCAGCGCAGCTGAGTAGCGAGTGAGGGCTAACGTTCGTGACAAAAAATTTTGCCTTGATGGTGTTTTCCCCTCTCGATACCGGTGACACGAACACACCCTTGAGTGGCAACGGGGTGTCTCCTCCAAAAGTGAATATCTTCGCCATGGACTTGTCCAGTGCCGGCGGGCCTGGGAGTCTTAGATAATGTTCCTCCGCCAGCACGCATACGGATGCTCCGGTGTCGATGAGGATCTGCGTCGGCACGCCCAGTATGTTCACCACACACCTGGGTTGTCTCTTCCGTTTGCTTTCTGAGGCAATGTTTGAAATGAAAAACACTTCTTCTTCGTCCACCTCCTCCTCTTCCTCTGCAAGTTGCAACCTCCGTACCTCTTGTTCGAGAGCTGCGATGCTGCGCTGCCTTCTGAAACCGCTGCCCCTTGCTCTCCAGGACCTCTCTGTGTAGGCACAGGAGCAGGGGCGCGGCGCATGCGGGCATAGTGCCCCGGTCTATTGCACCGTCCACAGGATCTTGTTTTAGCAGGACACTCCTCTACATGTGGCAGGTCATATCCGCAGTCTTGGCAGAGTGATCCGGGAGTTGTAGGATCTCTGTCCTCCGTTGTCTTCGGGACCCACTTGTCCTTCAGCTTTGTCCTTTTCTTTATGGCAAAAGCTTCTTCCCGCGCGCTTGGCCTAACCGCTGCGTCCATGCTCGCTCCTCTGGATTCTGCCAGCTCGTACGTCCGGCCACTATCTAGTATCTGCTGTAGTGCCCACCCCGGCTCTCTCAGCACTTGTCGCCGCAATTTACCTGAGCTGCAGCCCTGGAGGACCTGGTTTCTTATCATCAACTCGTCGTTGTCCCAGTGACATGTGCTGGCCATCACTCTCAGTCTGGCGCAGAATTGATCGAGAGATTCTTCCTCCCTTTGCTTCTCTATGCAGAACAAAAATCTTTCATAGTCGACATTCGACTGTGGAATGAAGTGGTTTTCTAGCGCAGTCTTGACAGTGTTGTAAGTGACTACTGGCAGGGTGAGTGATTCGTAGATGCACATTACGTCCAGCCCGGCCGAATACAGAAGGGTCGCCCTTTTTGCATCATCGTTGGTGGTTCCGGTCGCTGTAAAGTACATCTCGAGCTTCTTAACCCATAGTAGCCACCTGGGTCCTAGTTTGGACGGGGGCCCCGACGTGTCAAACTCCTGCATTGGCAACAGCGACCCCTGTTGTGTCCTCACCGCTCTTGTCGCAACTTCTGTATCTTCGTCGCTACTGGCCATCTTCACAGATCGCACAGGCACCTCTGGGTGTGTTAGAGTCCGCAAACCTGGCTGGCGTAAGGCTCAACGTACCTCCTGCTGTTGTCTGTCACCTTTTTCCCTTGTGTCTGGCTTTTTTTCTTTTTTTTTTCGATTGTCCCCAGGTTGTTGGGGACAGTCAAATGTTCCAAAAATTCACCCTCTCTTCTCTGGGTAGCAGCGCACGAGCACCTTTTCAGGCCGCTACTGCTCTGAGGAGAAAAGGACGTTCACGCTCGGTCCGCGTCGTGTCCTCGCATAATGATGCGGATTGTGCGCCCACGTACGTTGGGCGAACGCTGTGGCGGCAATCCCGCCTCATCGCCAGTTGTTACATATGGCCCCGTGGCCCTCACATGCATACGCACACGCACTCATGTAAGGAGGACACGGGACGCGATGTTGCTTGCTACGCGTCCCGGCGGCAACTCCCGCACGGACGCAGTTTATTCTTACTGCGCATGCGCGGGTCCACAACGAGGCCCGCGCATGCGTGCTATCATAAACTGGGATGTCACACTCCCCAGACTCCCCTCACATTATTTATTACCCTAACCCACCCCCGCAGATATAATTGCGGTGAAATTCGCAGTAACATAACTTGACCCTTTCATCCTCTGTTTTTTTTTTGCTGCGCAGTCCTGAGGTGATATCTGTAAAACAATATGCTGCACACCTGTTTTCAATCATGAAAAAAGCAAAGTGTATTAATAATGCAACCAACCCACAGCACACGTCAGACAACCTCAAGTTGTTACATTGCCACTTGTGGACAGGGCATCCAGGCCTGCTTCCTTTTTTGCATTGTTACAATCCTGCAAGGATAAATAAAAAGCAAAACTACGAATACCAGAATGCAAAGAAACAGAACAGGGTGCACTAATCACATCCGACCAACATGGTATGATGGTAGCTACATCTCTACTTCACAACCACCATATAGAGTATGGAGGAGATGGTGGGAAAGAAGCAAACTAGTGGTCATTGTTTACCATTTACCCAACGGCAGTGTGCAGAGTGTTCCCGTGTGCGGGTGCACGGGTGTAGTAAGCATCGCCCCACCCCCCGCCCTTGCTGAGTTTGCTTGCTAGGACGGCCTGGCTTCTCAGGTGATTTGCTTTCTGCTCCCCCCCCCTCTCCCCCCCCGTGAACCCCGACAGTGCCAGTCTGCTTGGTTACGGTAAGCTTTGTGTGGAACTTTATGTAGTGCCTTCTCTGTTGATAACATGAAATCTATACGACTGCGCAGACTTGGACTCCGTAGTGAGTCAGCTAATGTGGGCAAGCGACCTTGCAGCCCGGTGAGACGTTGCGTTGCGTTGTTCCCAAGGATGCACCGCGACGGCAAAAAGGTAAAGAAGAAGTGCCTTGGAAAACTGACACGAACAATGCAACCCGGCCCAAAATTACCGGCTTTTTTGCAAATGCCGACCCTTCTTCTACGACTATGGAACTGGTGCCATTTTCTACTCCCCCAGT
The DNA here is from genome assembly GCF_040938575.1 of Ambystoma mexicanum. Lineage (NCBI taxonomy): Eukaryota > Metazoa > Chordata > Amphibia > Caudata > Ambystomatidae > Ambystoma > Ambystoma mexicanum. The sequence goes on along the minus strand of NC_090923.1, from coordinate 1,450,834,019 downwards.
TGAATCTATCATTGAATCCGAAATTAATAAAAACACAGCACTCGTTCACTATTGATAACGATGGCTCTCTTTTAAATCTATGCATTATTCTAAAACGGAACCCGCTGGGGCCCAGTTTGTCTAATCACAACACCATCATTGGCACGCATCTGTCTGCTAGCCCCAACTTGGAAAGCCTTATTTCCAGTTCAGAATATTCGTTTGAAGAAAGTTCTATTGCAGAAGAAGCCTTGGAAGCACCAAAGACCTACCACTTTCTTCAATCAATGCTACTTCATCCAAAATCGATCCACTTTTTACTCTCTGCTCAAACTTGGCAGCCCAACCCCATGAACTGAAGTGTATCATAGCCAATGTTGTAGATGTCATATTAGATTGCAATACTGGGCATTACACACGCTTTGTAATGCTATTTGGGCCACAAACTTCAATAACCCAAAATCTTGATGCTCTTGGTGATTTTCTACAGTCACTGCGCAATATGTCTACTGCTGTGAAATCTGTCAATAACATTGGAGGCTGGGAGTCAAATATTGCTTCTTTTCGTCCTGTGTTATGTAAGGGAGGCATGGCATCAAACAATAAGACAGACAAAAGTGATCACAGTTCCAGGGTGTTTATTGAACTTCAATTGGGTTTGAAAAATGCCTATCTAATCCTAAATCTACAGATGGGAGCAAGCTGCGACCATCAAATAATAATAACACAGTCCTAGTTGAGTCTGCCAAAAATAAAAGGGCCTATACTAATAAACCTATTGCCAATCCTTACTTCTAAATACAAATAGTGTGGGAAACAATGTTATGCAAAAAGCCCACCTCAACACCTGGTTTACCCCTCAGTTAAAATCTCCCCTCTGAAGAAAATAAACTAAAGTTGAGCGAAATATCTAGCAAATACAAAGCTGAAATCATATGGACCAAAAGAGAAACGTATAACGACAGGATTAATAAAGCCAGCTGCAGCACCAAGGAACTCTTTGTGATCCTAAGGGAACTGGAATCCCTCATACCCCTAGAGATCCTTGCATCAAGGACAAAGCATGTTGTACAGACATCTAACAAAATTGCTACTCTCCAAAATAAATTTGCAGCCAAAAGACTTACTATCACCAAATTAGACTCACACCTGGAACCTGTAGAACTCCACATAAACCACCCCCCTAAATTCAGATTCTCTCAAGTCTCTACCACAGAGGTAGAAAAAATGATAGCTTCACTGAAGCCTTCAAGATGCCAAGGCGATACCTGCCCTGCCCAAATAATTAAAGATGCTGCCAGAGACCTGGCCTCATTTATTACCCAACTAATAAATGCTTCATCCCGCACTTGCAGAGTCCCAACTAACCTTAAGGATGCCCGGGTCCTACCCCTACTGAAAAAAGCATCTCTTGACCCAACCATTCCAACCAATTACAGGCCTATTACAACTGTCCCATTCCTCCTCAAAATCTTAGACAAGGCAGCATACTTCCAAATACAGCAATACCTCGAGATTTATAATCTCCTAGGTCTAAGACAATCGGGCTTCAGACCACTCCATGGCAATGAGACGGCTCTAATAGACCTGAAAATGCAAATTGACTCTCTCAAGGACAAAAGACAATGTGCTCTACTCCTTCTACTAGACCTCTTGACCGCCTTAGATCTGGTGGACCACAAAATCCTATACAAACACTTGTCTTCTGCAGCTGATTTCTCTCAAGAAGCCGCAGACTGGATTCAATCCTTTCTTAATAATAGGTTAATGAGGGTTTTCTCCCATTCGGCAGCCACGGACCCCTCCCCGATTACATGTGGAGTCCCTCAGGGCTCATGTGTGTCCCTCACCATGTACAATATTTTCACCAAGCCTTTATTTGACAAACTGGACCATCTGGGTATCATCTACACTAATTATGCAGACGATAACCAGATACTCCTACCTCTATCTGGAGACAATAACCTAGATCTAGCCCTCCTCAACAAAATGTACAGCGTCATTCAGGCATGGATGGTGGCCCAGGGCTTATGCCTGAATGACAACAAGACAGAAATCTTTATCATTGGTGCTCCAGCCCATCTTAACAAACTTGATGCACAATACACATTTTTCATCATTGATGGTACGGCTATCAAAGTGGCTAAAGAAACCAAAACATTAGGCTTTTACCTAGACGCTACTCTGAGCATGGGCAAACAAGTCAATGCCATCTCCTCCGCAACAGCGTACACATGCAAGCTGATTCACGCTTGCAAACCTTATTTATCTACTAAGAGCTGTACTACTCTAGCGAGAGCCTTAATATTGTCGAAACTCGACTATTGCAACGGCCTATATGCAGGAGCCAGCAAACAGACCATTAACAAACTTCACATTTTATAAAATAATGCTTTGAGAACTGCCTTAAGCATTCCAAAGAGAGAACACATCCCTCGAGCCAGAGGAGACACCAAGTGGCTATCCATCAAGGATAGGATTTACTTCAAACTAGTCTCCATCACCCACAGATGCCTAAATAACGCTGCCCCACAATACCTCCAAGAAAAAAATCATCAGAAAATAGTCCTCTCGCCCCAACAGGGCTGCCCAATCCTGCTGCATCACAGTTCCCAAATTCAACCTGAAAAGAACAGATGGGAACAGTTTCCCGGTACAAGCCACCCAATACTGGAATGCCCTCCCTTTGTACCTCCGAACCAACCAGACCCTCCTAAGTTTCAGGAAAAACAAAAAAATGTGGCTTTTTCCCCAACGACATCTGAATGTAACCTTGTTGTTCTGCAAATCATTTCCATGTACTATTTCTGTATTTTACCACACCTGTAATTTGCCTGCTTTGTAAATAGTAGGTTCTTATCTATAATTTACCGTGTACTGTATATAAAGAGGCTGATTCATGGAATTATTTGCGCTGAAAAACAGGGATTTGTGCGTCATTCTGCCCGCAAATTCCCATTTGGTAAACAGGGATTTGCAGGCAGAATGGCGCACAAATCCCTGTTTTTCAGCGCAAATAATTCCGTTGAATCAGCCCGATTGACTGCATATTCTTGTTGCGCCCAGATACTGTCGGGTGAGGAGCGCCTTATAAATAAATAAATAAACAAACAAACAAAAGAATAGTGTTCAAGACATGATATGTCAGGATATTCAAGCCGTTGGCTTCCCTTCCCCACGTTTTCAGCACGGGACAAGGCGGCACACTCAAGCTTAGCACAATCTGTGGCTTCTCTAGCACGAGGGTGCAATTCAAAACTTCAACATCATGGCCTTTGGTGCCAAAGTCTCTTTGCCATTCAAAGCCTCTTTTTCAGAGGGCCTGAAGCAATATGACAAACAACAAAGTTCCTTTCCCCTTAGGGTTTCACACATACACATTCTCGGGTGAATTTCTGTTCACCCCGGGCCCCCCTCCGCTGGGCTGAGAACCACCTTCTTAGGATTTCACACATACAAATTCTCGGGTGATTTTCTTTTCACTCCGGATCCCCCTCTGTTGGGCTCAGAACAACTTTAGCGCAAAACTTTCAAATGATCTCCCTCTGACAGGCTCAGACCAACTTTATCAACTTTGCCACAAATGTTCTTTACTGTTTCAACATCAAAGACTTTTGATTGTGCACAGGGCTTTGCTTGACCCGTCACAGGACCACTTAGATTCCCAATTCTCTACAACTTTTTCACTTTTCAGTTGGATACCTTACAGAAACCTTCGATTGAGCACCCACTGTCAAAGGTTTCGTATCTTTATTTCAAAGTTCAATCATTCATCAGCAGTTTAACTTTACTTGCGTCTTTTATCACAGGTATTTCAAACAATGTTCGTTCCAACGTTCGCATACAGTTTTGCCACTTGCAACCTTGGCTTCAACACAGACGGGTCTTGTATCTGCTGTGTTGATTTCACTGATGCAGTTTTGTTCTTGGAGCCAAGGATAGTACCACAGCGGGTAATTCTCCCCGCCTTGATTCTTGATGTGGGAGGGCCCCGGGGATTTTCGACACACAAGGCAGGATTCTTCAGCCTGTTTTCCTGGTCTTACACTTTCCAATCTCAAGGGCTCATGAAAGTAACGGTTCCTTGTCGAAAAGGTCAAGGGAACTTCCCTCCTTGCAATCCCTTTCTGTTTCACCGTTTTTCTCCTCTTGTTAAACTGCCATTTGTAAATGCTGTTTCCTCGTGTGCTTTGCCTCGCTCAGAGGATGCTCTCGTGCTCTGCCTTTTAGCCGTGTGGGGAAGCTTAATGGAAGTCGGATGTGTGTGATGGTCAGTCATTGCCTGACCTTGCCTGACCATTGTATTAGTACACGCCAGGTATACGGCTCGGATGTTAGTCTGTTATTTCTCATAGCGGGCTGTCCGTGAGAAAGTGTTTGTGTTGTAAAGGTGTGAGTGGGGGGGGGGGTAGAGTTCCTAAATATCCTACCTGGCAGGATGGGGTAAAGGTGTTACAGGGAAGGGGATACCACGTCTCACCATCCGGTGTCCCACTCCCACAAGATCCTTCATCCATCTGATCCTCCCGCACTGGTCCACCCCAGGAACTGGATCCAAAAGAGTTGGTCATGTCCTGGCCACCTGGATGACAGATCCCCAGGGACTAGTGGGTGAGACACCTTCTAGTTTCTTACAGTTGCCAGGGAATGTCTCTGCAGAAACAGAACAAGATGCTATCAAGGCCTCAACGAACTTGCATCACCGGCCATAGCATCCTTGCTGTGTGCCAGTGCTGGTGCTTTGCGGAGAATGGGACTTAAATTCACTGTGTTGTATCCACTGTACCCTGCTCCAACACAATCTTTTAGCTTTTCGGCCATATGCCCTATTGAGGAAGGCATTCAACCTTAACTTGACGGTGGATAGGGTATGCCCTCAATTGTTTGACGTCCATAGCAAGGACAAGGAAGGAACACGTTTGTGCCTCTCCTAAAAATAACAGAGGGGCACCACTAAAGCACTGTATGGAAAGGGGACAACATTTTTGTTTGGTATGCAAACAGCAAAGGCATATCAACACATTAGTCCCACTGACTGGGGGAAAAACTTGCCATGGATGTCGGATCAAATGAGATTGGATGATTATTGACTATTGACAGCATCAGAAATATAACACCATAAAATGGATTTGCTGGAACGCTCAGGGCCTTCACTATTCTTTACCCACCCTCTTGGCATCACATATAAAATCTTGCAATGTATGTATGCTACAAGAAACTTGGTCCGTTGAGGACTTGAACATTGATAGCTACAACATATTATATAGACACGCTGTGCGTGGCACGGCCAGACATCTTACATGTGGCCTCGCAATCGGTACCCTATTGTGAAGAAAGTATCTCTCCATATATCCTCCTGGCAATCCTTAACATACACTCATTGGGTACTCAAACACTGATAATTAATATCTATTACATTCCTGGGGGAAATGGGTAAAATAAATCTTACATCACATTGACAAAATCCTTTATACCTGATTTGAAAACTGGCAGAAGGGCAATGTTATTGTGGCTGGTGACTTAAAAGTGCCCCATTTGTCCGAGTTCATCCATTACCTTGACGTCAACAGTGCGACTATGGGGGAGACTGTGTGGGCCATGACTTTTTTCACATACTTTTACAAAATACAGAACTATCCCCAGACCTCCTCTCTCCCCTTGTCCCATCTGAAATTCAATTCACACTTTCCTTTCCCCTTGTTGTGGAGTATAGTCTTCCCTAAATAAGACCATTGCCCCTTCAGGGTCCTCATCTACACGTTTGCCCTTTTGCAGTACCGCCCTCCCTTTGTAGTCCCCTTTCTTACACCAGACCCAACAGTTTCATTTTTCTCGGGCACCATACTCCTCGTGAGTCTTTTTATAAGAATTTCATTACCAAGTCCCAATCAACCACAAAATCCTGATGGTTCCCCTGTATGGAGTAAGATACCCATTCCATAGATGCAAACTGCCAGACTTTGCTCACCGATTCATGTTCCGTGGGTGTTTCCTTCGATTTACATTTCTGAGCAATCACTAGGGCCCCTGTCAACATTAGTATCACGTACACCTTTCTTTGCGCTTTCGAGGGGAGATCCTCAATTGTTGCCCCAAGCCCCAAAATAGCTCTGCCTAGGTTCCCTTACAGTTGATCGAGACCATTTCCTCTACCACCTCTGATATTGTGTCCCAGTAAGCCTGGACTCTGGGGCATTCCCACCACACATGACTCCAAGTCCCTTATTCCCCGGAATCCCTCCAGCAGTCCTTTTCACCTGCAGGAATAATTTATTCAGTGACCTCGGGGTGAGATGCCATTGGCACATCAGTTTTACCCAAAACTCTTGTAGTTGGATTGATCTTGTGAGTTTTGGAATATTAACCCATAACTGAGCCCACTCTGATTCTTGATCTGTCGACCCACTGCCTCCTCCCATAAATTCATATATTGAATGTACCCTGCTTCCTTGTTTTGTTTGATGAATTTGTAGAAGGTGCCAACTATGTTCTTATCTCCTGCGTTTTCTGTTAATAGTTATTCAAAAGGCGTTGAGGAACTCAATGCTGCATTCTTGACCTCCGGATGGAGTAGCCAGGGTCTCAATTGCGTTTATCGAAATCTTTCCCGCTCTTCCAGGGAGAAGTCCACTTTACATTGGTCGGAGGGTTTAATGTTCCCTGCCTCAAACATATCACTTATCTTTAGGCATCCTCCCCTTTCCCATCTGCCAAACCCCTTTCCCTTTCACCCCCGAGGAAAATTGTGGGTTGTGAAATATCGGGGTGAATGGTGATGGATAGGTCGTGAGGCCTACTCTGGTTATTAACTCGTCCCATGTGTCACCCGCTAATCTTCCTATCAAACTATGATATAGATTTTGAGGCCTGTCCCCCTTGGGTTTCCACAGCACTGTTTCCAAGTGTCCGCCCGCTACTGCCTCTTCCATTTGTCTCCACACCTTATTTCTGTCATCTTTCATCCAATCTCTAATTACCCTGATTTGGGGGGCTAGGTAGTATGCTCTCATATCCGGTTGCCCCAACCCTCCCCTATTTCTTGGCATTTGCATTAATCTTCTCGCCACTCAGGGCTTTTTATTGTTCCGAATACATTTCTCAATTAACTTTTGGACTACTCTAAAAATTGATTTGGGAACTTTTGTCAGTATTGTCATGTAGTAGTATATGAGTTTAGGGAGAATAACCATTTTAATTAAATTAACCCTTCCCATCCATGAAATCCTGAGTGGGCCCCAATCTTGTTGTAATTGCTTGATGTCAGCCAATAGGGGAGAACATTTTTTTGCGTATAATGATTCTATATCTTTGGTGATGTTGATCCCTAGGTATTTTATCGCCGTGTTCGCCCAGCTGAATTGGAACATACCTTTTAAGCTCCCGTTCCTCTCCCTTTGGTAATGTTAGGTTCAGGGCCTCCGACTTGTGGGTATTCATTTTTAACCCTGCTACCTCTCTAAACTTCCCCAATTCCCCTTCCAAGGCCCTAATGGACTTTTCTGGGTCTGTAATTGTTAACAACATGTCATCTGCAAAGGGTGTTACTTTATAAGACTGCCCTCCAAATGGAATGCCTGCTATGTCAGCAGTGGCCAAATTGTAACTAGCAGTGGCTCTAGGTGTATGGTGTACAGCAGAGGGGAAAGAGGGCAGCCTTGTTTTGTTCCTCTTGTTACCTTGATCGGACCGGATAGCTGCCTGTTTATCAGCAACCAGAGACTTGGATTGGCATAATTACCCTTTATCATTGACATTATCTTGTCCCCAACCCCTATTTTCTTCATGGTAGCGAACATGAACTACCATTCCACCCTATCAAATGCTTTCTCCACGTCTAGTGCTAAGAGAAGCGCAGGGACCTTTTTTATGTTCACCTTTTCTACTAGGTGTGCTTCCCTTTTAGTATTGTCCCCTGTCTGTCTTCTGCATATACATCCCGGTTGATCTTTGCCTATGAGTTTCGGAAGATGGAATTCTATCCTTGTTGCCCGAATTTTTGTGTAGATTTTTGCATCTATATTTATCAACGTTATCGGCCTGTAGGATTTACAACATGCCGGGTCTTTGCCTGGTTTCGGAAGAAGGACTACCTTGGCTTCTTCCATTGTTGGAGTTATTTTCCCTTCCTTCCCAAATTCATTGAATAGTTGGACTAGGTAGGGAATTCTTCCCTAATGCTTTATAGAAGGTGGCCATGTATCCGTCGGACCCTGGTGCTTTATTATTGGGCAATGAGTTAATTGCCTTGCGGACCTCCTTGACCGTTATATCCTTGTCTAGGTCCAACCTTTCCTGGTTTGTTAAAGTTGGAAGATGCTGTCTCTCCAGATAATCTAATTAAACCTGTTCTAGGGGATTATCTGATTTGTACAGTTCTAAATAAAACTCTGTAAATTCTCTTGTTATCTTTGCTTGCTCAGTACTCTCCCCCTTTACCTAGTTTAATTCTTATTACAGTTCTGTCTGTTTCTTCCTTCCTTAGCAACCTGGCTAGTAATCTATCAGCCTTATTGGCTGTTACATAGTATTTTTGTCTAAGATGTAGCAAAGCACATTCTGCTTCCCTCGTTTGCAGCACCTCGAATTGTCCCCTTATGGCCCTATATTCTCTTCGAATTTCACCACTGGCCCGATCCCCATCTTGGACATGACTTGTTTCAGTTTGCTTTCTATCTTCCTCTCCAACTGCCTCCTTTCCTTGTCCCTCATGGCTTTAACTGCAATGATATTTCCTCTAATCGTAGCCTTAAATGCGTCACACCTTGAATTTTGGCTTGTGTCTCCCATCTTGTTAATTAGAAAAAAAATCTTCAATGGCCTTTCTTATCTCTTCCCTGATTAGGCCCTCTTTGAGTATATATGATGGGAATTTCCATTTCCACAGCCCTTGTGAGTTGGTGCTTCTCTTTACTTTAATTTTTATGGGCGCGTGGTCTGATAGAGCTATTGCCCCAACCTCTATTTCTGCTACCGTGCCTAGCAAACCTTGTGAGATCCACATATAGTCAATCCTCGAGGAGGACCTATGAACATGGGAGAAGAATGTGTATCCCTTGATGTCTCCCCTATTTTCCCTCCAGGCTTCTACGAGCGCTAGCTTGTACATTTTCCCCTCAGTTCTTTCGAGGGTCTGCCCTGTGTGCCCGCTCTACTTGTGCTCCCATCGGCTCCTGGCTCACAGTCCATATTAAAGTCACCTGTTAGGATAATCTGACCTTTGGCAAATCCTTCCAGTTTACCTAATTTGTGCTGAACAAATGTATCTTGCCCTGAGTTGGGTGCAGAAATGGTGGCTATAGTGTACAACTCTCCGCCTGATTGTAGTCTTACAGCCAGGTACCTGCCACTGGTATCTTTCTCCCAATCTGTTGCTATGAGATTGAGGGAGGAATTTATGGCCAATAGTACCCCACCTTTCTTCTTTCCCTCGTTTGAATTATATATTTTATTGTATCTCTGGATTCTAAGCTTGTGTGCATTCTTTGCCTGTATGTGTGCTTCCTGTAATGTCAGGAGGTCTGGCTTCTCCCTCTGCAGGAAACTCTCCAGTTTTTTCCTTTTCAAAGGGGAGTTGAGCTCCCTCACATTCAGTGACATGATGTTCATATTGCTAACCTTTGCCATCACCAGTGTCGTTCTTGGAACTGCATATATTGTCCTTTATGGCTCGGATGGGTCTCCTTCCCCCTATCCCCTCCACCCACCACCCCCATCGCTTTCCCCTCACCCCAGCCTCCCTCCCTTCCCTCCCTCAACCCCCCCACGTGGTGGGCTCAATCGCCCTCTAACCCCTCCCGATGTACCATCTCGGCTATTGAGCCCTTTCCTTACCCTAGCTCTAAGAACTGCAGGCTCTCTCAAGCACAGATCTAGATCCCAATACCCACGTTCCCTCTCCCCCAAACATTTATCATTCCAAGGCATTTGCCCTCCCCGGGCTATTTTGTCCAGGTAGAATCTGGAGCCCTTCTGGTCTTCTTATGTTGATGCAGGACCCTTCGGGCCCCTCTTGATATTCTTGCGTTTCATCTTTGTCCATTCCCATGTTTTCTTTGTTCCTGGACCCTTTGGTCCTAATTTGCTGAGTCCTGCTTCTTCCTCCTCCATTCCTAGTATTTTCCCTCCTCCGTTGCAGGTTGTGATGCGATGTTGTATGCCTTCACATTCGAACACCAGGCTGAAAGGAAAGGTCCAGCGACATCTAACATCCTTTTCACTGAGGAATCTCACTACGGGGCCTATTCTCCTCCTCTTGAGTAGTGTTATGTGGGATAGGTCTTGAAAGAGATGGATATCGGATCCATTATATTTTAACTGCTACATTCTCCTTGCTGCTCGGAGAATCTCCTCCTTCTGGCCGTATTTGTGCAGGGCCGCCAGGGTATCTCTGGGTCTAACCTCCGGTTCCTTCCTCAGCAGACCCACCCTGTGCACCCTGTCCGGTTTTAATTTGGTGTCCGTTTCCAAATGTAATAGGTCCGCAAATATTTTCCGGAGAGCCGCCTTGAGGTCTTTGTCTTAAATATCTTCAGACAAGCCTTTTATCTGCACATTTGATCTCCTTGACTTGTTTTCCAGATCCCCGGTCTGCAGCTGCAGGTTGTGGGTGGCAGTTGTCAGCTTTTCTACAAGGTCCTCCGTTTTTCTTGGATCTTCAGCCAGGTCCTGTAGCGCTGTCTCATTCGTGGCTGCCCTGTCTTCCAGTTTACTGATATCTCCTTTTACCTCATGGAGAGCCGATGCCCAGTCCCCCCTGATCTTATCCAATATCCACCTGGGTCTCAACTGTTCCTGCAATTTTATCTCCAAAGTCCTGGAAGTACCGTCTAAGGATTTCTTGTGTTACTGCTTGGTCTGGTCTTTCCTCTCCTTGTGTGACCCTGCTTTCCTGGTTCTCCATGCTCCCTTCTGCTTCGGACTGGGATTCAGTGTCCTTCCTCCATAGTTTTTGGATGGGGCCCTCCTGTGTTTTTTGTCCCTTTTAAAGCTGCTTGTGGCTCTTTTCCCTTGCTTTTTGACATCCTCCTCTGGGGTTCTTTAATGCAGTGCTCTTTCCTTTGGGGCATTTTCCTTTACCCTTAGTGTCCGTGGGTCTTACTTGTATCTGCTATGCCCCTAGTATTCCAGAGTTCTAAAGGGCCTTTATGTCCTCTCTTCCCCCTCCCCCGGCTTCTTAGTGATCCTTCCCAGCTGAGGGGTCTTTAAGTTCTAGATGGGAGGGTTGTTCTCTTCACTTAGTGCCCGCTTGGCCCTGTTTCTCCCACAGTGCAGGTGCTCCTTCCCTTGTGTCCCCCTTTCTCTGTGCCTTTGGTCCACTTATCCCATGGGCTCTGGTCCCGCAGTTCCAGTCACCCCCCTCTGGGGAGGGGGATATTTCTATGTCCGGGTGCTCTCCTGATGCACCCTGCAGAGTACTCCTCTCTGAGTCCTGGTGTCACACTCACCTGGGTCTCTGCGGGAGCGATGAAGCCTTCTAGACCCCTTCCCTGCTTTCTCGGGACCACTAGCATTGGACTGCAGGCCACCAGCCAAATAGAGAGGTAAGATGCTTAGCCTACAAGGATTTGGACCCAGAGCCCCCTTTCTCCCTCCCTTGTAGTGTGCTGTGATGATAGGAGTTTGGCTCACCTTAGGGACTAATTAGGCAAACTGTCCATCCTGCACGAGGCAGGGGCGCTGTGTCTCTGGAACCCACGGATCAGTTGCTCCACTTGACGCTGGGTCTGGTTTTACTGTTCTGCCACTCACTGAGTTTCTTCACCCAGCGGATTTTGAGTGTGTTTTTGCAGGTAAGTTCGGGTTTCCAGTTGCTTCACTGGATCTGGTGCTGTTCCCAGCTCATGGATGGGGGGAGTATCTGAAGGTAAGTTTTCAGGCTCCTCTGAACGGTCCCTGAGTATTCTTAGGTCACGGCGAGTTCTGCATGCAAGTGCGCGTGAGAAAAAGAACTCAGAATGCTGCTCGGGAGTTCCCAAGAAGTTCAGGCAACTTGTGCTGAAGCTTGCGTGCGCGCTTGCACGAACGAGCCAGGAGTTGGGTATACGCTCGAGCACTTAAAGGTAATGTCTTTTTGTATTTCCTTTTCTCTTGGGTGCAGAGTCCAGGAACGTGCGTGCAGAGATTCCGGAGCGGAAAGCAGATCGAGGCAGCTGAAGTTCGAGGAGTCCAACTCGAGGGCCGGAGTGAGCTGGATCGCGGTGAGCGTGTTGCTTGAAGCTACAGATGCAACATGAAGCACGGGTCTGCCTTTGGGCGTGGCTTATATAGTCAACCACGCCCAGAGGCTAGAGCGAGCTACAGATTCACTGAAAGGCTGCCAGGGGCCATCTTGGATGTACAGGAAGTGTGGCTGAACCAATCAGATTCCTCCAAGGGGTCCGGGGCCAATTGTAATGTGTGCCTTATTGTGAGAGAGTAGAAAGGGAGTGATGGATGCCTGCAAGACATGTCTAGTTTGCCAGACCCTAATCCATCTTGCCCCTGCCTGCTCTCCAGTATATCCCCCTCAAGGCCCCTCCTAACGGTATACTTCCTGCCCCTGGTTTGGTAGGGTTATCTCGGTGGAATCTCTGTAGTAATCGAGAGGCATGGATGTTTTCACTGGGTTCCCATGACCTATCTTGGGGTGCATATCCTTTCCAGTCTATCAAATAGTACAGAGTCTTCTTTACGATTTTAGAGCCAGGATACGTTTTACTTCGTATTCGGGTTCTTCTCCTTCGACCACAATTGGTGCCTGGGGAACTTGCACCTGAGTGCCAGGGTGTACAGGTTTTAACAACGAGACGTGAAATACTGGGTGTATTCGCATGTTGGATGCTAGTGCCAGTTTCATGGCTCCAGGGTTGATTACTTTTTCGATGGTAAACGGCCCGATGTATTTGGGCTGAAATGTTCTTGGTTGTTTCAGGGCTATATATTTAGACGCCAACCACACGGAATCCCCTACTTGGTAATCTGGGGCTTTTCTCTGATGCTGGTCTTCATACCTCTTTTGTGTAGCCTTGGCTGTCTGAAAATGTATGGTTGCTTCTTGTGCTGCTTGAGTTATTTGTTCATGTAACGTTTTAACTGCGGGCATTTCAATAGCTTCCGGTGGGTCGAATACCGAGGTCCGTGGATTTTGGCCATACAGAGTATAAAAGGGGGTCAGCTGTGTAGAAACAAGGGTCGAGTTATTATAGGCATATTCTGCCATCCATAAGATTTCTGTCCAAGCTTGATCGGTCTGATGTAACAGACAGTGAAGGTACTGCTCAAGGGTCTGGTTAGTGCGTTCTGTCTGGCCACCAGTTTGGGGCTGGTTGACAATCGAATTTCAGTCCCTGCCAGAGCGCAACATTTCTTCCAGAAGTAAGACACAAATTGACTTCCCCTGTCCGAAATGATCACAGAGGGGAATCCATGTATTCTTACTATGAGCTCTACGAAGACCCATGTTAATATTGAAGCTGAAGGAATTCCCTTTAATGCTATAAAATGGGCCATTTTAGAGAAGAGGTCAACGACCACTAGTATGGTATTGTACCCAGAACTTGGAGGTAGATATGTGATGAAGTCCATCGAGATGGTATGTCAAGGTGCAGGTGGTATCATCATAGGTTGTAATAGACTGGCTGGCGGTCTGTCTGGATGTTTTGTATTGAGCACAGACCCCACAAGAGTTCACAAATTCAACATCTTCTCGCCACGTTGGACACCAGTAATTTTTCTTGACTTTCTCAAGGGTTTTAGTTATTCCCGGATGGGCTTCCAAAGGAGAGTAATGGTAAATGGCTATAATTTCCACTTGGAGAGCACGAGTTGGGAGGTACAGATGATCTTGGTGGTAAGGCAGACCATTTTGCATAATAAGCTGTTTTCCTTTTTTGCCCCAGGCCTGTTTTTGGTCCTTTGATAGGCTGTTTTTGACTTTTTGTTGGACTGCTTCCATTGATGTGGAAGATCCCCCACAAAGTTCCAGAATCTTATGGCCAGGAATGATATCTACCGGGTCAGGGGTGATGTAAGCATCATCGCCCTTGCCAATGCGAGAGAGGGCGTCTGCCTTGCCATTCTTGATCCCGGGCCGGTATGTGATCACAAAGTCGTATTCTGACAGGAAAGGGCCCAACAGAGTTGCCGGGATCACTGCGCTTTTGCAGAGCATAAATATTGTAGATTCCAGTGATCAGTTATAATGGTAATAGTGCGTTTGGCACCGAGTAAGTAGTGTCTCCATTCCGACAAGGCGTCCTTGATCACGAGCAGTTCTTTGTCAGTAACTGCGTAATTGAGTTCTGCTGGATAACATTTTCTGGACCAAAAGGCCACTGGGTGTAAACACCCCGTCTCTGGACTTTGCTGAGATAGAACAGCCCCCATGGCAACCCTGGACACGTCTGTTTCCATGACGTATGGGAGATCTGGTTGTGGGTGTTGCAGCACCAGTGCTGAGGTGAACTTTTCTTTTAAGGCTCGAAACACCTCTTCTGCTGCTAGTGTCCACTCAAATTTTCGTTTTTTGCCTAACAAAGAAGTGATCGGATGTACTAGATGTGAAAACCCAGGTATAAACCATTGATAAAAATTTGCAAAACCTAGAAAGCTTTGCACTCCCTTTACTGATGTTGGTGACAGCGACGTGATGATTGCCTCCACTTTTCTGTTGTCCATCTTAAGTCCACACAGTGATAATACAAAACCCAGAAACTCTACTTCGCTGATATGAAACGAGCACTTCTCGAGTTTGGCATATAGGTGGTTTTCCCGTAGTTTCTGAAGCACTGCTCGTACATGCGACACGTGTTCTTGCATATTAGCTGAATAAATAAGGATGTTGTCAATGTATACGACTGCACAGGCGTCCAGCAGTTCCCCGAGTACATCAATCATGAAGTGTTGGAATGCTGCTGGCGTGTTGCAAAGCCCGAAGGGCATCACCTGGTATTCAAACAGACCGTACCTGGTGCAGAAAGTAATCTTCCATTCATCGCCCTCTTTGGCGCGTACTAAATGGTAGGCACCGCAGAGATCCAATTTCGTGAAGATCTTAGCTCGTCGCAACTGGTCGAGTAGTACTGGGATTAATGGTAATAGGTACCTGTTCTTTACTGTTACTTGATTCAAGGAAAGGTAGTCGATGCATGTTCGTAGGTCACCTTCGTTCTTGGGTACAAAGAAAGGCGTCAAGGCTGCGGGGGATTTAGAGGGTCTCATGAAACCGTTTGCCAGATATTGGTCTAAATAAGTCGTCAAATGAGCGTTCTCTTTTTCGGTCAGGGTGTAAATCCGACAGCAGGGTATCTGCACTCCGGGTATCAGGTCAATTTGGCAATCATAAACCCTGTGAGGAGGCAAGGTGTTGGCTTGCTCTTTGGCAAAAACATCCTGGAATTCTTGATACTCTGTAGGTAATGTTCCTATCATACCCAAACCTGATATCACCCTGAGGGATGCTGGTAATGGATATTCTGATTCCCGGTGCTGACTGTAACAGTGGCTGCATTCCCTGAGGAAGGTCAATGTTTGTGCATGCCAATCTATACGTGGATTGTGTAGTTCCAGCCAGGATATGTCAAGTATCACCTGGTGTTACCACATCACTTACCTGGGGTAGGGGGCACACCACTTCACTTACCGGGGGTAGGGGGCGCACCTGTGGGTCCCGGCGCGCCCCATCCTGGTGCTTCTATCCCCGATACCGGCTGGGGGGACCGCGGCCTTTTGCAGCACTCAGCGCTTCCGGGTTTCCCGTGTCTCGGGATTCGCGCATGCGCGGAAGGCCGCGTTTTCGTCCTTCGCGCATGCGCGGTCCACAGAACGCTTGGGAAGCCGCAAGCTTGCTTCCCAAGCCTCGTTCTGGGCACGGCAGCACCCGGGGACAGCACGGCTTGCGTTCCAAGCCTCCCAGGTGCTGCCGGCCCTATTTAAGGGCCTGAGTCTTGAAACTCACTGCGTCTCAACACGGTTTGTTTCCGGATCGCGTTCCTTGCTCCCGCAGCCTCCTGCTGCTGCCCCTTCCTTCCTTGCTTGGTTCCTTGTTCCTTCCAGTTATTCCCTGCTGGCTCCCTGGGGGTTTGGTCCTTCTCCTCTCTGGGTTCCCCTGGTTTCCCTTGGGTTCCCTCTTAGGCTGCCTTGGGTCCAGTCCTGCCCCTCTCAGCCATAGCTTCTGGTCCTGCCTTTTGCCTGCTGCCATCTCCTGGATCTTTGCAGCTCACTGCTGTGGACTATCATCCTCTGACCTGCCCTTTTGCCTGCTGCCATCTCCTGGAGCCTTGCAGCTCACTGCTGTGGACTATCATCCTCAGACCTGCCTTTTTGCCTGCTGCCATCTCCTGGAACCCTGCAGCTCACTGCTGTGGACAATCATCCTCAGACTAGCCTTTGTCTGCTGCCTTTTCCTGGAGCCTTGCAGCTTACTGCTGTGGACAATCATCCCTGCTCTACCATTGGCCCACAGCCTTTTCCTGGAACATTGCAGCCCTCAACTGTGGACAATAATCTCCAATCTCAGCCTATTCTTGGAGTCATTTCTAAAGTATTTCATCTGCAGACAATCTACAAGACCCGCCTTCCCTGACAGTGCTTGCACTGTCCCGACGTCACGAAAATCAGGGAAGTGCGCATTCGTGGCGTTGGGAGCTGGTTCACCCCTGACCCAGTTGATTCCAGGGAGAGGGTCGCACCGGTTTCTCGCGTCACACCTTCTGCATTCATCAGTCGGACAGCCTGGCGACCTCACCACGATCAACTACCGGAAGTTCAGGTATTCAGCGCCCACGAGACGCTTTCCTTAACACCTCGAACTGGGGGGCAGCGATGAGATCAAATGAGATGCCTTCCCTATGGCCGTCTTGACAGATTAATGTGATCTCGGTGGTGCATTGGGTTACTGGGCCTGAAAGCAATTGGGTTCCGTCCACTGCCGTTACATTCTCGTTTCTTTTTCGTGCAGATTGGCAACCCTGTCCTGCCCGCGGTCTCTACGTCCATGTAATTCCCGACAGCACCGCTGTCCACAAATGCCTCAAGTGCATGCATCTTGGTTGGTTGTTACTGGTATACTAAGACCACCGGAATTGTGAATCTTTCTTGCGCTCGACAAACCGACCTCTAAGCATGCCGGGCATCGGCGTCTCCCGTCTCATCTTCTCCTTTGGTGCTGTCCATGGCTCCTACCGCCTTTCGTGGAGGCTTTGCGGGGCAATTTCGAAGGAAGTGACCTGATTGGCCGCAATACAAACATAGTTGTTCCTGGCACCTTCGTTTGAGTTCTGTTTTTGTGAGAGGGCCGCAGAGCACCCCCAATTGCATGGGTTCTGGATGCAATTCCGCGTGTTGCCGGGTTGAGTTCTCCTTAGGTCGCACGTAAATTGTCCGACCTTCCGTACGGGCCCGGACGGCCTTGCAGTTTTGTAGGCGATGGTCTAATTGCATAGCTAAAGCTATATACTGCACACAGTCGTCCGGAGGATTAGCTACTTGGGCAAGGACATCCTTTAATTCACCTCGTAAACCCCGGTAAAACAACTTGATGCGTTTTTCTTTTGGCCAGTTTGATTCAGCAATCAGGTGGTTGAAGGTGGCTACATAAGCTATACGTTCTTGGTTACCCTCCCGAAGGGACAGTAGTTCCTCATTAAGTACTTGACCCTGTGTGCGGCGGGCAAAGAGCTTCTCTAACTTGCGTTGGAAACCAGCATAGTTTCGTAGTAAGGGGTCGTCTCTACTGACCAACGGAACTGACCAATCTGCTGCATGACCCCTTAAATAGGAGAGCACAAAAGCTACTCTCGACTGGTCTGTAGGGAACAGTCCGGGCTTACACAAAAAGTGTAAGCGGCACTGATTCATGAAGGTTCCAAACCTTCTTGGATCTCCTGTGAACTGCTCTGGGGGGGCCAAGGGTACATTCCCTGGGAAGACTACTTGTATGGGCGTCGCCGATGAAGGTGTTTGGCTCGGACCTTGGGGAACCCCACCTGGAAGAGGGGACAAACCTGCCTGAGTCTGCAGTAACTGCCTTGCCAACTCCTCGTCTTGTCTCCGTTTACCACTAGCTCCCGCCTCAATGAGTTGGTCTCTGAGTGGGCCGCATGTGCTTCAGCCCGCAACTCCCCTAACAACAGTGCTAACTGGTCAACCTCAGAAGTCTCCATCGCTCAGGCAGAGTGTTTCAGAATGGCTTTGTGTTCTGTCACACTCACCTGGTTCTCTGCTGGAGCGATGAAGCCTTCTAGACCCCTTCCCTGCTTTCTCAGGACCACTAGCGTTGGACTGCAGGCCACCTGCCAAATAGAGAGGTAAGATGCTTAGCCTACCAGGATTTGGACCCAGAGCCCCCTTTCTCCCTCCCCTTGTAGTGTGCTGTGATGGTGTGATGATAGGAGTTTGACTCAGTGTCTCTGGAACCCACGGATCAGTTGCTCCACTTGACCCTGGGTCTGGTTTCACTGTTCTGCCACTCACTGGGTTTCTTCACCCAGCGGATTTTGAGTGTGTTTTTGCAGATAAGTTCGGGTTTCCAGTTGCTTCACTGGATCTGGTGATGTTCTCAGCTCGTGGATGGGTGAGTATCTGAAGGTACGTTTTCAGTCTCCTCTGATCGGTCTCTGCGTATTCTTAGGTCACGGCGAGTTCTGCATGCCAGTGCGCGCGAGAAAAAAGTTGCTGATGCAAATCTAACCCTTATTCTCCCTCCACAGGTTTCTTCTGAAGAGTTTGCTGAGAGAGGAAGTTTGCAAGAACTCAGAATGCTGCTCGGGAGTTCCCAAGAAGTTCAGGCAAGTTGTGCTGAAGCTTGCGTGCATGCTTGCAAGAACGAGCCAGGAGTTGGGTATACGCGCAAGCACTTACAGGTAATGTCTTTTTGTATTTCCTTTTCTCTTAGGTGCAGAGTCCAGGAACGTGCATGCAGAGATTCCGTAGCAGAAAGCAGATCGAGGCAGCTGAAGTTCGAGGAGTCCAACTCGAGGGCCGGAGTGAGCTGGATCGCGATGAGTGTGTTGCTTGAAGCTGCAGATGGAACACGAAGCACGGGTCTGCCTTTGGGCATGGCATATATAGCCAACCACGCCCAGAGGCTAGAGCGAGCTACAGATGCACTGAAAGGCTGCCAGGGGCCATCTTGGATGTACAGGAAGTGTGGCTGAACCAATCCGATTCCTTCAAGGGGGCCAGGGCCAATTGTAATGTTTGTCTTATTGTGAGAGAGTGGAAAAGGAGTGATGGATGCCAGCAAGGCATGTCTAGTTTGCCAGGCCCTAACCCATCTTGCCCCTGCCTGCTCTCCAGTATATATGACACCTGGGCTGTGTTCCCTGGCTTACACTGTGTGTGCTCTGGTGGACTGCGAGGGGTGGTGGGGGGTGGGGCATTGGGGCCTGTGTTTCTCCTTGCCTTTGGTGTCCGGTCTCCTCTTCATGACTCTGGCTCTGCTGGGTTTCCCGACCCTAATCCACCACTGTCTCCCAGGGCTCCTCTTCTCCTCTCCAGGTCAGCGGGGCTTCAAGGCTCTTTCTTTCCTCTCCGAGACAGCTGGGCTTCCCGACCCGCACCGCTCACCCAATCACTGGCTTCTCTTTCCTCCTCCACTTTATACGTCATGTCTTCCCCCGTCTCGTTGGCGGAATGCCTTGCGGACGGGTTGGTGCACTCCGTAGTTCCTCTCGCTCTGGGATGAGCTCAGGCAGCCTCCTCTGCCAAAGGGGCTCTTTTCTGCACCTACGTCTCCGGGCCTTCGATTCTCTCCTCCTAGGGGTTTGGGCTGGTGCTGCTTCGGTTTCGTCCTCAGCTCGGCGGTCCCTCAGTCCTTTACCTGCACTGTGCGCCCTTTTTGCCACGGGCCCCAGTCCGCTACGTTTTCCGTTTATTTTTCTTTATTTCTGTCTTCAACTGGCTTTCCCTCCACCACGTTGGGGGTAGCTGCTTCCGTGCCCAGGGAGGGGTCACGTGAGTAACTTTCCTGCTTGTGGCAGTCGGGAGAGCATCTTTCACAGTGCTCTCCCTTTGGCAGCCATCTTGGAATCCCCGTGGGCCATGACCTTTAACACATATGATCTTACCTGTTTGAATTATAAATATGGTCGCGCTGAGCCCCCCCTATATACATGGACCAATGGGACAAGCTTTTCTTGCCTTTGTTATGTATTCCTGGATGGAAACTATTGGAATAACTGTGGGACACTTATGGTCACACATAATACTCCTAGTGACCATGCCTTACTATCTTGGTCTAAGAAGCTACCATCCATACGTAAAATTAACTTTGTAAATGATCACGTATCCTTGAACAGCCAATGTAATCGTATTATTTGGAGTAGTAGAAATGTTACCAAGATTAGTACTTTCATTACCATGAAAGGAAATACGTGTTTAGCTATGAACGGCTGGGCTCTCTCTAGCCTGATGTTATTACTAAGAAAATTACTAGAATTACAGTCTGGTGATCGGAAATTCCCTAAAAACAGCACAAATTGCTTCGACACATTAATACATCAGGCTAAGAAAACCCTGAGAAAAAAACATACTAGGATCAAAAAATATCTTCTTTTTTCTTGGCGGGAAAACATATGCTTGAAGGCCCATGCCAATACTCAATCCAAAAACTGTCTCAAAGCCCACACATTCTCTACCACAAATGCAAACTGGTAGTTCCTCTTTGAACTATTAAAAAGCAATGATGAAAAAAAGTTCTGGGCCAGGGCTAGGAGATTCATAAATACAAAATCTAATCTAGAGTTGAACCCAATAGGCAAAATTGACTGGATTATGGCTATTGGGGAACTCTACTTTGTCCCAGATTGCTATAATAAGTAGAATTCAGTTATTTGCCCACTTTTCAGTTTCTAGAGGGTTTTGAGCAAGATGACATTGCTCTGATTATCTAAGCACTTAGTAATTCATGAGCACCTGGGCCTGATACTTTTGCTAATGCGGTTTTAAAGGAAAATCCCCTATTTTGGGCACACGTGCTAGAGCAATTATTTCAGAAAATATTAACAGTCAGTTTAATTCCCAGTATTTGGCAGAGTTAAATCCGGATTCCTGTGACCAAGCCAACACCCTAAATTATAGGCTGCAGGAAATGCTTGATATCAGTCAAAGAATATTCTCTACCATATTGTTAAAAAAACTGACAAAATGGGCGATGGATGCAGGATTATTATCTCTGTTTCAAACTGGTTTCCGTAACGGGCACAGTACTCTCCATACCATCAGTGCCCTCCAGTTTATCATTGCTGCATCCAAAGGTAGGTTGAATGATGGATTATACCTATGGTTCATCGACTTTAGGAAAGCTTTTGATACTGTATCTAGAACGCTGCTATGGGCTAAATTGAGAAATTGGGTTATTGATCTGTCTCTATTGTACTTTCTTATCACTCTTTACACTGATATCACCGTAATTGTACATATGTACAAGGAGAGTGCGATTACATCTGAAATATCCACCAATGCAGGAGTAAAGCAATGCTGCATTGTGGCCCCTCTTCTCTATAATCTATAGGTTAGTGACATTGATCTTGCCATCAAGACAGCCTGTAATTTTCCACCCCATTTGGAAAGACACCTATCCCTTGGATAGGATATGCCAATGACACAATTTTAATAGATCACACCCGGATCGGTTTGCAATGATCTTTAGAAGCACTATCTGTATATGCTTGTGAAAATAATCTTGAAGTTAATGTCTCGTAAACCAAAGTTTTAATTATTGGTGGTAAATCTAAGAAAACCTGCTTCCACTGGTCAACTGATAATGTCTCTCTTGAAGTGGTGGATATGTACATTTACCTAGGATTCCTGATTTGTGACTCTGCCACCCAAGATTTCCACGGCAACCATGTCTGATATAAAATACTGAAGAAATGGTATTGATTAAAGCGTTTTGTACATAAAATGGGAGGGAACAACATTGAGGGCCTCATTTCTATCTACAGTAAAATCATACTTCCGGGAATATTGTATGGACTGGCTGCGCTCTCCATAAATAGGCTGACTTGGATTGATAAATTGGAGGGTAAAATATTGCGATCTACTCTGGGAGTCCCCTACTCTGTGCCTGTTGAGGCTCTACGAGCTAGGTGTTCCGTCTATACCTTCACTATGGCTTGTACAAGTCATCGTCCTACCCTACAACGTTGAAACCTCTTCTTTATTTGTATTCTTCCCCCCCACTATCTAATACCTGGCTTAGCTATATGGCAGAACAGTAGGCCCACAAAAGCAAAAACAAGTTTTTAGTGCAATTACAGAAAACAGTAACACATCTAAAGCACCTCAATTTATCCTTTGAAGATCTGATATCAAATCCTAATAGGACTTCTATTTAAAACAAAATATGGAGAAATTGACATGAGTAACAATATAGATAGTCTGACTAAATTGAAATTATATGCTGAATACAGCAAACAGGGATTTCGATATGATATGATATGATAGTTTATTTATATAGCGTCTATACACAATGTGTTCCAAAGCGCTTCAAGGAGGGAGGGGACATAGGAAAATACAGTTACATTCAGCAAAAGTCCTTGAAACAATACAGAATGTGAAAATAACTATCATAATAGGCCTGTCGACATTTCTGATAGTGCAAGTGCATAGAACAAGTAAGGCAAAAGGTGATGGAAAGGAAGGAAAACAGAGCAAGCAGTAACATTACTAAGTCTGACAACAATTTACGCAGTGCAGGTGGTAACAAGAGGCGGGGTGGGAGGGGGGGGCAAGTGGACGGAGGGGGGAAGGAGAACAAGACACGCTACTGAGCAAAAAGTCAGTGACAAATTGAAAAGTAGGGGAGGGGGGAGGGGGAGAACAAAAAAGGGGGGGACAGACAAGCTGCTATCAAGAGTCACGGAACAGATGATAGGAGTAAGTGCTAGGAGGCGAAAGTCTAAGAGGGGGGAGAAAAGGAGGGGGGAGTAGGAGGGAAGTTGAAGAGGATGGAAATGAGGAGGGGGGGTGGAGGGCAGAGGAAGGGGTGGCAAGCAGGGTGAGGGCACACAGATACTCACGGGGGGGCAAACAGAATCACAGGGGGGGCAAACAGACACTCACGGGGGGCAGAGGGCGCACACAGATACTCACGGGGGGCAGGGGGGGCAGGGGGGAACACAGATACACACGGGGGCAGGGGGGCACACAGATAGTCACGGGGGGCAGGGGGGCACATAGATACTCACTGAGGGCAGGGGGGCACGCAGATACTAACGGGGGCAGGGGGGCAGGAGGGGCACATAGATACTCACGGGGGCAGGGGGGCACACATACTCACGGGGGGCAGGGGGGGCAGGAGGGGCACAAAGATACTCACGGGGGGCAGGGGGGCACACAGATACTCACGGGGGGCAGGGGGGGCAGGAGGGGCACATAGATACTCACGGGGGGCAGGAGGGGGGCACACAGATACTCACAGGGGGCAGTGGGGGCAGGAGGGGCACATAGATACTCACAGGGGGCAGGGGGGCACACAGATACTCACGGGGGCAGGGGGGCAGGAGGGGCACAAAGATACTCACGGGGGGCAGGAGGGGGGCACACAGATACTCACGGGGGGCGGAGGGGGGGGCAGGAGGGGCACATAGATACTCACAGGGGGCAGGGGGGCACACAGATACTCACGGGGGGAGGAGGGGCACACAGATACTCACAGGGGGCAGGAGGGGCACAGAGATACTCACGGGGGCAGGAGGGGGCACACAGATACTCACGGGGGGGCAGGAGGGGCACATAGATACTCACGGGGGGCAGGGGGGCACACAGATACTCACAGGGGGTAGGGGGGCACGCAGATACTAACAGGGGGCAGGGGGGGCAGGAGGGGCACATAGATACTCACGGGGGCAGGGGGGCACACAGATACTCACGGGGGGCAGGGGGGGCAGGAGGGGCACAAAGATACTCACGGGGGCAGGGGGGCACACATATACTCACAGGGGGCAGGGGGGGCAGGAGGGGCACATAGATACTCATGGGGGCAGGGGGGCACACAGATACTCACGGGAGCAGGGGGGCAGGAGGGGCACAAAGATACTCACGGGGGGCACACAGATACGGGGGGCAGGGGGGGCAGGAGGGGCACATAGATACTCACGGGGGCAGGAGGGGGGCACACAGATACTCACAGGGGGCAGTGGGGGCAGGAGGGGCACATAGATTCTCACGGGGGGCAGGGGGGCACACAGATACTCACGGGGGGCAGGGGGGCAGGAGGGGCACAAAGATACTCACGGGGGGCAGGAGGGGGGCACACAGATACTCACAGGGGGCAGGGGGGGCAGGAGGGGCACATAGATACTCACGGGGGCAGGGGGGCACACAGATACTCACGGGGGAGGAGGGGCACACAGATACTCACGGGGGCAGGGGGGACAGGGGGGGCACATAGATACTCATGGGGGGCTGGAGGGGGGCACACAGATACTCACGGGGGACAGGGGGGCAGGAGGGGCACAGAGATACTCACGGGGGGCAGGAGGGGGCACACAGATACTCACGGGGGCAGGGGAGGCAGGAGGGGCACATAGATACTCACGGGGGGGCAGGGGGGCACACAGATACTCACGGGGGGCAGGGGGGGCAGGAGGGGCACAAAGAATCTCACGGGGGGCAGGGGGGGCACACAGATACTCACGGGGGGTAGGGGGGGCAGGAGGGGCACAGAGATACTCACGGGGGGGCAGGAGGGGCACACAGATACTCACGGGGGGCAGGGGGGGCAGGAGGGGCACATAGATACTCACCGGGGGCAGGAGGGGGGCACACAGATACTCACAGGGGGCAGGGGGGCAGGAGGGGCACACAGATATTCACGGGGGCAGGAGGGGCACAGAGATACTCACGGGGGGGCAGGGGGGCACACAGATACTCACGGGGGTGGACTAACACTCACATGGGGCCGGCGATCCGGCGTACCGCGGTGGACAGCGGTAGACAGGGGCCTTAGGATCGGGCCTTTGGGGGAGGGCCAGCCAAGCCTGCCGGCCTCCTCATTGGCCAAGATGTAGAGGGCCATGGCCAATCCTGGGCCCCATGCACACACCAGCCCTGGCACTCCGGTGCATAGCAGGCGCACACAGCCATCTGGAAATGGCAAGTAAGCGAGAAAACGAAATAGCGCACACCCAAACGGTGACAAAGCGGAGCGTTAACAGGCTCCAAAAGTAGCACAAAGACAAATGTTGCTGAGCATCAGGTCCATTACTACAATTGTGTACCTTCATTTCGTTTTTCTGCACAGGGCGTGTGCCACTCGCCGAGGACCAGGGGATGCATGCCTGCAGCATGGAGGTGCACCCAGTGCACTGCGAGGCATCAGATGGTAGGAGGGAGAAAGGAGCAGCAGCCGCTCCGGCGGTCGTTGCAAGAGAAAGAGAGTATAATCTCCCATGCATGCACCTAACTAAATTATATCCAACACAAATAAGAAGATTTATTATCTACTTCCTGCTAAAAATACTGCCTACTTTTGAACACACCGGGCGGTGGGTGAGTTTGCCTCGAAATGAGAGGATCTGTTGGCTATGTAACATGACTTTTCAGTCTGCTCGCTATCTTCTTAAGCAGTGTATGAAATTGAAATCTCAACATCTTAAGTTATTCCAATTTTGTCATCAATTATGAATCTATGAGAGGCGATCAGTTTTGGAGCACCATATACAGGGCCGAGTCCATAGTGATTACTACGGCCGCATTCCATGTCCAGAAGGAAACTCTCCTTTTGAGAATACACAGTGGGATTGGTTCTTCTTCACCACTTATATTAACCTGATTGATTAATTCTAGTGATAGTAATGATTCATTCATGCGTTTTATCTGATTAATGCATAGTATTGAGTCAATTGAATGGCCTAATCTAAATGTAATCTTATGGTTTTTATAATATTTATACTCATGTGTATATATTAAGTATAAATATATGTGTAAAAGGTTTGTCTATAACCAAAAGAATCACATAAAAACAAATGCCATTATTGATATTTTATTTGTATCGCGCTCGCACACAAGTATTTCAGAGCGCGACGAGGCAAGGGAGGGGAACAAGGTAGAACAAAACAATGATCTTACTAGGCCCGGTGACATTCAGAATGTGCAAGTGCATTGGAAAGGTAAAGGGGAAAGTGCATGGGAGGGGGGGAGAAGTGGAAAGTGCTGAGCGAAGGAATAAATACATTAAATAAAAAACAAAAAGTGGTAGTACATCCAGCAAGTGGCAAGTGCTGGGTTTAAGGCAACAGACACGGTGCGTCTGATAAGTGCAGAATAGAGGGGCGGGGGGGCTGTAGGATTACAGATACAGACCCCAGTGCAAGGGATTGCCAGGAGGCAGTGCGGGTGGGTGGCAGGGTGAGCAGGTACCTGGGCCCGAATGTCAGAGGGTAACCAGGTGCAGGATGCTGAGGCAGAACAGATCAGCAGGGGAGAGGAGGAACCAAGGCAGAAGCAAAGAGGAAGGTTTTGAGGTGCTTCCGGAACCAGAGATGGTTCTCCTCAAGTTTCAGAGTGGCAGAGAGGCTGTTCCAGAGGGAGGCCCCACCCGAAGAAAGATATGTACTCCTAGCTCATTTCTTTGAAAAACAATTGACCCTGAGGGAGTTGGAGGTGGAGGAGCGAAGAGCTCGGGAGGGAAGGTATTTACGGAGAGACAGCTGAAGGTATTTTGGACCAAGGTCCCAGAAAGCCTTGTGGACAATGCAAAGGGTCTTGAATTTAATCCTTGCAGCCACTGGGAGCCAGTGGAGGGATTTCAGGGCTGGAGAGATAGGATCCCAGGGCTTGAGGCCAAGGACAAGTCTTGCAGTGCTGTTCTGGATAAGTTGCAAAGGGCGTAGAGTAAAAGCAGGTAGATTTAGAAAGAGCTTCTTGCAATAATCCAACCTAGAGAGAACCAGGACTCGAGACACAGTGAGCTTCCGGGGGAAGGAGAGGAAAGGCAGAATACCTCTGAGGAGGTGCAGTAGGAAGTTGGATTTTTTAGAGACATCAGAGATGTGGGCAGAGAAGGAAAGCATGGAGTCAAAGATGACCCTGAGGTTCTTAGCCTCGGAGGTGGGGGTAGGAGGAAGGCCAAGAGATGCCGGCCAGAGAGTGACAGGAAAGGAAGATGAAGGTGTGCCGATGAGGAGGATCTCCATCTTGCTGGCGTTCAGGCATAGATCGTTGCCGGCACACCAATCCTGAATGGCATATAGGCAATCAGAGATGAGAGAAGGAGAAGAGGTGGCAGAGGAAAGCCTGAAAATGAGTGATGGAGATCGGGCGATAGTTAGCCGGGAAAGAAGGGTCAGCTGTGGGTTTCTTGAGATGAGGGTGCACAAGAGAGTGCTTCAGAGGGGAGGGGAAGGCTCCTGAGGCAAAAGAAGAGGTTGCAGAAATCGGCCAGGGGAGGAGCGAGGGTGTCAATGTGATCCTTGATGGTTTTGGAAGAACAGGAAGACCCTGTTTTGATGAAACTTTCATAGATCTGACTTGTCTAGAGACCTTTTCAAGGGAGAAAAGAGGAAAGGAAGAGAAAGAGAGCGGGCGGGGGTGGCTGTAGGAGGGCCAGAGTTCACAGAAGGAGAGGGGAGAAGTGGGGAAGGGAACGAGAGGGTGGACATGATGTCCTGGGTTTCTGAGATGAAATGAGAGGCAAGGGCCATGCAAAGGGCCTGGGAGGCGACAGGAGCGGTAGAAACAGCAGTTGGGTTGGCCAGCTCGTTGCAGATTTTAAAGAGTTTGGCCGAGTTGTTAGATGTTGCAGAGACACAGGTTTGGATGTGGGCTTTCTTCTTAGTGCGGACAGAGAGTCGGTATTGCCTTTGGAGCAGGCGGCAGGGCAGTTTGTCAGAGGATGAGCAAGAAGCCATCCATTTAATCTCAGCCACCCTACACTTACGTTTAAGTGTAGCTAGGTCGGAGTTGAACCAAGAATTGCACTTGGCTTTGGGCTTCAAAAGGATCCTCATGACAGGGGCAAGAGCATCAAGAGTATCAGAGATTGAAGAGTAGAGCATAGACAGGGCTGTATCAGGATGTGAGTCAGCCAGAGGCTCAGGGGGGGGGAGAGAAGGCGGTGGCGAAACACTCAACTGACACACGCTTCATGGGCCGGATGTCCGAGAAGGTAGGTGGCAGTGTTGTGGTTGGCTTGGCCTGGGGGAAGTGAGGGAGAGACGAGAGGAGAGGAGGGAGTGATCACTCCAGGAGAGAGGTGTGGTCAGAGGGATGGAGAGGGGAAGGTCAGAGGAGATGAAGACATTAAGTGTGTACCCTGCAGAGTGAGCCGGGCCAGAGGGGAGGATAGAAAGGGAGAGGGAACCACAGAGGTCATGGAAGAGTACAGAGGAGGAACAAGGAGAGTCTAGATGGATATTGAGGTCACCAAGAAGGAGGAGTTGAGTGGTTGAGGCCAGGAGGGAGGAGGAGAGTTTCACCCACTCAGAGAGAAATTAGGTGATCTGACCAGGAGGCCGGTAGATAGTAGCCACGGTAAGAGAGTGGCTAGGAGAGAGAAAAAGCCTGCAGACAAGGCATTCGAAAGAGGAGTATGTCTGCGTGGGAATGAAAGAGGCAGGAATCCACTCAGGAAAGATCAGAGCTACACCCTTCTGGGCCTGGTGGATCTGGGTGCAGAGAGGATCTTGTAGCCTTCAGGAAGGAGATTGCCAAAGCTTGTGACAGAGCTGGCCATGAACCATGTCTCGGTGAGACCGGTGAGACCGGTCTCAATGATGAGACTGGTGAGACAGAGGACATTATGCATTTAATTTGCGGTACACTAATTTGGGAAAAGATAAACTAC
This sequence comes from Ambystoma mexicanum, assembly GCF_040938575.1. Taxonomy (NCBI): domain Eukaryota; kingdom Metazoa; phylum Chordata; class Amphibia; order Caudata; family Ambystomatidae; genus Ambystoma; species Ambystoma mexicanum. Next base: position 1,450,805,272 of record NC_090923.1, on the reverse strand, counting down.
AAGTCCCAGAATGCAAACAGCTATTGAATGAACAGCCAGGGCTGGATGGGAGGTGTTACACATTACGTACCAGTTTTCAGTACTAGTTTTAATGGAATTTAAGGACTTTGTTGGAGCCTGTCTGGGCCTCACTTTTCATCTGTACCTACGGCTGGCATCTTGTGCTCCTTAGCCCGGTCCCCGCATTGAGCTGCAGGGCTTTACCATCCTGCAAGGACTTTCCAACATGGCTGCAGAACACTGCCTGCAGGCTCTTCCTTCGTCACCTGGAAGATCGCCTGATTGGGCAGCCTATACAATATCCTGCTGCTGGTCCGTTACGTACCAATTTTCAGTACTAGCTTTAATGGAATTTAAGGACTTTGTTGGAACCTGCCTGGGCCTCACTTTTCATCTGTACCTGCGGCTGGCATCTTGTGCTCCTGTGCCCGGTGCCCTCATTGAACGGCAGTGCTTTACCATTCAGCGAGGCCTCTCCAACATGGCCGCCAAGCACTGCCTGCAGGCTCTTCCTTCCTTTGTCAACCGGAAGTTCACCTGATTGGGCAGCCTACACAATATCCTGCTGCCGGTCCTGGGAGGCCGCTGGCGACGCCAGCCCCATGTAAGGACCCCATTTAAGGACTTTGTTGGAACCTGTCTGGGTTCACTTTTCTTTTGCACCTGGGGCTGGCATCTTGGGCTCCTGAGCCAGGTGCCTGCATTGAGCTGCCGTGCTTTACCATCTGGCAAGGCCTTTCCAACATGGCTGCGGAGCACTGCCTGCAGGTTCTTCCTTCCTTTGTCACCTGGACAATCACCTGATTGGGCAGTCTAAACAATATCCTGCTGCCGGTCCTTGGAACCTGCTGGCAACACCGGCCCCCATCTAAGGACCCCATTTAAGGACTTTGCTGGAACCAGTCTGGGCCTCACTTTTCATCTGCACCTGGGGCTGGCATCTTGTGGTCCTGAGCGTGGTCCCCGCATTGAGCTGCAGGGCTTTACCATCCGGTGAGTCCTTTCCAACATGGCTGCGGAGCACTGCCTGCAGGTTCTTTCTTCCTTTGTCACCTGGAAGATCACCTGATTGGGCAGTCTATATAATATCCTGCTGCCGGTCCTGGGAGCCGGCTGGCGACACCGGCCTTCATCTAAGGACCCCATTTAAGGGCTTTGTTTCAACCTGTCTGAGTCTCTCTTTTCATTTGCACCTGCGGCTGACATCTTGTGCTAATGTGCCTGGTGCCCGCATTGAGCTGCAGTGCTTTACTGTAAAGGAGCGGCATGGGTACTCTTAGCAGTCACCCTGACTACCAGCAAGAGGGTACTTGGGCCCAACAAGATTCCTGCCACAAGAACGGAAGACTCAACCATAGGCCAAAGTTTACTTTCTTTATTACAAATAAAAAATGACAGGGATCACACTAGAACAGCATAGCAGTCCACAGGTTCTCGTTCTCCAAACGTGTGTCACACCGTTTTAACCATAAGTGACATCACAAAAACAAGTCCGATCCCCCAACACCTATCAGGGATGGGGATTGGCCAGTTTAGGAAAATTATATGTATAATATTCATGTGTTAGTTTGGTTATTGGAGCACCATATCTCGTGGCTCCCACTAGGACTACCTATACATGTAACAAATACGAAGTTGCAGGTTAGCAGAGAAACTACTGGCCAACATATTGTGCCTTAAGTTGAGAGGTAGCTAAGGATTGGACAAACTTGTGTCTCCCCAGCCTTTGGACCTTGGCCAACTACCAGGCTGAGTGAAACTATTCAAGGAGATGGGAACAATCAAGAAGGTGCTGTGTGTTCCAATCATGTTGCCATCTCTGATCGCCTAAGCCCCGGGTGCGTACATCCAGCTTTGTACCTGTATAATAACTGTATCTATCCACCTCTGGTTTGATGGGAACAGCTTTCCTCCATCTACCTTAAATGAATAGGCACTGTCGTAGTCTTCTAGGTCACCTGTGTAGGGACCACGAAATGGAGCTCTCCTGCTTGTCTTTATGAGGAGTTTAGCTATATTCCTTGCAGGTGTCTTATCGCCTTGGTAAACTGAAAACTTTCTGTCTCTGCTTGTCCTTGGCTAGATTGTGCATTGTGTCTGTGCTGGAAGCTCTGTCTGTCTGCCTTTAGCTTAATCAGGCTGTCCGCCTCTCCATGTGTTCGAAAAACCGCCTTGCCTTTCTGATTCACTCCAATGCACCTACGGCTTCCATCTTGTTCTTATGGCCTTTCATGTTAGTCGCAGTTAAGCATGTGCACGCTAGATATATGTATTGGCATCTTGCGGTTTCCTGCTTAGCAAAGGATACATGTGTGTTTGTCAGTCCTCTATCTACGTGAGTCACAAGCATTTGTTTTGTGTCCAGCAGTAATAAACTAATGAGTATTCATGTAGCTTCAGGGATGGATGCCGATATATTTCATGTCTAAAAGCACCTACGTCGTGATGTCAGTGGCGACATCATCAGCCTTTCGAGATTATAGTCGGTCAACTTGGGGGTCACGAGGGTTACACTTGGACCTCTGTCTTCATTCCCCACTCTGCCCGACAAGTCAACCACACGTCTGAGATGTCCATTGTACTTTGTATGGTCGTCCAAACTTCAGGTCAAATAACTACAATCTCCACTAGGGTTGCACCATACCCATTTTATCCAATAGTCAAGTGTGTTGAAGGGAAACTCAAACACTGTTCCTGACTGGAACAGAGAACACTGCGTCAGCTGTGATTTCAGCGCATTGTGCGTCTTTGTTTCTTCGTCCTCTTCTTTCTAAGTTCAGTAATATTTTCATCCCTATAGTCTTTTTAGTAGTCTTCCTGCATTGTGAGATTGCTACCCTGTTGACACAGAAGGCGAATAACACCAGTATCAATGCTGCTATCAGCACCTTCAATCCGTTGGCCACCCATGATGGTATCCAGGAAAAGATGAATGACAACTAGTTGTCCTTGCCTACAGCATTTGTCTCTGCCTCCATTTTATTGTGCAGGTTTGACAATTGAGTGCTAGCTTCTGTCAGGGTCGCATTTTCTGCATTGTGGGCGGGTGTGAATGTGCAGCAAGAAGGCCCAATCTTCGTGCAAACGCTGCCTTTCATAGCCGTGAGATGATCTAGAACATATCGATTCTGTAGGGCCATTAACCTGACAGCTCTCAATTATTCTTTGAAGGCGTTGAACCCCTTAACTGTCAAGTTTATCATCTGCATCAGCTCCCATTGTGTGATCTGGAGCCATTTGGCATTCACATTCACTTGATTTGCCAGAACGATGGATGCAAAGAACCTCTCAATCCTGCTGAACAGCCTACGTTCTGGTCGTATGGCATCCAGTCCATCTTTCATCTTTGATGATGCATAGTTCCCTCTCTTCACTCTTGCCAGCTCTAGAAATCTCTTCTTCTGTTGCTGAATATCCATCTTAGGGAACCTATCTACTTGTATGTCCTTCCAGGGTACTACTAATACTGGTGTGTTTAGCTGCATGCGAGAGCATATCCCTCCCCAGTTTGGTGGTAGTTGCACATATGCCTTTGACCCGCAGGCCCAGTAGTGGTCCATTTATACTAAAGTGACGACCTTCATGCCTGGTTTCGTCGATATTTGCTTGCATCCTTTATTCTCCCTGACTTTCACTGGACCATCATTCTAGAAACACACTCTCAAGTGGTAGAATTGGCATAGGATCTGCTTCATTCTCTACCCATGTGAGCAATTTTGCACTTGCTTCCCATTCCTTGAGGCAGTTGTTTTCCTTTTGTACCACTTCTACTTTGCTTCCAACCATTCCCTCTTTCCACCCCTCAGCTATGTAGATTTGTCCATATGCTCATAGCTGCAGTCTTTCCCAGCATCCTGGCATTCCTCCTTTTTCCTTTTGTCCTGTCTTGGGACATTGTAATTCCTTTTATGTCACTATTTTGGCTTCTTCTTTGTGTGGGTCATCAGAAATGTACTCTATTGTCTTGTCAGTGCCCCAGTAGTCATCTATCATAGGTGAGTCTTGATGTAACTTGGAACGTCTACCGCGGCATCTATCTTACTGTAGCCCATCTCCCTTGAAATCGGTCTCTAGTGGTGCAGAGTGACATTGCATGAGGCATTGTGCTCTGATGGTTGGAATATCAGTTGCTAGGAATGTTCTGGATGTACTCATTGCATAGGGGATGAGAGAGCACACATAACAGCTCTCCATAGTTTCTTTCCCCACCTTGGTCATGTGCTCGTACCACATGTGGTTGGAGATATGGGCCTATTCAATTAGATACACATTTACCTGGTCAAGGTCTACGTCTACACTGCGTTTAAGTCTTTTTACTTCTTTGGCAGCATTTTTCATTGCCCAGATAGGCTTCTGTAAAGGCATGGATGGATGTTGGGTTAGTAGGGGCCGAAGAATGTGCATGCAAAAATAGAATCCTTCATTGTGCAAAGAGGGTAAAGTAGTAGGGACAACAGAAGGCCCAAAACATCAATACAGCAGTTTGAATTACAGTTCTCATTATGTTCTTCCTTTTGTAATACCAGATGCCCTCTGTGTTGTTCTGAAAATCCTTTGCAATCGCAATGTCACTTGGCCTAGTAAGTTTATTTTCTCTGTCTTCCCTCTGTTACCCTCCCTTACCTCGTCACACCTTGAAACACTTGTGTATAGGCACGTTATAAATGCCATATCATATCATATCATATCATAAGAATCACCTGAAAAGCCTCAGAAACACGTTATCGTTTTAGGGTGTTAATTAAGCTCTCAGTCTAAAATACTGGGTGAGTGCTGCAAAAAACAATCGCTCCCACACCAATCAGACTCTAGCACTACTTAGTAATTTGATGACGAATGGGTCCCTGTGGGTCAGACATGGGTAGGTTTGTGCCATGTAAAGCAGAAAAGCATGAACAAACTATCTGGGCGGGATCAAACGTTCAGTCTCAATTTCAATAATAAATCTAATAAAGTGCTCCTCAAAGGTTGTGTGCAGGTACGGAATCATGTATTTTAAGCAGTCCTTTTACTTTCATGATGAATACCTAGTGTGAGAAAAGATAGTGTACCTAATCTAATTCTGCATTTTGTCCTTTCCTAGCAGTAGTCATCGACTGAGTCAATCTTCGTTGCGGTGCTACTCCTTTGTCTTGCTCTTCTTCGTGCATCAAATCGTCTTCGTTCTGGCGGGAGAAGGTCTCACCTTGGCAGGGTTTGATGTCTCCATTGTAATTCCAGGCTTTTTGTCACTAAACTTTACAGTGCGATCAGTGGCCTGCTCTATAAAATAGGGTCCCTCAAATATTGGTTTAAACCAATGCCTGACAAAAGTTTGCAGCAAACAGAGTCCCCTGGATAAAGAAGTGGTTGCTTTAGTAGTTGGGAGTTTGTTTCTGGTGTGTTGTCTTCCTCAATCTTCTTCGACCTCTCCCACCGGGATTGAAGCTGTTGAGAGATAAGATGCACTAGCCATCATCGAAGCAATGTAATCATGCATCTCATCTCCGAAGACAAAAGCAGAACCGTGAGCGTCTGTCAGTGCTCTAGTGGGAGAAGCAAATGGGAGTCACATACGTTGCACTGTCACCACCTCATGAGGGGTTAAGTGGTGGTTGGATCTAGGCTGATTGCACAACGCGAACAAAGCTATGGGCAGGCAATGAAGCCATCCCTTTTCTTTTTCAATGTGGCTTTAATTTTAGCCGTTTTCTTCTTTAGAAGGCCATTGAGGCGTTCGCATATTTCATTTGCTTGCGGATGATAAGCACAGGAAAACTTGTGCTTGATCCCCAGTAGAGCTGTTATATGCTCAAAGGTCTCATTTAAAACATGAGGTCCATTGTCAGACCGCAGGACCTCGCACACCCCCATCGTGGGAACACCTCTCTAACGAGGAATTTTGCAGCTCTGAGGGCGTTGTGGTGTGAACAGGGACCAGCTTTGCTCCACCGGGAAAACAGGCATGTGACTACTATCACGTAACGGTAGCCTTGGCAGACTTGGATCATGTCTATATAATCCACATGGAGGTGTTGAAAAGTTGCAGTTGGGTGGGGTATTGCTCCTCTCACTACGCGCAAAGTATGGCCGCATTAAACTTTTTAAAGACAGTACAGTTTTCCATAAAAGCGGATATATGCTCTGCCATATTTGGACAAAACCACTCTTCTCCAATGTGTGAGGCAAGTATGTCACTACTTAAACGAGTGGGATGATGCAATTGCGTGAGGGCAAACTCACTGGAATCACTGGCTTGCCTGTGGTCTCCTGTTACCTTAATGCGTCTGTAGGGGATATTAAACAACCCCTCTTCATCCACAATTCCTTTTCTTTTAATGGTGTTTTCCTTGAAACTTCATTATTTGCATGGCAGGTAATGAACTATACCCTTCCTTCGGTATCATTTTGTGCACACGTTTACGTGTGTTCGATGAAATTTATTTCTGCAAAATATGCTTTGCGCTTCGCTTCTGCATCTGCTGCTTTGTTGCCATGGGAGACTAGGTCCTCCCCATTCGTGTGTGCTTGGCACTTCACAACCACTATGGCCAATCGAAGTTGTAGTGTGTCTAAGAACCTGCCCAATAGGGGCATGTGCTGCATTGGTGTGCCGTCAGCATGTCGAAAGCCCCTCCTCTGCCATCGTGACAGTCCAGCGTGAACTGTAGACGTCACATAGGCCGAATTGGAATATACTGTAACCTCCTTGTCTTTGCGTGCTTCTAATGCCATTATGAGAGACACTAATTATGCTGCTTGTGCTGAAAAATGTGAAGGTAACCTCGCGCTTGCTACTATTTCTGCTGTCCCATCTGATTTCATGTTCACCGCTGCTGTCCCAGTAGGCCTTTCTCTCGTCGTCTGGTCTCTAGTTGATGACCCGTCAATGAAATTCATTTCTCTCCCCTCAAGGGCATTCTCCTTCACTTTAGGAATATCATTATATTGTTCCATGTACGCAGTACAGTCATGTACATAGTCTCCCTCTTCCACTGGTTCAGCTATAAATGTCACTGGATTTACAATTCTGCATCTCACTACCTTTATCACTGGGTTCGAGATAATCACCTCATATCCAGATGCTCCCTGGGTAGTCAATGTGCTCTTGGGCTTTTCGAGGATCACAAAGAGGGCATGCTCCACGTAAAGTGTGTGTCACCGGCCCTACCAATATTGGCCCTGCCCCTTGCGCCTACCCTAGTGTAGTAGCAGGCACATATGCACACAGCCCGGGTTTTCCAAGGCACCACTGGGGTTCTTGGCCTAGATTGAGAAAGAACAAAAAGAGTTGGGCCCAAGCTTGGCGTGCCTGCCGCCACATTTCTTTTTCATGAGGTGACTATGCTGTGCCACTTCTTATTCCTCCAGCATGGAGGCAGAATAAACCAAGCAGCACTTAAAATGCTGCAGGACTGCCTTTGGGTGTGGCTGGCTCTGCCTTTGGGTATGGCTGGCTCTGCCTTTTGGGTGGGGCTGGGCATGCTTAGTCATTGGGTGGGGCTGGGCATGCTTAGTCATTGGGTGTGGCCGGGTGTGGGTGGCTATTTAAGCCACACCCAGGCAATGGTTCCCTGCTTCACGTCATTCTGCCACTGCAGCGTGGCGCTTACCGGCCTTGCTCCTGCTCTCCAGACCTGAAAGAAGAAAGAAACAGCTGTTAGAGCTCCGCTCTACGGACCCGATCTCCGATCCTCGGCAGCACTCACCTGGTTATCCTTGTGTGAATTCTTGGCAGCAACGCTTCTTGGCATCTCAGCTTTTCCACTCCTCCGTCGCCGCTCCTGCTGGAAAGAGAAAAGAAACATGACAACAGTTAGTAAGTTGAATAACCGTGGAAGGTAGCAGCGTTATGAACAGTATTAACATTGTGCATACCATTAAGGCAGCAATTGAAGAAGGTGAAAGCAGAATTGTGCTTCAGAAACCAGCATAGTGCCTTCAACGTCGGCAGCTGCTAGACGATCCACAACAGAGCACCACGCACCAAAGGGGCAGCGCTCTGCATCAAGACACTCTACAGAGCGCCAAGCATAGAAGGAACAGGGCACAGACAGGACGCTGTGTGCCCTGAAGCAAAACTGCTTAGAACTCTTACACGGCAAAAGGACACAAGTGCATATAGCACAGTGCGCACGGCCAAACTGAACTTTAAAACTACCCTTTACAGACAATTATCTACGCCGCAAGGTAAAAGGACACTTATCTACGCCGCAGCAGACCTGGGCTGGATATAGACTACCACAGTCAGTGACGTAACTGACTCTATTGCATCCCTGCTCAAGAAATAGCAGGATGGAGAGCTTCTCTTCCCAATAAATCAGGTGAGTGGTGACCACGAAAGTTGGGAACCCGGGGGGGGGGGTGTACAGGGTGGAGGGAAGAGCCCTATCCACCACTCTCATTAACGCAGTATTGTGTATCCCTTTTAGGATCATGCCCAGGGGTTCAGTTCCACTGGAGGGTCCTGACACAGACACCACACGGAAGAGCTTTCCAGGTGCCCCCTCAGAGCTAAGGTGAGCATTACAGTGTGGTGCTGCACCCCATTGTGATACTCGCTGACCTTTCTACTGCAAATGCAGCAGCCTCCAAAGCTTGTTCTCAAGGGTTCCTCTCATCACTGGGTCTAAACCTCCACTATAGTAGGCCATTGGATTGTGTCCTAAGGTTGTCTTTTGTGTGAGCACCGCGGTCATCACTACTCGGTTGGAGTGTGAGAACAGGTAGAATTTGTCTTTGTAATTGGGCATCCCTAACACTGGAGCTGTGCATATCGCCTTCTTCAGCTCCTCAAATGCTTTAGTCATTTCGTGTGTCCATGACAGGTTATTGTCCCCGGTCTATGCTTCATGAAGCCCACCTAATAGGGGTCTTGTGTATGTGCTGTAGTCAAATACCCAGGCTCTGCAATAATTGCAGAGGCCCAAGAATTGCTGCATCTCTCTTACTGTCTTCAGCAGCAGTGTTCTGAAGATCTCCTGCGCCCTTTCTGGAGTTACCTTTTGGCCTGCCTGTGATATCAACTGTCCAATGTACGACACATCCTCGTGGCAATATTGTAGTTTTGCCTTGTCTACCTTGTAACCCTTTTTTGCCAGTACTGTCAACAAGTGCACCGAGTCGTTTCGACACTGCTCTTCAGACTTTTTACGAATCAAAATATCATCTACGTACTGAATGAAGGTTCTCTCCAACTGTATGTTCCCCAGGCCCATTTGAAGGACCCTATTGAACATAGAGGGTTATTCATAGTACCCCTGTGGTAATCCTGTGTTCCCACTTCTGGTTTCTATATTGGAAGCGTGAGAAACCTTACGGTGTCTCCCTGACTGGTCCCTGGGGATCTGTCATCCAGTTGGCCAGGACACAGCCATCGCTATTGGATCCACTTCCTGGTGGTGGACCAGTGATGGAGGATCACCTGGATGGGGGGTCCTCGGGGAGTGGTAGACTGACGGGTGAGACCTTTTCGTCATCTTACCCCACTGGATATTCAAACACTCTACCCCGCTTTTCTGACTCTAACACTTTCGCACATCATGAAGGACAACGGGGACAAACACCAGAGCCGCTTACCTGGCATGTCCCAACACAAGGGTCAGGCAAAGTCAGGCAATTGACCAGAATCACACACACCTGATGGCCCTTTCCCTTCCCCACAAGAATCAAAGGTGGAGCATGAAAGCACCATACGAGCAAGGCAGACCGCACAACGAGACAGTATCCAGGCACAGCAGTTCAAGAGGAGGAGAAAGACGGTGCAAACCGAGAGGGTGACAAAGAGAGGAGCAACCTTGCCCTTTCTGACCAAGGCCTGTGAAACCTCAGTGGATGGAATCGTAAGACCCCTAACAATAGCTCAAGTGTGTTGCAACAGATGTCAATGGTACACAGAGCGTGCCTGCACTGATAAGCAGGACAGAGGGAGATTCCAGTTGTAACACTTACCTGGACTCCTCGGGAGCGTAATGCCTTCTCAGCCTGTGGACCTGGTTCCTTGGCACAAGGATTCTCTTTCTGTTAAACAACAATGACAGCAATAGAAATGCTATAACATCTACTAATGGAGATTGTACTGCATGAGATGTATACTCCTTAAATCCCTCACTTCTCAACTGTGTTTATTTATTGTGGAGCTCTCCATCCTGCTTTTCTACAGGGGTGCGTTGGAATGAAGAAACAATGGTAATGTGGGTAGCTGAGGTAATCTATTGCTTCTTGCCTTGAAATGTCTATATTTTTTAAGAATGAGTCTTTGGGTGAGTAAACTGGTGAAAATATTGTAATCCTTAAGGGCTTGAATAATTTTCTATGTTGGAGAGATCTCTCTTTCTAATCATTTGCTCTTTCTTTATCTTTTTGCAGGTTCTCGGAATTTGGGATAAGAATTATGACTGCGGATGGCCGCGGGGTTACTCAGGATGAAAATATGTTTTAAAACGTAAGTTTGCCTATACGGAGTAACTGCAGCCTTCAAGGAAGAGCGCGGAAATAACTGTGAGGTGAAAACTTGAAAAACCTTCAGGTATGTAAAACCTTACTAAACGTCTTCTTTTATCAACTGTTAAGTTTGTTTGTTAATTAAATACCTTTTCTGTTGTTTGAAGGTTTTTGGGAAAGCTGAGGAAAATATCCTCGGAAGATGTGGTGGCTGCGGAAGAAACTTCTGACTGAAGATATTGTGACTTCGAAAGAAAACTGCTGATTGAAGATGCTGCGGCTGTGAATCAAATTTCTGACTGAAGATGCTGCGGCTGTGAGTGAAACTTCTGCTGAAGATGCTTCGGGTACGAGCAACAACTGCTGACGGAAGATGCTGCGTCTGTGAGTGAAACTTCTGACTGAAGATAACCGCTTCAGAGAATTACTTCAGTCAGTTAAGTCTTTTCTATAAACTATTGTATTCTGTAGTTTTCTGTAAAGCTAATTTCACTATTTTCTCCTTTTACAGGTTCTGTGAGGAGAAACGCTTGTAGCGTTACCCGATGTCAGCGGAACAGACGCGAAGCGCGCATTCCAGCGGAGGCGAAGCTTAACTTAAATAGCTCTCTATGCAATATGATAGAACGTGCTGCAATTTGTGAATGGATCTTGCGGCGGCCATGTTTAGTGTATAAAAGTTACTGTTAAACATTACTGGAGTCTAAGGAAGCATATGCTGTGAATGGTGTAAAGGCAATATGTGCCAGGCTAACACTCACCTTTGACCTTCTGTCTGATATAAGGTTCCCTGTCTGACCTGAATGCCTGAATGCGGGCATTGCTCATTGACTGGGATCATGACACCTGCTACCGTGGTACCGGCCCGACTCCCTACACAAAGAAAGCCAAGCGGTTCATCACAGCCGGTGAGTCGAGGGGAGAACCGATAAAGGAACCAAACTGTGTTGAACAAAAGTAGCAAACGGCTGATTGCAGAATGTACAAAGAACTGATGATGTAAATGGGGAAAGCCAGCTGCAGATGAGCCAGGCACCACGTGGGTGCTCACTCGAGAAACTCTGGGCGATTGGGAAAAGCGAGAAGAGGGTCAAAGTGAACATACGGGGGTCTAGTAAAATCCACTGTGCAGTCGAAAGTCTTTGACCCATAGATGTTCGTGAATAAGGGAAGTGAATCCCACATCGTAAGAAAGTAGAAGGAACTGTGAGATTGGCAAGAGTGAACCCGAAGGAGGGATGTCAATGAAAAGGGGCAAAGTCTAAAGTCTCAAAGAACAGTGTTTTAACAAGAGTGAACCCGGCAGAGGGTTGTCCACCTTGAACTGTTTAAAAAGACATTATACAGACATTAGGCGGATATACAGAGCAATAGTATACAGACTCTAAGCTGGATAGTTACAATCTGTAACATCACTTATACTCTCATGTTCTGTATTTTTAGGATTAATGGAAGGAAGCTCCGCCCCTTTCACCACCCAGACTACAATCCCCAGAGCGCAAGCGCCATTGGCATGAGTGCTTTGACAAGTAGCATTGAAAAGTAGCTGTTTGCTGTTCGCTGGCTGGTGCGCTCGTGTCGCACTGAGCCGCGACTTGCAAACATTGTGTACAATTGCCTAATGGAACTGAGATCTGCTGTTCCTGTGTCACCGGCATGTGTAGCTAAAGCTTCATATCAATCTTTGCTGAAATCCTCGAGGAATCCTCCAGTAGACCACACAATCCGCTCGACTAGAGCTTGTACCAGTAAAATAATAAGCCACCAAGGGCTGGTTCCCGATACAGAACTAGCAAAAATTACAGTTTTTTTCTACCATAGAGCGCAACCAAGAAATAGAAACAAATTGTTTGAACGTAGATGTAGTAGACACACTATGCAATGAAATTATGAATGACCTCTGTGCAAGCTTGCCCTGCATAGGATTCAAACTGATTGCACAAGTACTTCAGTGCCCAAATATAATAGCCCCTGTAATCGATGAAGTTGATTTAAAATATTCTGATATGGCTAATGAAGGAAACACATGTATGATGAGTGATATAATGCTGAGTGTGAGTGTGTTAATAATAATAATAATTTAGCATTTATATAGCGCTGCGAACCCTCAGGTATCTGAGCACTGCTTATTATTACCACAGTGTGTGGTGCTCATTTATCGACCTCGGAAGGATGAAAGGCTGAGTTTGGCCCTGCCGGGATTCGAACCTGCGTTAGCAAGCTCTGCACGGATGTCAAAGCAAACGCTCTACTCGCTGTGCCACTTGACCAGCTAAAAGATGCATTGCCATCCTCTAGTGAGGCTGAGACACAAGGTGATATGTATGATATGATATGATATGATAGTTTATTTATATAGCGCCTGTACACAATGTGTTTCAAAGCGCTTCAAGGCAAGGCAAGGAAGGGAACACAGGCCATGAACAGTAAGGATGTGAAATTAACTATCGTATTCGGCCTGACGACATTTCAGATAGTGCAAGTGCTAAGACCTAGATAAGGAAGGGAGGGGGAGAGTGGAAAGGAAATGGAAACAGACAGGCGACTACCGAACTAGGCCTGACGACATTTCTGGTAGAGCCGGAAGAAAACAAAAGGTGAGGGAGAGGGGTGCAGAAAGGGAGGGGAGGAACAAAACAAGTGACTATCGTACTAGGCCTGACAACATTTCAGATAGTGCTGGAAGGAGGGGGGACAACAGTACGGGGATAGGGGAGCGACAGACGAGGTTGCTATCATAGTAGGTCCAGGGACAATTCTGCTAGAGTAAGTGCATACAAGAAAGTAAGGGGAGGAGGGGAGGAGATGGGAAAAGGGAGAGGGGAGGGGAGGAGAGAACAGAGAGTAAGCAGTCAAAAAGAGTGGAGAAGCAAGAGAGGATAGCGAATACAATTGCAGAAGTCAGTAGTAACACATAATGTTGCAAGCCAGGATACAAGATGAAGATGGAACAGCATGATTCAGGGCCACCATGAGTACAAGATGCAAAGGAAGTCCAGCATGAGAGTTGAGAAAGGGTGACGCACCGTGATTCAATGAAGTCCATACAAGTAAAATCCAGCATTGGCCACAAGACGGTGATGGTGAAACCAGAATGTATCAGGACAGACTCCTGTGTTCAGGAAGGAGGAGGGGTGCACAAGGGAACAACACGGGGGGACCAGAGAGGGTGGGGATGGCCTGTTTGGACAGAGGGTGTAAACACATGTTGGTGCATGCTTACCTACTGTTTTAGCAGGGGTCGAACCCTGGATCCTCCTGGTCCGAACAGGTCCAAACAGCAATAGCCCTTTTCTTTGACTGCCCTTCACTTTGTGTATGATAATTTAGATAACCAAGCTGTCACACTGAAGGTTCCTACATTGAGTTAAATAGCAAAGATTAACCTGAAAATGGCATTAATACGGTTTGATATCAGGAATTCAGGTTACTCTGATGTGAATGACATACAATGTGAAACAATTGAACATAGAGATGAAGGTATTAACTGAAATGGTAACGGTGAACAATTTGATCACCGACGATTATCTGCAACTCCAAGTGACATCTCTCGTTCACCGAGTGTATCCATCCCTCTGTTGATAGCTAAGGAAGAGCGTATTTAGAAGAGTGATGATAGAGTGACTGTTGATGCGGTCACTGGACAGTTGGTGCTACAAAAGACAGGTGAATTTCACATATTCTCTGCTGAGCAGTTACCAACCACTACTCCTAGGAAATCCATTTTTGTAAGTGCTGATGAGATATTCAATAATGCAAGCTTAATGAGTATGGGCACATCAGAACCCTTTGAAGCTCTAGAATATGCATTGACCACATATGTTGATAAATGTGAAAACGTAGAACGGAAATTGGATGTCCACTCTGTATTAATACATTAACTCATCAAAGCGATGGCTTCAGCAACCGCCTACACCTGCAAATTGATAAGAGCAGGCAAACCCTTCCTATCAAACGATAGCTGCATCACACTCGCGAGAGCGCTCGTGTTATCAAAACTGGACTACTGCAATTCGCTCTATATCGGGGCTAACAAGGAAATTATCAAAAGAATTCAAACTCTGCAGAACAACGCGCTTAGAGCAGCACTTTGCATTTCCAGGAGAGCCCACATCACCGCACTCAGACGAGCTAACAACTGGCTCTCTACTCAGGAGAAAATCCAACTAAAAGTTGCCTCTTTGGTCCACAAATGCCTTAACAACGCTGCACCGCAGTACCTCTCTGCCAGATTCACCAAACTAAAACCAACAAGACTTACTAGATCTGCTAACTCCAATAACCTATCCATACCTAGAGTCAAACTGACTAAAGTCGGTGGCTGCAGCTTTCAGGTGAAAGCAGCTCAACTCTGCAACGCCCTACCATCCACCTTGTAGACTGACCAACCCTACCCCACTTTCCGACACAACCTTATAACGTGGATCAAAAATGCAGACACACTTTAGATCATCTACTGCCTGGAATTATTCAAGCCTAGGAATTTCTGCTTAGGACCATAAATACATGCCTTTACACTTTACATGCTGTATATTCCTGTATATTTTGTGTATATTCCTGTATATTTTGTTGTATATTATTCTTGTGGCTCTATTTTCGCTATTTTTGCCTTGTGATCTTGTAACAAAGTTTTGAGCTGTCTTATAAAATGCGCCCGGTTACCCTTGGGTCTGGTGCGCAATATAAGTAATAAAAACAAACAAAACAAACAAACAAACAAAGTATAAACAGAGGTAGGAAGGTTCTGAAAGAAAGTGGTACAAACACAGAGCAAAATAAGTTGCCAGTGTTGGAAGATATAATTAATATTGTAGAACAATCTGAACCTGTGAATGGAAGTAAAAATAGACATGCTACTATTGAAATTGAAGATGACTCTCACACTAATGAAAATGGAAATGGGGTAGATAAGTATATTAGTAAGGATAACAAGAAATGGACTGTGAGAAAAAAGAAAAAATAATTTCAAGCAATAATGTGCAGTATGAGACCTCTTTGTCATAACAGCAATGGCTGCATTGCTACAAAAATAAAATCAATGAATAAAATAGATAATGCTACATTTGATAAACTAGAACAAAAAATACTGTCCAAAGTAATTGCATTGAGGCCTCTACCCCTATGTAAAGAACCCAACTATACTGGACTACATATAGCCTTGATTCATGACAACCCTGAGAATGAGATAAAAAAAATGTAATAGAAAGGCCAATACAGAGAAGTCAAACTTGGAGAATGGGGAAAAAAGCTGCATCAAAAAAATTCCTAATACCACTGATATAACACCTTTTTTAGTTAATCCAGAATCGTGGAATGTCAGGAATTTGGGGTGGTGGAGGCGGAAGAGGTGTCAGGGTCTTAAAAGAGCTTAAGAATGTTATATGGCTAGGAAAAAACTACCTGTCCCAGCAGCCTCTTTGGCATTTCGTAGTCCTTGCCTTGCGCACGTTTGGCCAGCTGACTATAATTAGTAACAGCTTATCAAGTTCCAATGGCGCACGGCAGGTGTGGCTTATTCTATTTCCTGAGGTGAAGCCATGCCGGAGGTTTGTGAGGAGATGATCACGCCAGCATTTTCCAAGCGGGCACTTTGAATGTGGGAACAGCATTGCACTGCGGACTCACACGGTTCCCATGCCGCTCTTCCTTCATTCCTGAATCTATACGGGGAACGAGAGGTGGCGAAGCAGCAGCGCACCGAGGACTCGTGCAGTTGCCGTACCGCTCCTCCTTCAGACCTGCATTGACACAGGGATCGCAAGGCGGCGGAGTATTTACCCTCGCTACTATCACAGCGTCATCATCCTCCGTCCGGGAAGGCTTGCGAGCTTCCCGGACGCTCAGATAAGTGCTTGTTGAGTCTTGTCTTGTTTTCATGTTGGGGCAATGTTCAAAACATAGAGAAAGACTTTCATTGGGCATTGTGTATGTGCATAACTCTGTGATTATCATTATTAGTGTCTAGGTGATCACTGGGTGCTTACCCTATTGAGTGGCACTAATACGGGCATGAAGAACAGTCTGCATCTAAGTATTAGGGCTGTGAACTAAGTTACTCAGCATGTACTTTCTGGAACACAGTCCATTTTTTGTGTTAACCTCAGACCATTGTTCCTACATGTTCTATGTGTGTAAACGTTGCTAATGCTTGCCCAGAGGACCATTTGTTATGTTTTTCATGTTGGGATAATCTCCCATGAATTTGTTTCATTTTGTGCTTGCATATATGTAGTCTATGTCATGCTATTACTACCGGTGCCTGTACCAAGGGGCTACTAGGGAGTGCAAATACGATAAAAGGGTACTTTAGTGGTCTGTATTAAGGGGACATTATTGATGACCTTTGTGTGTGTTATGTTTCATGGTATACTATCTGATATTAGGCAGTGTAGGGTTTTTTCCTGTTACTTCCCCTGTCCTATCCACCTTAGGTGTTTCCTAACCCTCTATCCGGTTTTCCTAACATTCCCTTTCCCGTCCACAACCTCTCCCGAACCCTCTTCCCCCCACTGGTTGCCACGTGGTATCCTGTGTTTTGTATATCAGGTACCTGTGCCAACCACGGGTGGAGGGTCGACTTCATTCGGCTTCTGTGGTTCGGGGGAGAGTGTCGACACGCCTTCCTCCAATATTGTGTTTGTGACATGGAACTATGTGTTTTATCTAATACTACTTTCATTGTGGAACTAATGAATGGCTATGAAACAAAAGCTATCTTGATGGATGCTGGCATTATAACAGTGTCAAGTAGAGTGTACCATAAGTGGGCTAAAGAGAATGCACATATGTGACTACAGAACACCCATGCTAAGACCGAACGCTTATTAAAATCAGTAATATTTAATTATGCGCAAGAACGTGATATGATCAATCTGGCGACTAAAACGAATAGTGATCTGTTTTTGAAATTCTGGTCTAGTGAAATATTAAAACCAATATACCAAGCAGCCTATCAAGACTGTAAAATAATAAGGCAGTGCTTATTATTAAAATTTAATATGTGAGATATGCTGAAGGTTTTAGGAGCTACATTGGGAATTGATAAGCATGTGAGATACTGCAGACTGTGTGGAATACGAATTATGGAGTCAGTTGAACACTTATTATGTTTTTGCGAAAGTCTCTGTTTCCTAAGAGCTAAATATTTGAAGTCGTATGATAATAGTCATAATGATGCTAACATGTTTAACACATGGCAACTATTATTGTCTGGAAATGATCTGAATCTGATGTTCCATATGATGTAATTTTATGAATTTGTTTTACTTATTTTAAAGGAATTGTCTGATGGCACGCTATATTGATTGAATGAGTTTTGTATGTTTTCCTGTTTTATGATGAATTGTATTTTATGCAATGATGTCTATATGCAAAGCCTTGAGGCAGTATGCATATTAAATTGCTGCATGAAGTGTCCCTTTGCATCCCCCTCAGCCGGGCTCTGATCCTTCTTGCAATGTTAGCCTCACTCAATCGGGTTCACTGCGGCCTTTCACTCATAAACGTATCATTCAACAGTCTCAATGGCCCTCATTACGAGTTGTCCGGTAAAAGCGGGTTCATTACCAGCATGCCGGAATGAGCGGGTCTGTGCTCGTATGAACCCGCTAACAGAGGGGGATTACGAGTGCGCAATACCGCCATGCCGGTAAAGGGCCACCAACCCCCCTATGCCGGCATTGCGGGGCCTGCCCATAGCGTTACTGCCTCATACCAACCCCTAAATACCAGCACGGTAATACCGGCACAGTATTACCGTGTATGCAAAAAACGGACCCGGAAATTACGTCATCGCGCAGGAACGGGAAATGGGCGGGGGCCATCTTCAAAAACACAATCCATTGCCATCCTCCACAACCACCAGTTCTTTTGTGTTGTTCTGTGGCAGATTAGAAGCAGGATGTCCAGGCTACCAGGAAGGCGACCCCCAGGAAGCGAAAACAGCATTTTTTCAGACGCTGAGCTAAGTATGCTCGCTGACACCCTGGCCCAGCATGCGGACACGATCAGGAGCACCGACATGAAGCATGCGGCCCAAACCAAGAAAAAAGAAGTCTGGCAGGAGGTCGCACAGAGGGTGTCGGCAGTGGGAACCACCCCAAGGAGTGTGCGCGACTGTCGGAAGTGGTGGGATGACCTCCGCCTCAGGGTGAGGAAGATCCTGGCGGAGAACAGGAGGGCCGCAATGGCGACACGAGGGGGCCCACACCCCCCAGTGAAGTTGACGGCATGGGAGGAGACCGCCAGTACCTTTATAGATCCTGAATCAATATAGGGAATCGGAGACCAGTAGGTGGGCGCCGCATCATCCACAAAAGAAGGTGAGTGACCCATCACATCCATGTAGGCCAAACCATGATGTGGCACAAGTGATGTGGAAGTGAAACTAGGCACGGCAATGCATGTCCCAGGCCCACATCAACATATCCAGTCAAGAATGTGTGCCACACCCTGCAACACACACATGCTGAGTGCCAATCCCAATACAAGTGCAACATGACCAACCGCGCCCATGGAACTCACCACACAGACACCATACCAATGCCATGCCACCAGCCATGCATTGATTGCCCACATGCCCCCTCAGAACACCAAATGCCACATTCCTGAAATAAATGGATGCATGAATGTATGAACATATCACAGCGCAATAGGTCATAGCTGCCATGTGACACCATCACTGATGACCTGCATCTCTTCTATCCCCCAGGCACCGATGAGGAAGATGGAATGCAGGACAGGGGTGTAAGTTCATCCACTGCACAGCAAGGCACCAGGGCCACCGCCACCCCCCAGCCCAAGAAACTGCCCAGAGCAGCAGGCAGTGTGCCACACCGGGCAGTAACCCTGCAGGAAACACCTGCAGCCACAGTCTAGCAGCAGCCACCCACAACAGTGGGAGGCATTTCCATTCCCGCTCCGCCAGCCACCACGGACGTTGTGGATACAGAGGTGGAGAATGAGGGTGACATCATGTCCGGCACACTCACCCCAAGCCCCATTACCAGCCTACTCCCCCTACAGAGGCCGAGAGCATCGACAATCCCTGCCTCCACGACTCGGATCTTGGAGACTCAGACATAGGCCTCTTTGAGGAGGACTGTGCCCTGGACATGGGCCCCACGCAGGTGCCATCTACCACCCTGCTGACCACCACCCTGCCAACCACCACCCTGCCTACAACCACCCTGCCTACCACCAGCCCGGTCACCAGCACTCCTGCAGCGACTCCTTCGAGGCTCGCCTGTCAAGGGTTGAGGCATGACAGGAGTCGATGCTCCAACTGATGCAGCAACAAATATCAGATGGAAATGACTCCATGAAGGCCATTGCAGCCAACACTGCTGCTGTTGAGGCATCTACAAGTGCCATGAGGGAGTGTCTGGGGGCACTTACGCAGGCCCTGCTTGCAAACCTGCCTCAAATGCAGCGCCCACAACTTGGGGCAGGCATGGGACTGGCCATCGACACCTCCACTGCCACAACCCCTTCTACCTCGGCCCAATCGAGCCCCATGCGGTTGACGCAGAGGAGTGCACGGCGCCTGACCATGGCACCCCCAGATCCCAAAATAGCAAAGAAATAGAGTGGGCAGACAATGACATTTGGAAAATGTATGTTGGTCAAGGGACCAGTGTTTGTTGTACATATGGGGACATTTGGGGTTTGTAGGGTGGGTGAGGGAGTTTACTTGGGTATTATTGGGGTTTGTAGGGGGGTGAGGGAGTTCACTGGGGGTTGTGAGGAGATTATGTTCACATTATCACGTGTCTGGAAAATACACCCGTTGTGTGCAAGAAAATCATTGGCTGGACATACTTCTTTTTGTGCATGTACATTTGATGTGTGATGGTGTACAGTGGGGCACTTCTGACAAAACAAGTGTGCATGTCCACATGCAGCCAGTGTGTCACAGGCACATCAGGCACATTACTTTCATGGTCCCTGCGTTTCAAAAGTATTCGTCAATTAGTGCTTGGCGTACAGCATGGCGTCCCATGCATGTCAATGTCTGGTGGCAGTGGTACATTCCTTTGGACGCACATGTTGTGCAGCATGACACAGGCCATGGTGATCTTCGCCACCTTCTCATGCCTATGTAGGAGTGCCCCACCAGACCTGCTTAGGCAGCGGAACCGCGCCTTAACCAGGTCAAAGGTCTGCTCATTCACAACACGGGTATGAGTGTGCACACGATTGTATTCCTCTTCATGGCTGTTCTGCGGGTTCCGTCACCTGCAAGCAGATTGTAACGCTCACCTGATTCCCGCAGAGGCGCCGGTCTTGACTGGGTGAATGCCGTATCTTCAAAGGTGATGTGTAACACACGGTTGGCTCTTTGGGCTGGACCTCTGTGCACTGTATGTCTGACTCGAAGAGTAAGATGTCTTAGGTAAGTGAACGCCGAGCTCTCCATCTGCCTCGGGGCAGGGTGCCGTAACCAGTTTCTTCACTGGATAAGGGTGCAGGCCTCTTGACCTCAGAGGACTGCTGTCCGTCGTTAACTGCACGAACGGTAAGTTCTGGGCACTTCAAATGTCTTAAAAGTCTTTTGTAATGACATCTCTTGTTTTGCAGGGTTCCGGCGATGGCGGATGGCGGGCTGATGAGAGTTGAGGATCGAACCTGCGTGAGGAATAGAAGCGCCTGGATGCACGTAAGTAAGCGCTTGTAGCCTGCTTCACGATGCGCACTAACTGTCCCTTTTATCTTGCAGGTACAAGTTCGGAGCTTTAGAGAAGCTGAAGGGTGCTGGAATACCCACTGGATTCGGCGTGGGAAGGAGTAATGGCACGTGAGTAATAAAGTTGCCCAATGTCTTTAAACGCACCTTCTTTTGTCTTTCAGATGCGGGATGCAGCGCCGAAGGCCTCCGGAGCGTGCAAAAAGCTGGTAAGCTTTTGTCTTTCAGATGCCGGAATGCAGTGCGAAGACCTCCGGAGCATGCAAAGAGTAGGTAAGCCTTTGTCTTTCAGATGCCGGAATGCAGCGCGAGGCGTTGGTGACAGCCGATGGACCAGGTAAGAGATGCGCTGCCACTGAAGACCGTAGTGCTAACCTGTTCTTTCTTTGTCTTTACAGGTGCTGCTGAAGACTGGATTCCAGGATGGTAAGCCTTTGTTCCCTTAGGCCCAGGAGCAGAAGACACGATGAGTGTTCTGCTGCAGAGAATGCAGAATAACGCAAAGCAAGATTCATCCATTGGGTGTGGTTTAAATAGCCTCCTGTAGTGCTTTGGTGTCTCCTTCCACAGCCACGCCTAGGTAAGAAAAGAGTTCTTGCTTTCCAGAAGAGATCCAGTGTTCTGAACCTAGGGAGAGGCTCCTGCCCCAACCAACAGGAAAAGTAGTCCCAAACAGAAGAGGATCAGGGGTTCAACTGGCAGGTAAGTAAGCAGCATGGTCTGCTGCAGGTAAGTCCACCCAAGCATTATGAGCCCGGCGCTTCCAGCGCTGGGACTGGGCATCTTTATGAGCCTGGTGCCACTGGCGCCAGGGCAGGGTCCAAAAGGTCCCAATTGGGACTGGCTGGCACTCGGAACCGGGGTTATGGGTCTGCTTCCAAGGGAGTCGGGCACGTCCTGATCTTTTGGAAGCAGAGATCATGACAGCACCCCCCCTCAAGGCCCTTCCCAAACCGGGCTTCTCCGGGGGTTTGGGCTTGTTAGGAAATGTTCGATGAAATCTTTTGATTAGACGAGGCGCGTGGACATATTCTGCAGGTTCCCAGGATCTTTCTTGGGGACCGTAGCCTTTCCAGTCAATCAGGTAAAATAGTTTAGATTTGGAGATCTTGGAATCCAGGATGCTTTTGACTTCAAACTCGAGTTCTCCATCAACTAGAATAGGTTTTGGAGATGTAGTTAGTCGGGTTTGAGGTTGCACAGGTTTTAATAGAGAGACGTGGAAGACCGGATGTATCTTCATGTGAGGGGGCAAGTCCAACTTGACCGCTACTGGATTTACTATGGTAGTGATGGAATAGGGACCAAGGTATCTTGGGTTGAATGTGCGTGGTCCTTTTAGAGGTAGATATTTGATGGATAACCAGACTTGATCTCCTACTTGATATTGGGGGGCTTCCTTCCGATGTTGGTCTGCTCCTTTCTTGTATTGTTCTTTAGCCCTTTGAAGGTGAGAAACGGCTTCCTTAAAGGCTTGGGTGATTGTAGAATGCAGGTGGTCTACTGCTGGTGTTCCAAGATCTTGGAGTGGATCCAACTCCGAGGTTCAAGGGTGACTACCGTATAAAAGAAAAAACGGGGTCTTCCCAATTCCCGAGTGGACAGAGTTATTGTAGGCATATTCGGCTATCCAAAGGATATCTTTCCAAGTTTTTTCAGTTTGTTGTAGCATGCAGCGCAAATACTGTTCCAGAGTTTGATTGGTCCTCACGGTTTGTCCGTCGGTTTGAGGGTGGTGGCTGGTCGAAAGTCTCACATCAATTTGAGCCGACCGACAGCAACTTCGCCAAAAATGAGAAATAAATTGACTACCTCGATCCGAAATTAGAACTGAAGGAAAACCGTGCAGTCGGACGATGTTTTCGAGAAATTCTCGGGCCAGAGTTGCTGCTGTTGGTAAGCCTTTGAGTGGAATGAAATGCGCCATCTTGGAGAATAGGTCCACGATTACTAGGATCGTATTGTATCCGGAGCATGGAGGTAGATCGGTGATGAAGTCCATAGAAAGCATATGCCAAGGGCGAGGCGGGATGTCAATAGGGCGTAAGAGGCCAGCTGGTTTTTCCTTTTGACTCTTGTTTTGGGCGCATACTCCCACAGGACATTATAAAGTCTCTGATATCTTTTTTCCAAGACGGCCACCAGAAGTAGCGCTTGATCTTTTCCGAGGTCTTGGTCATACCGGGATGTCCTTCCATTAAAGAATCGTGATAACAAGAGATTACCTTTTTCTGTAAATCTGTGCTGGGCAGGTATAACCGTTCTTGGAAATATAATAGGTTGTCCTTCACCATAAAGTCCTTTCCCTGCAGATGCCAATTCTGTATGTCTGCTGGAGTTACCAGTAGCCTGGCTTTATCCTTAACTTCCTCTATGGATTGTGTGGCGATTACACCTAGAATTCTTTGTTCGGGAATGATAGGTACAGGTTTAGGATTGATCAAATGTTCTTCCACTCCCATCCGAGAAAGGGCATCAGCTTTACCGTTTTTTGTACCAGGTCGATAGGTAATTATGAAGTCAAACTCGGCAAAGAATAGTGCCCAACGGAGTTGCCTAGAGGATTGAGCTTTTGCGGTTTTCAAATATTGCTGGTTTCGGTGATTTGTAATCACAGTAACGGTGTGTCGGGCCCCCAGAAGATAATGCCGCCAAGCCTTAAAGGCGGACTTGATAGCTAGAAGTTCCTTATCACTAATAGTGTAATTGATTTCAGGAGGCGGGAATTTGCGGGACCAAAATGCCACGGGATGCAACTGATTGGTTACTGGGTCCTTTTGTGATAGAACTGCCCCCATGGCAAGGCTCGAAGCATCAGTTTCAACGATGTAGGGGAGTTCTGGGCGAGGATGTTTTAAGATCGGTGCAGAGATAAATCTAGTCTTCAAATTCTGGAAAGCTTGTTCCGCCTCGGTAGACCATTCAAAACGTTTGTTTTTCTTTAACAAGGCGGTGATGGGCTGGACTATTCGAGAGAATTCGGGGATAAACCTGCGGTAAAAGTTAGCAAAGCCTAACATGCTTTGAACACCTTTTACGGAGGATGGCGATGGCCATTTGAGAATTGCATCGACCTTCTTTGAATCCATACGCACTCCGCTAGGTGATAATATGAATCCCAAGAATTCAACTTCAGTCACGTTGAAAACACATTTTTCCAACTTAGTGAAAAGTTTGTGTTGACGCAATCTCTCGAGGACCATTTTCACGTGTTTCCGATGTTCAGTTTCCGATGAAGAATAAACGAGGATGTCGTCAATGTAAACAACAACACACACATCTATGAGCTCTCTGAGGACATTGTTCATAAAATATTGAAAGGCGGCCGGGGCATTGCAAAGTCCGAAGGGCATGACCTGATATTCAAATAGCCCATACTTGGTGCGGAAGGCCGTCTTCCATTCATCGCCCTTTTTTACTCGTACCAATTGGTAGGCTCCTCTAAGATCCAGCTTTGTATATATGCATGCTTTTCTGACTTGGTCCAGGAGTTCAGGGATCAAAGGTAACGGATATCTATTCTTAACGGTGATCTGGTCCAGGGCGCAATAATCTATACAAGTTCTAAGGTCCCCTTCTTTTTTTGGAACGAAGAACAAAGCTGAGGAAGCAGGGGACTTGGAAGGACGAATAAACCCATTCGCTAGGTATTGATCCAGGTATTGTCGGAGGTGAAGATTCTCAGGCTCGGTGAGGGCATAAATTCTACTACAAGGAGGAGTAGATCCAGGTATCAGGTCTATCTGGCAGTCATAAGACCTATGAGGAGGTAGAGAGTTAGCCTGATCCTTCCGGAAAACATCTTGGAATTCTAGGTATTCAGGAGGTAACTGAGGAGCCTCCGAGGAAATTGCTGCCAGTGCAACACCAGGTCGAGGGTGACAAGTAGAGACACATTCTGGAAACTGAACCGTTCTTGCTCGCCAATCGATCTGAGGATTGTGCTTCTCTAACCAAGGAATTCCTAGAATAATCTGGAACTGAGGGGCCTTGATCACATCGAACACGATCTTCTCATGGTGTCCATCTTGACTTACTAGCGTCACTTCTTGGGTGGTATGCGTTACTGGTCCGGAGGCTATCTCCGTACCATCCACCGTAGTAATGATGTCCTTTACAGCCTTTGGACAAAGAGTCAGATTCATCCTCAAAACCATTTCATGATCCACATAATTGCCGATGGCACCGCTGTCGACGTAAGCTTCAATCGCATGTAATCGATCCGGATGTTCAGGGCTAATGAGGACCATAGGTATCACGAAATGCGAGGTCACGGAACTGGTTTTAACACTCGGCAAGAGGACCTCTATTATTGTCGGGCGAGGTAGTTTCCCTGCTCAGAGTTTGTGACCCTGGTAACTGCAGCTGCTCCTACTGCCTTCTTGGCTGGTTTCACCGGACAGTCTCGAAGAAAGTGCCCCGAGTTTCCGCAATAGAGGCATAATTGCAGCTGTTTTCTCCTTTCCCGCCCCTTTTGTGTTAGTGGTCCTTTCAGGCCCCCTGTTTGCATGGGTTCCCCGGAGTCTACTCCTTTGGTAGGAGTTGGTGGTTTGGAAAATACTCGAGCATCAAACTTGGAACGATCGGCCTTCCTGTTCTGCAGTCTGTGGTCAATTTGAACGACTAAGTCAATATAGTCCGAACAGTCTTGCGGGGGATTCACTACTTGGGCTAACACATCTTTGAGCTCTCCACGTAGACCTCTATAAAACAGCGTAATCCTTTTGTCCTCAGGCCATCGAGTTTCCACTATCAGTCTGTTGAAAGACGCAATATAAGCCAAAAGGTCTTGATTACCCTGTCGCAATGAAAGGAGCTCATTGTCCAAGGCCTGCCCCTGTGAATGTCTTGCAAACAGTTTTTCCATACTGAGCTGAAAAGCTTGAAAATCATGGAGAACCGGATCATCTTGATTAACTAGAGGTATCGACCAGTCTGCCGCATTGCCACTAAGGTACGAAAGCACGAAAGCTACCTTAGCTTGATCAGTTGGAAAGGCTGCTGGCCGGCATAAGAAGTGCAACCGGCACTGATTAATAAATACTGCAAACCTCTTTGGGTCACCAGAAAATCGTTCGGGCAGTGCCAGAGGTACATTCCCAGGTAGGTTGATCTGCACTGGGTTCGTAGAGGATGTTGAAGGAAGATTTGCCCCTGATGCGGGTAACGGAGTTTGTCCGGCTTGTGACTGTAGCAATTGTCTAGCGAGATCGTCTGTTCGCTCCTTGGAAATAATCAGTTCCCTTCTTAGAGCATTCGTTTCCTGACGGGATGCATGCACTTCTGCTCTTAGTTCCCCAAGTAACTGGGCTAGCTGGTCGGTATCCGAGGTTTCCATAGCGCCTGGGTGGGAGTTTTGCGATAGGCTTTGTGTTCTGTAACGCTCACCTGATTCCCGCAGAGGCGCCGGTCTTGACTGGGTGAATGCCGTATCTTCAAAGGTGATGTGTAACACACGGTTGGCTCTTTGGGCTGGACCTCTGTGCACTGTATGTCTGACTCGAAGAGTAAGATGTCTTAGGTAAGTGAACGCCGAGCTCTCCATCTGCCTCGGGGCAGGGTGCCGTAACCAGTTTCTTCACTGGATAAGGGTGCAGGCCTCTTGACCTCAGAGGACTGCTGTCCGTCGTTAACTGCACGAACGGTAAGTTCTGGGCACTTCAAATGTCTTAAAAGTCTTTTGTAATGATATCTCTTGTTTTGCAGGGTTCCGGCGATGGCGGATGGCGGGCTGATGAGAGTTGAGGATCGAACCCGCGTGAGGAATAGAAGCGCCTGGAAGCACGTAAGTAAGTGCTTGTAGCCTGCTTCACGATGCGCACTAACTGTCCCTTTTATCTTGCAGGTACAAGTTCGGAGCTTTAGAGAAGCTGAAGGGTGCTGGAATACCCACTGGATTTGGCTTGGGAAGGAGTAATGGCACGTGAGTAATAAAGTTGCCCAATGTCTTTAAACGCACCTTAATTTGTCTTTCAGATGCGGGATGCATGCCCGAAGGCCTCCGGAACGTGCGAAAAGCTGGTAAGCTTTTGTCTTTCAGATGCCGGAATGCAGTGCGAAGACCTCCGGAGCATGCGAAGAGTAGGTAAGCCTTTGTCTTTCAGATGCCGGAATGCAGCGCGAGGCGTTGGTGACAGCCGATGGACCAGGTAAGAGATGCGCTGCCACTGAAGACCGTAGTGCTAACCTGTTCTTTCTTTGTCTTTACAGGTGCTGCTGAAGACTGGATTCCAGGATGGTAAGCCTTTGTTCCCTTAGGCCCAGGAGCAGAAGACACGATGAGTGTTCTGCTGCAGAGAATGCAGAATAACGCAAAGCAAGATTCATCCATTGGGTGTGGTTTAAATAGCCTCCTGTAGTGCTTAGGTGTTTCCTTCCACAGCCACGCCTAGGTAAGAAAAGAGTTCCTGCTTTCCAGAAGAGTTCCAGTGTTCTGAACCTAGGGAGAGGCTCCTGCCCCACCCAACAGGAAAAGTAGTCCCAAACAAGAGGATCAGGGGTTCAACTGGCAGGTAAGAAAGCAGCATGGTCTGCTGCAGATAAGTCCACCCAAGCATTATGAGCCCGGCGCTTCCAGCGCTGGGACTGGGCATCTTTATGAGCCTGGTGCCACTGGCGCCAGGACAGGGTCCAAAAGGTCCCAATTGGGACTGGCTGGCACTCGGAACCGGGGTTATGGGTCTGCTTCCAAGGGAGTCGGGCAAGTCCTGATCTTTTGGAAGCAGAGATCATGACACAGATACAAATAGGTGTGTGTCACTCTGAACTGCCACCTTCAGGGAGCACAGTCATGGCAGCAGCTATTTGGTGTGGGCATGCACATGTCCCAGTACATGTACAAAATAGTCACTTATGTGCAATGTATACTGTAAAGAGGTGCGGTACACTGGATGGGGTTCAATAGATGATGCAGGGTGTAATCATGCATGCTGAGGCAGATGTGCTGTGGTAGTGCAACAATGTTTAGCCTCCAATTCATGCTGTATATTCTTTACTATGCATGGTCACACTAGCCGCATTGCCACAGTTGCCATCCTATTCAGTCATGCATTGCTTGCCATCACCATGGTGCCCTGGTTGTGCCATTTACTTGTTGTCATCCATATGCATTATTTGTGATATGTGGCCCAGTAATGTGTCATGTTCCGTTTGGCTGGTTCAAGTGAGGTGTGTTTAGATCTGCATGCATTCTCCAATCACTGCCTATTGCCACCCAGGTGCACTATCCCCCCCTTTCCCACTCGGGTACAGTAGGCCCCCCCCCCTTATGCATCCGCACACATCAGTACCCCACAGCATGGCCATGGGCCTGTTGTGCAACTCACCGGTCAGCCCGGCACGTGGTCCAGCATGCGTGAGAATAGTGGTTGTGAAATGCCATGCAGCTGGCCCACTGTGTGTTGGTAGGTGCCTGTGGCCAGGAAGTGTAGCACAGACAGTACCTTTAGTAGTGGGGGGATGGCAGTGCATATTTCTATGTGGCTGGCAATGTCGTTCTGTACCATGTCCACTATGGTGGTGATGGTGTCACGGTCCAACCGGTACAGGGTGTGGATCTGCTCAGGGGTTAGGTTGAATGGGCTGGGTCTGTTGTGAGGGATTGTTGGCTGCCTACGAGGCACTGGTGGCTGCGCTGGTGGTAATTGCTGGGCCTGTCTCACCCTCCTTCTCCTCCTGCGTCTCATCTGTGCTGCCTGCTGTTGCTGCTGTAGTTGTTGTTGCTGTTGTTGCTGCAGTTGTAGCAGTATAGGCATGTCCTCCAGCGCCATGATTGCAACTGCTAGTGGTAGCATTTTGGTGTAGGAAGGGGGTTGGTGTGTCGGTGTGCTCCTTTTGTACTGGGCCACTCAACATTGCCTACACCTGTGGGGGGGGGGGGCTGTGGTGGGTGGGTGTGCTCAGTTTATACTGGCACATCCTCCACTGACTCCACCTGTGGGGACCGTGTGCACCTGTGGCAGCTGCCTTGTATCCTGCTTGCTGTTTGCGGGTGGTCCGCGATGCCTGTATGGCCGGCATCGTGCAGCCCGTGATTACCGGTTTCGCAATGCCGGTATTTGCAGGTATGCGTGGGTTGGAATTACCCCCTATTACCGGCATGTCGGTATTTGCTCCCTGAAGGGGCACGTGTACGCGCCTATGCCGCTATTAGCGGCACCGTTATTTAGGGTTTGCGGGTCGGAATACGACGGGATGGTAAACGATGCCGGTATTACCATACCGGCATCGTTTTTTTGCCTTACCAGCAAACCTCGTAACGAGGCCCAATGTCTTTTTAAACAACTATCCATTGTAGATATCCCTCAGCCGCGTTCACACTTGTGGTCACAATGTTCACGTGTACATCACTGTTTGCCCTCAATTTGCAGGCATCCCTCTGTCGGGTTCACATTTGCCAGTTACACAGTTCAATCAGTTTTCTCCAGTGTGTCAACGACTCGAGTGTACGAGGGATTTTGCTTGTCCTTCATAGGACCACTTTGCCACTTAACAATGGCCTCTCCTAATGCCTTTTGGTTCTCGTAGTTTCAACAAAACAACACGACCCAAAAAGCCTTCAGTCAGAGTCCTTTGAAAGAGCGCCCCCGCGATGCCTGGCCACTCTGTTTCTGAACCTTTTACTAGGATTTCTTTAAAATTCAATTACACAAATTCTTTCTTCAACAAGGTTGCCGGCTGCAACCTTGGGCCCAGCACAGTTTGGTTTTACTATCTGTCTTTGCCGACTCAGCGGCTGTGTTGAACCGTTGGAGTTTCTTGTCTCGGGAGTCAAGGACTGCACCATGGCGGCAATCATATCTCCCCACTTTGGCTATCACCACGGGAGGGCCCGGTGTGCCATTGACACCTGTCACACCACACGCCAGCTGGACTTCCCGGTCTTATGATTTCCCTTTCTGAGGCTTTGCGGGTCTCAGTTGAAAAGGGCAAGGGCAGTTCCCCCCTCATCTTCCCTCCAGGTCTCGCCGCCTTTCCCCTCTGTTTGAAGTGCTGGTCAGGTGTAGCTGTTTCCTCGTGCGTACGGCCTTGCTCCAAGTGTGCTCTGCCTTTTAAGCCGGTCAAGCGGCACAATGAGTAGAGCGCTCGCCTTGACATCCGTGCAGAGCTTGCCAACGCAGGTTCGAATCCCAGCAGGGCCAAACTCAGCCTTTCATCCTTCCGAGGTCGATAAATGAGCACCACACACCGTGGGTAATAATAAGCAGCACTCCGATACCTGAGGGTTTGTAGCGCTATATAAATGCAAATTATTATTATTATTATTATTATTTTATCCCCGTGGGGAAGGGAAAGGGCCGTCAGGTGTGCATAATTATTGTCAATTGCCTGACTTTGCCGGACTCTTGTGTTGGGACATGTCAGGTAAACGGCTCTGGTGTTAGTCCGTTGTCTGTCACAGTGTAGGAAAGTGTTCATGTTGGAAAGGGGGGTAGAACTTCTGAATATCCTTTGGGGTAGGATGGGAAAAGGTGTTATAGGGAAGGGGGTACCGCGGCTCACCTGTCGGCGTCCCACTTCCCGAGGACTCCCCATCCAAGTGATCCTCCCTCACTGGTCCACCCCCAGGAACTGGCTACAATAGCGATGGCTGTGTCTTGGCCACCTGGATGACAGATCCCCGGGGACTTGCTATGGAGACACCGTCAGATTTTTCACATGCCCTTCCTCCATGCAATGTAGCCACATTTGCTTCAAGGGGAAACCAGGAAAAAAAAATCTGCATTTCCCTGGTCTTTACCCTTTCCGGTGTTCCACTGTGAAACAATAGGGTTGTAGATCTAGAAACCATTGCATGATCAGAGGGTTGGACTTTTTACATTGGCTACTCCGAACTAAGGATGAGTGGTCGGTAACCAGTGTAAACCTTCATCCCAATAGGTATTAACTAAGATGGATAATGGCCCACTTGATGGCTAGGTCCTCTAGTTCCACCACACAGTAGTTTGTTACACGTGGCAACAACTTGTGACTGTTGTATAGTATGGGGTGTTCTAATTTGTCGCAAATTTGGGACAGGACAGCTCCTAACCCTGTAAGAGAGTCGTCCATCTGAAGCGCAAACTCTTTTGAGAAGTCGACTACCTTTAGGATTGGGTTTTGGGATAATGTCTGCTTTAAGATGTTGTAGCATATCTCGTCATCATTCCAATGAAGTTTATGGAGTACAGCATTTTTAAGTTTATCTGTTAGCCTGCCCGTTTTGTCCAGAAAGTTAGGGATAAACCTACGGTAATACCCTATTAGACCAAGGAAAGCCCTAAGATCTTTTTTGGTCTTGGAAGTTGGAATATCCAAGATGGCTTTTGCCTTTTCATGTTGGGGCTGTACATTGCCATTCCCTACGAAAAAGCCAAGATATTTCATGGCTGATTGGGCCAATCTGCATTTAGCGGGATTAGCAGTTAGGCCAGCATTCTTGAGGACTTTCATGATGGTGTAAAGATGGAAGAGATGGTCCTCCCAAGTTTTACTATGAATGGCAAAATCGTCAATGTAAGCTCCAGAAAAATCAGAATAGGGCTGTAGAATGTTATCCATGAGGTGTTGGAATGTAGCTGGTGCACCGTGTAGGCCAAAAGGGAAGGCTTTAAACTGGAATAATCCTAGGGGTGTTGAAAACACACTTTTTTCTTTATCTGGCCCATACACAGGGACTTGCCAGTACCCCTTTGTTAAATCTATGGTGGACAGAAAGGTGGCTGTTCTGAGTTTATCAATGAGATCATCGATGTGTGGCATGGGATAGGCATCAAAGGTTGATCTGGCATTAACTTGACGGAAGTCTATGCAGAATCTCCAGGAACGGCGAGGTTTAGTGACCAACAAGATAGGTGAGGACCATGGACTTGAGGAGGGCTTGATGATATTAGCCTTTAACATTTGTTGACTTCCTCGATCACATCTGTTTATGTGCCTCTGGTAGACGATAGGGTTTTAGATGTACTACTTTGACTTCATGGGTTTGAATATATTGGTATGTACCTTTTACTATTCCTGGTTTCTCTGAGAATATACCAGGGAATGAGACCACTACATCTTTTAGACCTTCTCGTTGTTGGATAGGTATATTGGAAGGAATTAAGTCAAAGTTATCTATAGCTTTGGGAACCAGGCAGGCTAGTACTTTAGCATGGGTGGCTGACAGGTTTTCCTTCCACTCTTTTAAGAGATTTATGTATTATAAGTGCACCTTCTGTTTTCGGTCTGGTTGGGCTATTTTATATGTTCATGTTCCCGTTCATTATATTACCTCGTAAGGTTCGACCCACTTGGAAACAATTTTGTTCTCTGATGTGGGTATATGGACTAGTACTTTCTGTCCAATAGAGAAAGATCTTAAATTAACTTTTTATCATAATTGGGCTTTTCCCATATGAGTACAAAGTCCTCAACCAACTTCATGTATTCTCGCATTCTAGTGGCGGTTTGTGATATTGGAATGGGAGCCTCCTCTCGTTCTTCCCAGGTTTCCCGGAGCATGTCCAGGACATCCCTGGGTTCTCTTCCATACAGTAGCTCAAAGGGAGAGAAACCTGTGGAAGCTTGGGGGCTTTTCCTCATTGCAAATAGTGCCCATGGGATCATTCAATCCCAGTCTTTCCCGTCCTTGTCTACCAATTTCCGTAGAATTAGTTTCAGGGTCGTATTGAATCTTTCTACTACACCATTGGTTTGTGGATGGTACACAGAAGTTTGCAAGGTGGTAATTTGGAGTAGCTCTTTGACTTCGGCTATAAGCTTACTCAAAAAATGCAAACCTTGGTCAGTTAGTATATCTTTGGGAAAGCTGACATTAAAGAAATACGGTAGAAGATGTTTTAGGATCTGCTGAATGGTATTATTTTGCATTGGGAATGCCTCAGGATATCTGGTTGCATAATCTACGATCACCAAGACATACTTGTTGCCCAATTTAGATGTTTCTAGAGGTCCTATTATGTCCATACCAATTCTAGAAAAGGGGACATCTATGATCAGCAGCGGGTTCAGACGGGCATGTGCTGGGATGTCGGGGCTGGTCTTTTGACATATTTCACAGTGTTTATACCTGGAACTCACAAGAATGAACTCACAAGAATAATATTGCATAAAAACTATTTCATATATAATTCTCAATTCTACTTACAGGCATCAGGTACTTCAATGGGGTCCTCCATGGCCCTGGCCTATACCAATTTCTTCATGTTTCACCTTGAAAACGAGAATGTCTTACAACATCCTGACTGGTCGTCTAAACTAGTCATCTGGAAAAGATATACAAACAACATCTTTGTAATTTGGAGGGGGGACAGAGAACCGCTGGGTGGCTTTCGTATTATAATTAACTCCATACACAACCGTATTAAGTTCACAATGGAGGTAGGAACTCCCAAACTACATTTCTTGGATGTAGAGTTGGAAATACAGGAAGGGGATATTATAACCAGAATATTTCAGAAACCTACTGATGTTAACAATTCCCTTCATTACCTTAGCCAGCACCCAAAACACCTCATGGATAACCTCCCTTTTAGTCAGTTTCTATGACTGAAACGGATTGCATCCAATGAGGAAACTCTTAGAACAGAGAGTGAGAAGATGGTCAACAGGTATAAGGAAAGAGTATACCCCGAGAGGGTCCTAGAAGCCGCACAGGACAGAACTACTCATCTCAAAAGACGAGAGTTACTACCCCCCAAAAACAAAAATGGAGACATACCTTTTCTATATACATTCAAGTATTCCAGCCAAAGCCACCACGTGATGAGGCTCATTAGAAAGAACTGGAGACTAATAGAAATGGACACCCAATTGCACAAATGCTTTCCACAGCCACCCCTTATCGCCTACAAGAGGGGGAGGAATTTAAGGGACCAATTGATTAAGGCCGAAAAGACAACTATCGGCACCCAACTCACATTGGGTAAGAAAAAGAGCGGGACTTTCACTTGCCTCCAATGCAATAACGTTATAAAAGGAAGGTATTTCAGACACTCCTGTTCAGGTGCCAATATCAAACTGAGGGACTTTGCTAAGTGTGATTCAAGCTCACTTATCTATGGACTTAGTTGTCCCTGCGGGATATATAACGTGGGACAGACCTCATGTAGAGTCAAGGAACAGTGGACTGAACCTAAAAGCAGTATCCGCACAAAGAACACCAAATCACCAGTGGCAAGAAATTAAATTTAATTAAGAAACATCATTGCACAACTAAAGTTCATTGTACTGGAGATCGTACATAGAACACTGAGAGGGGGTGACCTGGGAAGGAAACTGAACTGAAGGGAATTACACTGGTTTGAGAAGCTAGACAGCTTGAGCCCGAATGGAATGAATGAGGATTTTCATCTGGGAGCATTCTTGTAATTTCTATGTAGTGTGTGAGTTCACTAAATTGATTACCATGACATGTACAAATTGTTGCTTGTTTATCATGACATATAACAATAATAGATTGTGAACATGGCTACATCTGAGATGCATTCAACTGGGGAGGGCCCTCCCCCATTCTTGAATTTTGAAAAAAAAGTAGCATAACATGGAATTTGTAGACATAGTGGCTTTATGTTGCTTAATTAGAGCCCCAGTGCCAGTCCAACTTTAACTTTGATATTATGACCTTAATTGCTTAGGAATGAAATTTTGAGTGCTTTAATACTAGTGTTGTAAAATAGACAAGGCTAGCATTTTTTATTAAACCTACCCACATGAATCAGCATCTTAGTCCAGGTTTCTGATAAGTGCCAGCAATAGGGACTTCTTCTCATTGTTGGACGACCCCCCTTTTTTCACATGACTGTGATGGAATATCCGCTGTACTGAGTACAGAATTTTCATCTCCAGCATAACAGGCTGGGGCATACGTTTATGTGAAGCGATGCAGTTTGGCAGTGGGGGTTATCGAGCGTGCAAGGCTCCGCATTTACACAGCATATGATATGATAGTTTATTTATATAGTGCCTATACACAATGTGTTTCAAAGCACTTAACAGCATACAGACGAAATGGAAACCCTGTGCATGTTATATGTTCTAAGGTATTCTTCTTAGTAGGTCTACCTCTACTGGCAGATAGGTAAGTGACTGACGCTCATTTTTTGGTAAAGTTATAAACGTATAGTCTTCTTGAATTACGATGCAGCATGCTAAACTAGATAGATAAAATGTATGCACTACTGATGGCTCGTGCCATGTGTCAGTCGTGAAGATGTCCGCAGGAGTTGCTGAACCCCAACAGACTCTCCAAGGCGTGATGCACTCAACTTATATTTCCACAGCTGAGCACACCACACCCCCCGGGGGAAAGGGGAAGTGGAGAAAATAATAAAGAGGTTCCTTCAATACTCACAGGATAATCTGCAGCAGAAAGAAAAAAGAACAACAATTCTGGTTAAGCATGACATTCCACCTCCACCTCCCGGTAAACCCAAACCAAGTAAATTACTAGTGTACCTGTTAGTTCTCTGCTGAATGCCTAGAGGAAGAATTTGGTTTAGTCACTGAACTGGATTGTGCAGTATTAAAATGTTCTTGGAGTGCTTCTTCACCTTTAAATCTGTACTCTTTCTTATCAACTACAACCAAGGTCCATGCCTTTAAATCTTTACTTGATTCTTGTGCTCACTTTCTTCTTCCTTTCTTAACTGCAGAATTAATCTAGGTCTCAGACTTCTTTATAACCCTCAAAGTTTTCAGTTTTAACTTGTTCAAAAACCTTCACTCTTGACCAGTCTTTTTATAGGGTTAAGCTCTTTCCTTCATTGAACTCACTGTTGTTGAAGACCGTGTTATTCTGTGCTCTCCTGTCTCCACGGAAGGGAAAAAATTTCGCCATGCAACCAGCGTGAATAAAAGAAAAGAAACTGACTTTGAATGTCTTCTGCATGCTTCTGCTCTAACAAGAGTTCCAGCAACATAGAAAAGAAAGTCCGAAATGATGCTCCATGTGGCCG
Source organism: Ambystoma mexicanum (assembly GCF_040938575.1). Classification (NCBI taxonomy): domain Eukaryota; kingdom Metazoa; phylum Chordata; class Amphibia; order Caudata; family Ambystomatidae; genus Ambystoma; species Ambystoma mexicanum. The sequence continues at coordinate 1,450,769,230 of NC_090923.1, read as the reverse complement.
GCGATCACAAAAAAAATGGACGAGAACAATACTGCAGCACCCCGTTCAAGGGAGTGGCAAGCGTTCCAATAATGACGCGCTCCGCAGGCTGAAATAAATAACCTTTTAGCCAGCGTTCTTTGTTATTGAAACTGACGAGGTTTGAAACTTCTGCGCTGCCGTACAAAGAAAAAGCAATCGATCTTGAGATGACATGCTCGTGTGCGATAACCCAGCAATTTTACTCTATGGGCTAAAAACACGCTGTTGCCTCAGCAAGGGAAACACTGTAAACACTCACAAGAGTTTTCCTGCCAACAAGGCTTCTACTGACGCAATACTCCGATTGATTGCTCAACATCGGAGTGAAAAATAAACAAAACGAGACGCACAGTAATTTAAAGCAGACAACAGAACGAAAAAGAAAAACAAGCGTACACAGTTTAAAGGGTTCTCAGGCAAGCAAATGTGAATTGTATCTTCTTCAGATCACGAAACCTTTTCAAATAGTTCTAAGTAAATTTTTTACTTTAAACTGAAGAGATTCTCTCACAAAGCAATTATAAATAAGATCTTTTGTTGCTTGTTCACTTAGCTTAGACAATGTTGTCTGCATACACAGGTTCCTTAGATTGATCGACTTCCTCAGAAACACTGTCCTCCTTCAGAACATATCCTGACTGGGCCCAAGAGTAAAGGCCTCAAACCTGTGAGCTTCCTGGATCCTGACCTTCTCAGCTGGACAAAGGCAGTTGAGAATGTTTTCCAACTGACCTTGTGAATAGCCCAGCCAATCAGATCACCGGATTAAAATTCCATCCTGGCTTGGGCAAGTGTACCCACTCTAAATAACACAGTTAAGGCCAACCCCATTAAGAAAAGAAAGAAATAAGCACAATTTCTACCACCTAATGTTAATTCCCCCCCAATCCAATGACTAGTGAGTTGCCTAAAGTACTACTACACTGGAGATCCCTGACAGTAACCCCTCCTCAAAGCCCTGTCTGGTTTGCATGAATATCTTCTATGGAACCTAGTAACCCACTGTGGGGCATGTACATCAGAAGCCTCCTCCCAAGTTCGCTCCTCAGGCCCAAAACATTTCCAATCAAATATTGTAGCTTTCCTCTAACCTTCCTAGAATCCAAAATTCCCTTGACCTCATATTCTTCGGACCCATCTCCCACCTGAAATGAACAAGGGGTAGTATTTAATCTGGTTCCCTTAATAACTGGTTTAAAAAGACTCACATGAAAAGTTGGCTGCACCGTAAGGCTAGTAGGTAGTCTCAGTCTAACCGCAACAGGATTAACCACCTTCTCTATCTCAAAAGGACCCACAAAACAAGGACTGAATGTATTCCTCCCCTTAATCCTCAAATGCCTTGTCGATAACCAAACTAAATCTCCCACCCTATACTCTGGACTAGACCTCCTTTTGGCATCAGCAAATTTCTTATATTTAACCTTACTCTCAAATAAAACCTTTTGTGCTCGTTCAAGATTGTCCCTCAAAGCAAGAAGGCGAACCTCAACTGCCAGGTTAACCCCCTCTCTCTTTACTTCATCACATAAAAAGCGCAGATGAAAACCCTTTTCCTAAAAAGAATGGGGACATAGATATAGAATTCTTATCACAATTATAATAGGCATATTCCGCCAACCAAATTAACTTCACCCAGTTCTCACACTCTTCCAAATAACACCTGAGATATTTCTCCAATTCCTGATTGACCCTCTCCACCTGTCCGTTATTCTCTGCATGATAACCGGTTGTTCAGCTAACTTCCATTCCCAGTTGTGTACAAAAGCCCTCCAAAACCTGGCAACAAACTGAGAACACCTATCAGAAATGATCTTACTAGGCTA